>NC_138233.1:16114533-16431533 GCF_964197995.2 Scardinius erythrophthalmus | reverse complement strand
TCTGTGTCCAGCTCATGGCGGGTCTATGCTCAAACTTCAGTGTCAATCAACAGTCGTGGGCGGGGCCTGTGCAATTCTACGTCACATTGCATAGAATCTTAGAACAGCTCATTCTGAGACAGTGCTTATGATTTATTGAGATTGTAAAAAAAACACTGGGTGGATTTTTATCATTCTAGGGTGGTTTTGCTCACACACTGCCAACACACATTTATGTTCAAACACCATGTAAAAGTGAATTTTGCATAATAGGTGCCCTTTAAGATATTATAATTTATTGTTGGGTTTGTACTTGGAACTCTGGCCGAGGAGTGCAAAATGAGGTCAGCAGTGTCGTAATGTTTCTGGTGCAGAAAAATAGACTTCCAAATGTAATTTCCTATACACTCTGCCTCAGAGGAATGAACGAATGTTGCTTCATTGGACGGTAACTTCTTTTGTTTTGCTCCCAAGTAGGGCAAGATAAAATACTGTGAACAAACATAAATAAAAAACAGCATTTTCTCTTTCTTTATCACTCTCTCTGTTTCTGCTCCAGTGGAAGCATGTAGCCACAATATGAATCCTTTTATCACAATTTAGTGTCTGCTGGGGTGTAATGAAAATTACAGTAGTGCACAGCCTAGATGCTCCATTACTTCGAGCCAGTGGGACGGATTCCAAGCAAGTGATCTTTTAGTCATGTGAGGGAAACTGCATATTGATTTCAGGGTTAAACCAGTAGAGCCCAGACTAGTTGACCGCTCAGCATGAGAGAGTCCCCTTCATCATCCATCCCATCCTGCTGGTCCAGAGGGAGATGAGAGGAAGAAATGAGCGGGAAGGAGGAGGTAGGGAAGGGGATGGAGGAGTAGTTTTCCACCCTAATCTGTTTACTTTGCAATTTGTGTTTTCGGAGTGCGGCCATTCATTCTGCTTAGCGTGACACATCTCGTGCATGAGATACATTGCCTGGAGGGAGAGTGGGAAGAGAGAGAGAGAGAGACAGAGAAACCATTAGACTCAGCTGTGATTATTGTGCATTAATGAAAGCCCAGAGACATTCATGCAAGAGCAGAGAGATGCATGATGTTCTACTGTGGGATTTCAAAATAAATTACTTCCTCTCTATACAGTAGTGTACAATCTTCTTGACACTCTTAAGAACTAACTAAGCCTCACATTGACTGTTTTCCCAAGAGGGAATCATTGATCATTGCACTGTTCTCCCTTGTTGCAGTGTTAGTTGGCTGCTGTCAAAATACATGTTAAGAACCGATGCACAAATGGAATATACTGTATCTGTGTTCTTATATTCCCCTGGTTTCTATTAAAACCCTGGAACCACCACTCACAGGGTTCTCTGGGATTTCAGTTTATAACAATGATGTTACCACCCTGCTTCAGCAATAATGGCTGTACCCTCAAGCAAGACATGGTAAATCTTTGAGTTAAATCTTTAAATGTTGTGCTGTCCATTTACACCACATGCATGTTCAGATTTTAAATCATAATCAGAAAATAATTATTTGTTTCTTTAAAGCAGGTTATATTTCTCCAATATTAAAATAATTCCATCCCAGCGGAGACTATAACTGTAAGCAAGCCGTTTATTGGTTGATTTCTCTGAGTTTTTTTAGTACTAATTTAGTGTAGCAGCATTGGAGAATTTAGTATAACAAATCAGTTTTTTTTTTTTTTTGTTAATTTGATATGACATTTTGTTTGATTTTATTTTTAATTTATAGGTGACATGCATTTCTTTTTGTTTGCTACAAGAAAAATAAGAAACTATTTTTTATCAAGGCCCTTATAATGAACTACTTAAATTTAGATGTCTTGGTCATTTCACTAACGCAGTTGTAAGAAGCGTCTGCCTTTTCCTGTCAACCTGAAAGTGACTTTTAGTATGCAGAATCACTGTGTACCAGTTTAGGTAAGACGTGCAGCAGAATTTTAATCATTTAATCTCCCAAACCAAGTATCACAGAAAGCGTAGGTGCTGCTAAGAATGAAAGGAAGGAGAGAGGAAGAAATTATACTGAGGACTAAGTATGCCCACATTACCATTCAGAGTTACAATTATCCAGATCCTCTGTCTTTCTCAAACTCTTACGCACAACATCTACACAACTGCGCACACACATTTTTGACCCCATCTGCAACATCTCTTTGACAAGCTTGACGGTGATGTAAGAGGATGTGTTATCTGCTGACTTGTCAAGAATTCATAAATTTTTGAAAACAGATGAAAGTGAAGCAAGTTTAAGCTCTGGGGATAACTGATGTCTCTAAGTGGATTCAAGGGTGTACAAAACTTGAGAACCAGGTATATTCGTCTGAGAGTGTGAACATTTAGGTTGAAGTGTGTTTCTTTGTGGACAGGGTAGACAGTAGACTCAGTGGTCTCAGTATCATTCACTAACTATGTACCTACATATTTTTGAGTGTAAAACTGGTTTTCATGCAGAAATAATAAGTTTACGCTTGCAGTTTTTCTTCTGAATTTAGGCTAAAAGGTTATGTTGCCCAAATGTTAAGCCTAAATCCATCCTATTCCTATCCGCTTTATCAGAGGTGGGTAGTAACGAAGTACATTTACTTCGTTACATTTACTTGAGTACTTTTTTAGAAAAATTGTACTTTTAAGAGTAGATTTGAATGTGGGTACTTATTACTTTTACTCGAGTACATTTTTAATGAAAAAACTGTACTTTTACTTCGTTACATTGGGCCACGTTCCTCTCGTTACTTTATTTTAATGCAATATGTGTTGTTAAATGCGTAGTTTATTCCAAGCGCGCTGTATCTTTTTTCTGGACTTGAGCGATGCTCAATTCACAAATGAATGACTCTTTTGAGTCGATTCTGTTCAAAGACTTCATCAAACAAGTTGGCAGATCTGTCTAAATCGGTTCGCGAATCATTTTGAATGAACTGTTCAGTTCCTGCACGCACTGAATCGTCTGAAGCCCTTTCAATTCACACTCGACTCGGAGTCGTAACAGGAAGATTTAAGCACATCAAGAGCGTTAGATGAAGTGGCAGAGGACCGACAGTAGCTACAGTCAAGTGAGAGCAAATCTTCAAATGCATCATATTTTTGCCAGCGATGAAGATCTTTATTAGTTGAACATCTTCGTAAGCTGTCTGTGAATGAATGATTCCACAGGAGTCAGGACGATATATTCGATTTCATTTCACTCAGGTAATACATTTTACAACCAAACAGATCCCAGTCAGCAAATTACCTTTGGCACAGATGTGGGCCAGATAAACCGCTGAGCTGTGGCCCAGATTAGTTTGTGTTTGCCGGCCCAGATATGGCCCACATCTCCTTTGCCAGAACTGAACCAAAGGACTGCCATAACTCCACCAAGCATGAGCCAAATACAACAAATTCATGTGGCCCATATGTGGGCCTGGTATGCAACTTTAGTATGGTTGAGTTCTGTTAAAATCTAACGGCCCTTATGTGGCCCACATGCAGCTGCCAGTATTTAAAGTCCTATTAACTCACAGGTAAATTAAACACTCAACAACAAATGTACTCAAAACTATTTATTTTGACAAGCATTTAAATAATTACAGCTAAAGTGTTGTACTTAATTACAGCAGTATTCAGTTGAAAACATTTCATAAAAATAAATATAATTACAGCAAGAGTTGAATAATAACAGTAGTATTCAGTTGAAAACATTTCATAAAAATAAATATAATTACAGCAAGAGTTGAATAATAACAGTAGTATTCAGTTGAAAACATTTATCAAAATAAATATAATTACAGCAACAGAGTTCAATTTAATAATTACAGTAGTATTCAGTTGAAAACATTTAAGAAAACAATTACAGCTACTCAGTTGTACTTATTTTAAGTAAAATTCAGTTGAAAACATTCAAGAATACAAATTAATAATATAAATAGCATTCAACGCTAATTTTTTACTCCAAAGTTCAAAACACTCGATCAAAGCTTGTATTAATGTTATGTTTAATTAGTCCAATGAGAGTAATACAAATAAATCACAGTTGGTAAAGAGAACTTTAAAGAGAAATTGAGAAAGTTAAAGCAAACTTGAAAGGTAAAGAGTTGAGAAGTGTGTTGATGTGCAGAGAAGTCTCCAATGAGGGTCGGCAATGTGTTGACCTTTTCCAGTAAGGGGATTCTGCCTGACTGCACCTGCAATAAAGAAGAATTTAAATAATGTTAGCAGCAATACAACCTGGAAGCTAGAGCTGCAGGATAATACAAAAAATCATTAATGTAAATATCCTTTAATATTTTATTTGCAATTATTAACAAATTGTACACCTCTGAACTACCACTGTATGAAAGTTTTTTTTCCAGTAAATTTTCAAAAGGAATTGCAAATTGTATTTTTCAATATGTGGGCCAGAATTATACTGTAATTCCTTATGACAAATTATTTTGATTTTTAGAATACCTTTGCACCAACAACCGGTTAAAATTTACAGCACTGCATGTATTCTGCTTCTTTTTTTAAAAAAAAGACATGCACACTCTAATGTAAAAACACACCAACACAGATAGCATTAATGTCATGTTTTAGTCCAAAGACAGAGTCTACAAGAATAAGTGTTTTTACTAACACAAAATAAACTCAAGATAATCTGCAATGATGCGAGACAATTTGGAAGCAGAAACACACAAACAATAATGGGCCAAGTACTGAATGCAAGGAGGAACATAAAGGGTTAGTTCGCCCAAAAATGAAAATTCTATCTGTAATTACCCTCAAGTTTTTCCAACTTCTGGGTTGTACGTCAGAGCGTAGACTCACTATTGGCCGACGCTGGTCATGTGTGGGGGATGCTGGCCAGTCGTGAGCCTACGTTCTGACGTACAACACAGAAGCGCTGTGCTGTTACACTACGTTGAATAAAGTCTTTATTTTAGCTTGTTTTGCGCACAAAAAGTATTTTCGACACTTGATAAACTTAAGGTTCAGCCACTGTATTCTTGGACTATTTTAACAATGTCTGTCTTTACTAACTTTCTGGCCTGGCAAGTTTCAATAACAGAGAAGCCTATGGAGGAGTGAGACAGCTCTCAGATTTCATCATAAATATCTTAATTTGTGTTCCGAAGATGAACGAAGGTCTTACGGGGGTTGGAACAACATGGGTGAGTAATTACTGACAGAATTTTCATTTTTGGGTAAACTAACCTTTTAAATACACAGTGATAATGAACTAAATACAGAAAGTTGTAGGCATGCGCTGGTATGAGACTTTGACAGAATGATAATCTTATATTGTGATTACAGCTTTAAAATGTATGATTGAAACACTATGATTCGCAAAATATAAAAAATAACTTTCTTTAAAAACAAAACATAAAACTTCTAAATAAAAAAAGCAGTCACTTAAGTGAGCCACGGATGTGATCAGGTAATGACAAAAAAAGTTGTTTGGTTCGATACTGAGATAACAGAAATAAAAATACAATGTTCTGTAAAGCGGTTTTGAAAAGTTGTGAATTGTGCAAAGTGCAATATAAATAAAAGTGACTTCTAAAAAAGGTCTCACCAATGACAGCTTCCTTTACGACCAGGCGTTGGACACCAATCTTCCCATTGACTTCTCTCCAATTCATAACGTGCCACAGCAGTTGTAAAAGTGCCTTTCAGCACTCTCCACATGGTGTTATCCAGGTCAAAGCCACCAACCAAACCCACATAGGTAATCTGATACGAAAAAAAAACTTTGTGTAAGTGGTTGAAATATGCATTTAAATAGACCACCCTAAAATGAAAGTGCTTTTATATTCAAAAATGAACTATAAACTATTATATACTCCATCTGAAACCATATTTTCTAGGATTTTAATATGGAAATTATTGTCATTGCTCCACCCATACCACACATTAGGGCTGGGTGTTATGACAGTATACCATAGCATGGTATATAAACTATATCGTGAGAAATTAGAGTAATTATAAAAATGTCCTGCCTCTTCCAAGCTTTATAATGGCAGTGAATGGCTGCTCAATTAATTGATAGTTAACAGAAATACAGCAATTCATTGTTTGTTCATGTTAGTTCACAGTGCATACTAAAGTTAACAAGTAAAATTTTTTATATTGAATGTGTTAGTAAATGTTGAAATTAACATTAACACATATTAATATATGCAGTAGAAGTGCAGTTCATTATTAGTTCATGTGAATGTTCAGGTATTGTATCGAAAGTCATAATTTTGGTATTGTGACTTGACACTTATAGCCTAACGTTAACATTACAACTTTAATTTTAAAGAGGGAAAGGTCATGAGAAAAAGTCTTTGTTGAATATCATTTCAGAGTTAAATAAAGATACAATAATGCAGACGTATTAATGTGTTTATTCTTGACATTTTTATATTATTATGATTAGTTGAATGATTGTGAACACAAATTAGGATTTAACGTTAGGTTTTCTGACAAACAGTAACACCGACATTGGACCGCGTCGCCTTAATTCACAAATAGGCTACTACACAATGACAAACTATACTATTTTATTGTGTACGACAGTGAGCTGTTGATTTATAAACAAAAACATCTTAATTTAAAACGGCAAACCAGCGAACTGCTATAGCCTAAGTTAACGGTTAAGTTACATTAAACTTTATTGTAAGTTATATAGCAGTAAACTGAGGAAAATATTAGCTAGTTCAACCCCTTCCTCGATGGAACGAATAACTAAACGCATAATAACATGCAATATTGACACATAATGCTGCATATTTCATTTATATGACTTTAAAATGCCCAAACATCACTTACCTGAATGTACACAGTCGTGAGGAAAGCAGAGTAAAAGGCGTCAGCTGGCCAGCGTCGCAGTCAAACTCGCGCCGTAGTCTCACTCCACCAATAGGAGGGAAGATGCAGAGCAACCTGAGGTGTGTAACGGCGGATGTTTGCCGCACTTGATTTCAGGATTCCTGTGTTTTTCCACGTATAAGCCAAATGTTTACCACAAGTCGGTGTTTCTCACTGTGTGCCATAGCTCAACCACATATGGTCCTCATGTGTTCGTTGTTATCTGGGCCATATACCTCAAAATCAGTTGTGAACCAAGAGAGCATTTCCCGCAGATTTTAAAGTTATGGCAAAACAAATATGGCTACGATTTGGCCCATATCTGTTCAGCCATGCCACATCTAGGCCATATGTGCCAGATAATACCCACATGTGGCCCACATGTAATTGCTATCTGGGATTATTACGCCACGATACTAGAAAGTATGACATTACCCGTTTTTTGGACATATAAATTAATTTACATTAAATAAAGCTACCACTGTTCACAGTTTATGAACACCCGCCATCCCGCGGTAGTTTGTGTGTATTGTTGCGCAGTGGCGTGCGAACTCGACTTGAAAACGATGCCTTTGCCTGCCGTAGACAGTTAACCAGTTTAAACATGCTTGCAGAAATATACATTTGACATCGATGTACTTTTATTTGTTTTGTTTTTTTGTGTGTGTTCAGATGTTCAGTAGCAGTCATGAGCGCGAGCACATGTGAAGAGTTTTTAACTCTTCTCTGTAAATAGCCTACCTTTGAATGCAACACTCTGCAGATTCACTTTATTTCGACATTGTCTAATAATCCAAATGTAGTTGTATAAGTTACTATTTTACAAACCAGAGGACAGGCAATGATTTTCGAGCTATACAGATGGCAGAAATAATGCTTACGTCTCTCTTCTGTTTTTGTTGCAAAGATAGCTGATAATAATAGTCATTTAAATAAACAAAATCTAAATAATATCATTTTATATATATGACGACTTCAGAGGCAAAAGCCTGTAAGTACCATCTGAAATTTTCTTCTAAAAGAGCATTTTTATCAAGCTTGTATGTTTATGTTCACACTTAAATGGCAATGAAAAGTAGCCTACCTATTAATTGTCATTAAAGTGAAATTACTGAACTTAAATATACGAGCTTGATACAAATGATTGTTTTAGAAGAAAATTTCAGATGGCACTCAAGAGGCTTTTGCATCATGAAGTCTTCCTATATATATATATATATATATATATATATATATATATATATATATATATATATAGGCCTATATGATCCGAAGTAACTAGTTACTCACTACTTGAGTAGTTTTTTCATTGGATACTTTTTTACTCTTACTCAAGTAACTATTAAGATTATTACTTTTACTTTTACTTTGAGTAAATATTTCTATAAGTACTTGTACTTTTACTTGAGTACAGTTTTTGGGTACTCTACCCACCTCTGCGCTTTATCCAGGGTCACATGGATGTGGGAGCCTATGAATTAAAGTATAGTCAAAATAATATATACAGAAATGCAAATAAATTTGAAATTAAATAAAGTGCTAAGTTTACACAATAAGCAGTGTCCATGAGCCTCCTTATTTATTATTGAGATTCATTCAAATGACAATTGTGTACACATATGTTGTAAATTTGTAAGAAACTTTGTATGAACTTTTCTGCACTCAGAACACTTGTACTCAATTAATAGTGAGTGAAACCCACTGAGCTTTCACATGATACACTAAAGGGCCCCGGGTTTTCGCCCACTAATTCCTGTGCTTGTGCCATTTGTCTTGTCTTCTTCTGTCTCTTCCTTTCATACACAAATACATTCCAAATTGCATCACTTTTTGTTTATGCCTTGTTTCTACAAACTCAAAGAGTTCTCCGCCGTAACCTTGCAAATCATTTGCCTTCAGATTCACTTTCACTTAGAAATTATTTCATACATTATTATGTGTATATGCAGAGGCTTGTCCATTCAGTTGCAATGTATTCATTTCAGCCTTCACAGATATATCCCCATGCTAAAATGAGGCAAATATTAACTGAATGTAAAGAGGAAAGGCTACTGTGTATCTAACATGCAGTAGTCTGAGAATGGTTTCAGACAAATATTTTTTTTTTTTTGGCACAGGCATGTTGAGCAACCTTCTTCATTCAGCATGGCCTCGGGCAGAAACATTAACATTAAGAAATGTAGGCAATTTCTTTCACACAGAAACTGAGATATTTGCGTCAAAAAGCATTTTGAATATAGAATTGGTCTGCTGAAATGCTAGCCAGTTTTACTAATCCTACAGACATTACAGTTTGCTTGGAAGATAGTGTGCAACACTATTTGTTTATAGAAGGACCAAGCTCAATCAATAGAAAATAAAACAAATACCTGAAAAACAAAATTTGGCAGCTTTAGGTGCTTTACGTAAAATGTTTGGCAGTATGAAATTAATATTTTGATTTCGTGATAAAAGGTGTGATTTGTTTTTATTCATAGTTTTTTCGCACTCAACATTTACAAGAATGAAATCTTGAAGAATATACAGTAACAGTGATGAAGGAATGATGGACGTGGAGCACTTCGGGCCATGTCAAATGCATAAATAGGATATTTCTGTCATGGCGTACTGGAAAAAGGAAGCAAATGCAGGCGATCTCAAGAATATGTAATTTAATAGTCACTCAAACAGAAGTACATAGACAGGCAGAAGACTGATGGTCAGACGGCTGAGGCAGGGTGGCGCAGGGACTAGATGTTCGTGGTGTGAATCCGGCGGTGATACGGCGTGATGGTGAAGACAAAAGATCCGGACACGAAGAACACGAAGAACAGGACTCCAGGATAACACCAAACGCACGGGAAACAGGAAACACAGCACTAGACATCAACCAACGATCTGACAACAAGAGAAGAATTCAGTGAGTCTTTAAAGGAACTAGAGATGAGTGGCAGCTGGTGCCGAAGCTGATTACAGATGAGTTAATTGAATGATAAATGATTAGGTGACACCCACACACACACACGGCACACAGACAACAATAACAAATGCACGAGACAAGCAGGAAGCAGCGCACTCATGAACCGTGACAGTACCCCCCCTCCTAGGGACGCCTCCCGGCGTCCCCAGACTCCCTTACCTGACGATGGAATTCATCAATAAGGGAGTGATCCAGTATGTCTCTCGCAGGAACCCAACTTCTCGCCTCCGGACCGTAACCCTCCCAGTCCACCAAGTACTGGAATCCTCGTCCCCTCCGTCTGGTGTCCAGAATACGGTTAACCGAATATGTCGGTTCCCCATCTACAAGACGCGGCGGTGGGGGAACCGGTACAGGCGGGTTAATCGCTGATCGAAACACAGGCTTAATCTTGGAGACATGGAACACGGGGTGTATCCTCCTGTACGCTGGAGGAAGGTTGAGGCGGACTGCCACCGGACTAATAATCTTGGTGACAGTGAACGGGCCAATGAATTTGGGTGCTAACTTATTCGAGACGGAACGGAGAGGAATGTTCTTAGTTGAAAGCCACAATTTTTGACCGACGACGTAAACGGGAGGCTTAGACCGGTGGCGATCGGCGTTAGCCTTAGTGCGCGCCCCCACCTGGAGTAGAGTCTCACGGGCTCTAGTCCAGGTGCGGTGGCACCTCTGGACAAAGGCGTGTGCGGAGGGAACCGCGACTTCGGATTCCAGACTGGGAAAAATAGGTGGCTGGTATCCTACGCTACCTTCAAACGGAGATAGGCCCGTGGATGACACTGGTAACGTATTGTGGGCGTACTCCACCATAGACAGTTGTTGGAAGGAAGTCGGATTCTTGGAAACCAAACACCGTAACATTCTCTCTAAATCCTGGTTGGCTCTCTCGGTCTGGCCATTGCTCTGGGGGTGAAACCCAGAGGACAGACTAACAGTCGCGCCCAGTAATTTACAGAATTCTTGCCAGAATTTGGACACAAACTGGGGACCCCTGTCAGAGACCACGTCAATCGGAAGGCCATGTAAACGAAAGACGTGGTCTATGACGGCAACCGCTGTCTTCTTGGCTGACGGCAATTTGGGCAAGGGTATGAAATGAGCCGCCTTCGAGAACCGGTCCACCACGGTCAAAACAACCGTGTTGCCCTGGGAGGGCGGGAGGGCGGTAATAAAATCTAGAGCGATGTGGGACCAGGGTCTCGAAGGGATTGGCAGCGGTTGGAGTAACCCATCTGGCGCGCGATTGGAAGTCTTACCAGTGGCACATACCGAGCAAGCCAATACAAAATCGTGAATGTCGCGGGCCATCCGTGGCCACCAGAATCGCTGCTTAACCAAAAACCTTGTGCGATTGATTCCTGGGTGACAGGCTATGTTGGAACAATGACCCCACTGAATAACCTCAGACCGTAGTTCCTCCGGCACGAATAAGCAGTTCGGTGGGCATCCGACCGGGGGCGTTACCCCTTCTAAGGTCTTCTTGACCTTCGATTCGACCTCCCATACGAGTGTGGAGACAAATAGACTCTCCGGTAAAATGCACTCGGGAGTAACCAGGCGTTCGGAACGATCAAAAAGACGCGATAAAGAATCGGGTTTAACATTCTTGGAACCCGGGCGGTACGAGAGAGTAAAATCAAAACGACCGAAAAAAAGTGCCCACCGAGCCTGCCTGGAGTTTAACCTTTTAGCAGTAAGAATGTATTCCAGATTCTTATGATCGGTCCAGACAATAAAAGGTACCCCCGACCCTTCCAACCAGTGGCGCCACTCCTCCAACGCTAGTTTGACAGCCAACAACTCTCTGTTACCAATGTCATAATTGCGTTCGGCAGGAGACAGACGGTGTGAAAAATACGCGCAAGGGTGCATCCTCTCGTCCGTGGGGGAACGCTGGGACAACACTGCTCCTACCCCCACCTCTGACGCGTCGACCTCCACCACGAACTGACGTGAGGAATCAGGGGCGATGAGAATCGGGGCCGAAACAAAGCGGTCTTTGAGTTTGGCAAACGCGACGCCAGCCGCGTCTGTCCACCTGAACGTAGTTCGGGAGGAGGTCAAGGCGGTCAGAGGTGCGGCTAGTTGGCTGAAATTACGGATGAAACGTCTGTAGAAGTTGGCGAATCCCAGAAACCTCTGCAGGGCCTTGCGGGAATCTGGGATTGGCCACTCTACCACAGCCTTAACCTTGTCAGGGTCCATGCGAATCCCCTCGGACGAGATAACGTACCCCAAAAATTGAACCGACTGTGCGTGGAATTCGCATTTCTCCGCCTTGACAAAAAACCCATTCTCTAGCAACCGCTGAAGCACTCGTCGGACGTGCTGCACGTGTTCCTGGAGAGATGAAGAAAAAATCAATATGTCATCCAGGTAAACATATATGAACTGATCAACTATATCTCGCAGCACGTCGTTGACGAGTGCCTGGAAGACCGCTGGACTGTTGGAAAGCCCGAAAGGCATAACCAAGTATTCAAAGTGTCCCCGGGGGGTATTAAAGGCAGTCTTCCATTCATCACCCTCCCTGATGCGGACCAAATGATAAGCATTACGTAAATCCAGTTTCGTGAAGAGAGTCGCTCCCTGCAACCTCTCGAAGGCTGAAGACATCAACGGCAAAGGATAGGTATTCTTTACCGTGATGTTGTTCAGTCCCCGGTAATCAATGCAAGGTCGCAGGGATCCGTCCTTCTTCCCCACGAAAAAGAACCCCGCCCCTGCAGGAGAAGAGGAAGGGCGAATGAACTTGGTTGCCAGAGAATCAGAAATATATTTCTCCATGGCCTCCCTTTCTGGAGCAGAAAGTGAATACAAATTGCCTTTAGGCGGAGATTTACCTGGCAGTAGATCTATAGCACAGTCGTAGGGACGATGAGGAGGAAGAGAAGCAGCTCGAGACTTACTAAACACCTCCTTCAGGTCGTGGTACTCCTCGGGCACGGTTGACAAGTCCGCTGCTTTCTCCTGTAAGACAGACACGGGAACAGTAGCCTCATAGTTACTGCCGGGCTGGGCCTTTTAACGGACACGTGTTCAGAAAATGTCCAGATCCTCCACAGTACAAGCAAAGGCCCAGGGATCTCCACCTCTCCCTCTCCTCCCGGGAAAGCCGAGCTCTTCCCACCTGCATGGGTTCGGTATCGTGGATGGGGCTGACCGCGTCGGTGCCGCTGGACCTCGGGAAGTCGATGGAGTGGACTGGGCATTCGGTTGGCTTGCGTCGACTCATCCGGGCAAGCCTGGAGTCCACCCGCAACGCCAGCTCTATCAGGCCATGGAGGGTCGTCGGGAGGTCCAGGGCGTAGGTCTCTTGATGGACACGGTCAGCCAGCCCATGCAGGAACATGTCCCACTGCGCCGTGTCGTTCCATTGGCACTCGGCAGCCAGGGTGCGGAACTCAATGGCATAGTCCGATACTGAGCGACTTCCCTGTCTGAGTTCCGCCAACCTCCTAGCTGCCTCCTTCCCGGCCGCCGCGCGGTCGAAAACACTCTTCATCGCTTCCGCGAGTGCCTGGAACGACGTGCAGCAAGGGTCTCTATTCGCCCACACCGCCGTACCCCAAAGGGCCGCCCTCCCAGTCAGGAGAGTGAGGACGAATGCCACCTTAGAAGTTTCTGTGGCAAACGTGCGTGGCTGTAGGGCGAAATGCATCTCACAACGGGTAATGAAAGCACGACAATAATCAGGTTCTCCAGCATACCTCTCAGGGACTGGCATGCGAGGCTCGGACTGGGAGAGCGGATCAGCAGGAACGGGGGGCACGAACGGCGTGGGGGGCGCAGTGGGCATGTGCAGGTGTTGAATTTGCTGGGTCAGCTCGGACACCTGCGCCACCAGTGCCTGTATGGCACGTCCTGTGTTGTTAAGCCCCTCCTCCTGAGCGTCCATTCGTTGAATGCTCGCACCGATGAAAGCGTCCATCGACATCTGGGTCTCGCCTGCTGCTCCCATCGATTGGTCAGATCGTTCTGTCATGGCGTACTGGAAAAAGGAAGCAAATGCAGGCGATCTCAAGAATATGTAATTTAATAGTCACTCAAACAGAAGTACATAGACAGGCAGAAGACTGATGGTCAGACGGCTGAGGCAGGGTGGCGCAGGGACTAGATGGTCGTGGTGTGAATCCGGCGGTGATACGGCGTGATGGTGAAGACAAAAGATCCGGACACGAAGAACACGAAGAACAGGACTCCAGGATAACACCAAACGCATGGGAAACAGGAAACACAGCACTAGACATCAACCAACGATCTGACAACAAGAGAAGAATTCAGTGAGTCTTTAAAGGTACTAGAGATGAGTGGCAGCTGGCGCCGAAGCTGATTACAGATGAGTTAATTGAATGATAAATGATTAGGTGACACCCACACACACACACGGCACACAGACAACAATAACAAATGCACGAGACAAGCAGGAAGCAGCGCACTCATGAACCGTGACAATTTCACCCCGTCACGCCAAGTTTTATGCATTGTTAATGACTTTGTTATATTGTCTGCTTTATTATTTTCAAATTTTCATAGTCCTTAAACAATGTATTTATTGTTTATTTTTGTATCCTATTTCATTTTCTGATCTTGGGTTTCATTTGTGTTGTGGTAACGAGGTCTTTTATTTTGACGTTCACTCGCGTGAGCGGGATTAATGCGCGTGTGCTCCAAACATTTCAGCACGGAACAAGACCCATATATACAGTACATAGTCATGGCGTCAAAGATTTACGTTTTGCAAGGAGTTTAAAAGGATTTAGCTCCTGGTTTAAATGGAGAACAAGGTAACGTTATGGTTATAGACTCTCTGTTATCTTTATGTTGTTCTTTTCTTTGTATCAAGATTACTTGGTTGTTGTTTTGTATAATGTTTAGGTATGTTTAAAAGTACACTATGTAGAAATTGTGTTTTTGTCAAACAGCGACCCTAGAGTCCCTGTGGAATACTTGCACTGTCGTAAATACCCACCCCCACCCTGTACACCGGTACCTGTTCGGTAGGATAGAAGCGTCGGGCATGGAACAGGCATACTGTAGATAGACTCTGAAGATATTGACCAGGTAATGTTTCATGATTTCATACAAATATTAGGCTACTGCATACTGCATAGTCTACTGAACTACTGAAGATGGTAATAGGATAATAATAAGTTTATGTCAAACTAGCTCGTGTGGCAAGCTAGGCAATAAACCATAACGGAAAAATACGTAAGAGAAACGAGTGTTTGTTAGCAAGTCTGCTAACAGCTCTGATAATCGAAAGCTAGCTAGACATGTGGAAATTATTGGACTGGTTTAATTATCAACAATGGATAAATGAACAGCATCGTAAAAAAATGACATACTACAAGCAAGCGCAACAACATACAAAATAGAACTTACTAGTCCATCAACAAGATTGCCAGGTTAGCATCGCTGTTGCATCCAGTGCTGCTTTTTAGCTTGCGCCAACGAATGAAAGCCGAGTGGTACTCTTGTCCGGTTCCTCACGCGGTCAGATTCTCTTTTCCTTTTCCTACACTCTTCCGACCGCGCTTTCTTTGTGTTGTTATGGAAAGGCCAAAGCTGATCGGTTGGTTTGATGTCACATGACCTGCTTGCGGCATTCTGAAAAGTTGAGATTTTTTCATCTTGAGAATAACCTTTGTACTATGCTGCTTTTTGTGTTTCATGATTAATATAATTATATGTATTTAGACATGATTTTTAATTTGTTGTAACTTGTGAGACAGTTACCTTTGACTACATGCCAGATGTCAAATTCATGTTGAATGTTGGGATAATCGACATGCAAAATCTTTCGAATAGATGGCGATCAATTTGATTACTTGTTCTAGTAGTTTGTTCACACCTCTCTTGAAACCTATTGGCTCCATGGCCACAGAACTAGATGCTTCAGTAACCTGAAAATGAATACCATACGAGACAAACAAGGTTTGTATTGTCATTGATGTACAAAGTATCTTACATATTTTATTTATGTACTTCAATTTAAAATACTGGAAATACAATAAGGTTACTTTTAATTAATAACATATGGGATGTAGAATTATGTCATGTAGACTGACCTGCATCAACTCAAAGTGAACAATCTTGTCTGTTGTGTCATCCATTAAATTGTAAGTGTTGTATTTTGCTGAAAATCCTGGGCTAAAAGAACCACAAGTAAAAAAAAAAAAACATTTCTGTATAGTGTTACATTTTTCTTAAATTGTTAAATATGTAACAAATTGTTTGACCTCCCATCCCCTGACAAATGAGCTGGATTGCGGAGTTTGTTTTGCATGTGTAAGTCATTATTAACTGCTTTCTGTTGTTCTTGATATTCTTCATTTATGACCGGGATAAAATAAAAAGACTGAATTTCATGGTTAGCTGTTTTCTTGGGTATTTGGAGGTTGAGCATAGTGGCCCAATCAGCGATGTCTGTATACTGTATGTTCCTCCAGTAAATAGTGTGCAAGCAGAAACAAGAAGGTTATTAGCGGGCATTCCTATAACATCAGTGCAGGAACTCCACTGTCCCTTGTGGTTTTTTTTTGTTGTTGTTGTTTTTTCACATTCCCAGTGAACACTTCCCACTGTTGCTTTTCTTGTTTTTTGTTATTATTGAGCCACATTCTTGACATCTTTTGAAAAGTTCCATGACATTGGGCTTGTTGACAATCCACTTTATTGGTTTCCAATTAATTTCACATTTGTCATCTTCTGTACTTGGGGCTGAAGTTGATGTTGAACTTAGTGGCTGAAAACTAAGATCTTTTTTGTCCGATGGAGCATTTATGGAAAGCATGCTAACATCAAGCTCCAAACTTTCTTCATGTTGCTCTTCAGTTTGTTCTGGTTGATTATACATCAGAGGCTGTGAAATTATATGGATTAAAGTTGGTTTATAAAATAACTGAATATACATTAATGATATATTATATTTATCACAGCATAACTGCATTTATAAGGATACAACGTACCCAAAAATTTAAATGCAACATTTTAAAAAATGTAATTCCATTTCTAATAGATAAAACAAAAACCATTACTTGTCATAATTCGACTTGTTTAACTGGTCACAAATGTTGGTACTTACAGACTGGTGGGAGCGTATTGGAGGAAGGGCATGAAATGCCCCAGATGTTGGTATTTTTAGATATTTTCAGTTTCTGGACTTGTGAGAACAAATTACAAATTTTACTTGCTGTAAAAACGTCACAGGCACAGCCGACGCTTTCAGAAAACGACGCTTTCCTTGCTCAGAGGGGTGGTAATCATTGTCGAAAAAAATAGCACTGCAAACTCTAATATGTGTCAGAGAATGTTCGGGTGTGTTGATATCCAGGTGCAGCGTGAGCAACCACAGCTTCAATCGCTAAGGATTGAGTACAGGAAATTGTGAAAAGTCAGTTTTAAAAATCCAGGATATGCACACGTAAGGACCATATGCACACGTAAGGACCATTTTCAACAATAAACTGACACAAATACATATAAATATGTGCCATTCAACATACAATAACTTTGAACGGTCCTCCTACTCCAAACTTGTAAACACTGGGTTGGTTCTTCCGCCTACGTCACGCGTGGCCTTCCCAACGTGATGGCGTAATGCGTAACCAACGCTATCTCACGACCAATTCGTACGAAT
This sequence comes from Scardinius erythrophthalmus, assembly GCF_964197995.2. NCBI lineage: Eukaryota > Metazoa > Chordata > Actinopteri > Cypriniformes > Leuciscidae > Scardinius > Scardinius erythrophthalmus. Next base: position 16,414,121 of record NC_138233.1, on the reverse strand, counting down.
GATAAAAAGTTGGCTAATTCGTACGACCTCACTCGTACGAATTTGTACGATTTGTCTAAACCCACGTGATGGGTAGGTTTAGGGGCGGGGTCAGGGGTAGGTCATTCGTATGAATTCATACGAATTGGCCAATTCGTAAAATATGTACGATTTTGCAAAAATCTTACTAATTCGTACGAGTCAGGTCGTATGAATTTGTACGAATAAGCCACCTCGTAGAATTTGTACGTTTTCCCGTGAGATCGGGCTGTGCGTAACTCATCTCAGAGATGGTACAAAACGGGCATTTGTGGTTAAAAAGTATTTTTTTATTTATTTATTTTTTAGAAAATGACCAATCATTCCGCTAGATAAGACCCTTGTTTCTCGGCTGGGATCATGTCGAGCCTTTGAAGCTGCATTGAGACTGACATTTGAACCTTCACACCGTTGGTTGCCATTGAAGGAAAAATCCTGGAATGTTTTCCCCTAAAACCTTAATTTCTTTTCAACTGAAGAAAGAAAGAGATGGAGCCTACATCTTGGATGACATGGGGGGGGGGGGAGTAAATTATCAGGAAATTTTTATTTGAAAGTGAACTAATCCTTTAAGCCAGGCAGCTACATGCATAACATATAGCTATTTTCCATAACAGAATCAATGAATTCATGCATGTGATTTCCTGAGATAGCACCAGCATGCACGGAAAGGAATAAAGAGCTGAGGATCAGTAATCAGTGGCAGAGTAAGGTGTTATATTACATAATTATGTGTTCTACTTTTCTTTAATTTAATTATTTTAGAGTTTGCAGTAATTCTATTGTTGTATGCATGTCAATTTTTTTTTTTTTTTTTTTTTTTTATCTAAAGGAAAAAAATTGTGGCTTAAATGGTTGAAGGTTGCTCTTCACTTACTAAACGTGAGTATAATTTTAATTGCTTCCAGTGGTAGTGCAACAAAACCTTCGGACATGTTTTCCATGTTATCTCATGGTACCACAGGCTCTCAAACTGAATTTGTTGATTTTAGCCACAATGCTTATTCTTTCAAGAGCTGCATTACATAAATCATGGAGTGGATATATAATGCATGAACGAATATATGAGCTATGAGATATTTATATCACAGAGGACATAATGCTTTGGCTCACCACATTAATGTATCCAAAAAGTCTTTATAGTCACAAATTAATGTTTAGAAACCAGACAATTATTGGCTTTCACAATGAGTTCAGAGGTTTAATTCTGAAGATAAATTTTCCATTTCCTCTTTCTTCAATAGGTTGCCTCACATAATAATCATCAACCTACACCATGGTTGAACTTCAAAATATGAATATTTCAATACCATCTGGAATGTGCGTACTCTATTTTTTTAACTATTTTTCATTGCTGTAGATAATAACTTGTCAAAAAGTAATTGGATACTTGGAGTATAATTAGCTTTTCTCATTGAAAAGTTCCTGTAGTTAATAAAAATGAAATAAAAATTTGTAGATAGTATGTTTGTCTTATTTTTGCATCACAAAATGATGCAGTAATTGGACGTATATCAAACAATGTGAGGAATTTTGTCCTGCAAATTGCACTCAGCATTATTTTGGACCATGTCTGCACAGTTACCTGATTTGCATAATTCCTTTAGTGAATCAACTGCTATAGCAAACAGACAGCATGTGCAAATAAATGACAAATCAGTGGCGTGATTCTTAGTCAATTATCTATCTTTGATTAGATTTGTTACCATTAACCTTGCAAACTTTGGATAGCCCAAAGATTAGTTTTCCTTAAAAATGCATACTATTTCAACCTGGCATTTAACATAACTTGTTTCCAAATGGGCCAAAAAAAAAAAAAAAAAACCTCCTGGAAGTTCTTCCAATCTGAATGGAATCTGGTGATTTCTGCTCTTGTTGCTATTGTGTGCTAGTCTGGATATCACCAAGATTGAACATTAGTCTGGGGAGTCTGCTCTGTATTTTCTACTGCACAAACGGGCTCAAATTACTCTGTACGCAATTGGATAGTCCTTCAACCAACGATCTGGGTTACGTACTTTGCTTCTCTATTGTCATTGTGTTAAACCCGCCAATAGCGCGGCAAGTGGATAAGCCAGTTTGTGATTGTCCCCACAGATTAACGGAAGCAGGATGTAAAGGTTTCCAACCTGAGCTATCAGATACTCTAATGCCCGTTTTCACAGACGAGGCTTAAGCCTAGTCCCAGACTAAAATGCATGTTTGAGCTGTCTTAACCGAAAGCAACTTGCATTGACATATCTTAAAATATGTCAGTGCCATTGTTTTGTTTTGTTTTTGTCTCAAGATGCACACCAGTAGTTTTTTAAGGCACATTTAAAAAATGTATTTAAATTGAATGCTCTAATTGAACTAAGGCCTAATCCTGGTTTAATGTAAGCCCTGTCTGTGAAACCAGGCTTAAGACTTACTCAAGCAGAATTGAAATTGGTGACTTGTAACATGTAATGGAGTCATTTTTCGCTGTCAGGTTTCCCAGACAGCAACATAGAGTCGGCCCAGATCCGGCCGACATCTGGTACACATGGATTCCACATGGCCCGATGTGAGCCGGATCTGGGCCGACACTATGTTGCTGTCTGGCTTCTGTAGTTTTACTTAAGTATGGTTTTCAGGTACTCTTTACACCTCGATCTGTATGAATCAAATGGTCATTGAACAGACATTGGCGGCTTGTGGAGTTGCCCTATGAGGCTAAACCAAGCACTGAAGAGCATAAACATGATAGGAATGATAAATGCTTGTTTAGTGAGAAGAAGTATTCACTGTCTTCTCTCTTACTTTTCCTTACCCTTCTCAACTACTTTCTTTTTTACAGCTTCAATATTTTAACTGGCTTGGCATTCTGTTACCATATCCCTTTTAATAATTATTTAAACAGAACGAGTTGCAGGGAAGGCATGAGAGCGCATGCTGTTTGCTCTGTTCTACAAGAGTCACGACTGAATGCTGCTGCTGCTCATTAGAGTCCCAAAACAGGCTTGTGAGTGGCTCGGTCAATTAAATGTTTCTACTACATCTTCAAAAAAGAAAACATTTTATACATGGAATAAAACTGGCGACCGGTGCTAGGAAGTACAATGATAGAGGGTATGTTTGTGTTAAAAGTTGCTGCTAGCTCCTGCCCTGGACGAACAGTAGTGATGGTGGCTGCTTCTCTCTGCTGAAGCTGGGGTTCTGGTCTTCAGTTCAGCTCAAAGTTGTCTAGTTTTCACTGATATTAAGCCTCTTTTTCTGTCAGGGTAATTAGACTTTAGAAAAGTGATCAGTTTGAATCTTAATATTGCTGGCTAAACTTTCAGTTTCATTTTCATTATGGGATTCTACTCCCCATTTCAGAAAATTGCTGTGATTACAACTTAACTAAGACGTTTCTAATTTTTCTGTTTTCTGTTTTGTGTTTTGTTTTGTTTTTTGTTTTTGTTTTTTGATGGTGACCCAGAAAACTACATTTCACAATTTCAGAAGTTGAAGGGAAATTTGCCTGTATTTCTGGGGGATCTCCTGCGCAGAACTTGGATGCACAGATCTCAGTGATCTTAGAACAGTGGGAGAACGAATTCAAACATTTATCTGTAATAGACCATTAAGTCACATGACTCGAGTCCTGGAAAATGTTCCAGCAAGAGGTCAAGGGTTGGTCTTAGCATAGTCCCATTAGCCTATGCTGGTGATTGCTGTAACTATATCTATTCTTTCTCCTGACTAATATTTTATTAAGTTATAGTAGGTGATTTATTGGCATCTACAGTATGGTTTTATGAACATGGAACTGAAAGTTGAGGTTATCCGCTTCCTTACCCTTAAACATACCCGGGTATGTCACATAATGAGGTTTTATTTAACAAAGTTCGGGAGGAGCAGGTTCAGATAATTAACCAAATCATGCACAGCTGTTGATTAATCAGTAATCAACTCAATGACTGAGTATAAATTCACAGCAGACCTGTCTCTGTTCATTGAAAGTTTGTCAGCATCCCTCCTCCACCCCATCTCCTCACTTCCAGTTCCATCTACACTTCCATTTCCATCTACTCTTACCAACTGGGGGGAGTACTTTGGGTTCGGGCCTAACTCCGAGCTCGGAGCCCTCCCCCCGCACAGCACGCCAAATACGCATAAACTTATTGTATTAATTATATGTAGATTTGAACTCGTGAAACCTGCTTTCTGGAATACACCCCAGACCATTGTTGTTTGTGAGACGGTGGTTTATATGGCAGTCCTTGATGAGTGACAACAAGTAATTCTAGGGATTGGGAATGTATGGGAGGAGATGAGGAGTCTAGCGCAGAGGGATTGGATGGATTTGTGACATTAGGTGCATTCAACTTCGGCTGGATGTAACCGATCGGTGGAGAAAACGGAGACGTGAAGTTGGACACTTTCTGATTCCCGTATAATGCTCATGTGGAGTTTGCCTTCTTTATCACAGATGAAGTGAATTAAATTAGATATTTGTCAAATTCACAGACGTTTCAGAGATGTTGTTATTCAATACTTTATATAATGTTTAATACAGCGTCTGTTTGTACAAAAATAAAGTTCAACATAAGCCTATACAATTTAAATACCAATGAAGTGCGGTCTATGGTTTTTATCAGTTTTATTTTGATAAACATTACACAATATGACATCGCAACTACATGAAAATAGATTTTACTGTAATAATAATATTACAGATTTGTGAGCATTAGTAGAACTGAAGGTGTCAGTATAAACAAGAAACACAGTGAATGTTGTCATGCAGTGAATCCGGCCAATCGTGGAACAGCTGTGTATTCAATCGCTCTTGAGAATCTGTGCCGTCTGAGTCAGCCGTCTGCTCTCAAATGGCTCTCAAGGTGTAATGCCATGATGATGCCATCACAGTGACGTGGCGTCGGCGCTGTCTCAAGTCGGACAAAATTTCTAAACGGCATGCACTGCTTCAAGTCAGATGCCGATCGGTCTATGCAGCGATGCATGAAGTCGAACAAGCTGAACTATCAGCTTATAAGCATTGTTATGATGTCCTTTTCCAGAGTGATTAGCTCAGGTGATTGGCTCAAATGTTCAAAAGTTGCAGATTACATAGTGGAGTCCTGCACCATTTCAGTAACTGCTATTGTGATGCATGGGACTTTTCCAGGTATTTTTGACCTCACTGTATCCAACAGGTCAAATCAAAACATAGTTTAGACAAACCTCATCACCTTTCTTCTTTAGATACTTGAACCTCATTAACACTAAGATCAATAAATGCAAATAAAGTCATCAATACCAATCTCGTAGATGGGGTGAAAAACCTCAGTGATGGATTTGGAGACAAAATAAGAAGTCATTTAAAACGAATCTTGAGAAAGCATCCCAATAAACTTCTAAAAACATGTCTTTGATTTTATCTATATCCTGCAGAGGCACAGGAATGAAGGTAAAATATGTAATTCAGCGAATGATAAGGATCAGACAAGGTAAGAAAGGAAAGATGGACTTTAGCTGTTAGCTTATGAAGCAACATTCAACTTCATACCAGTTTTGAAACCAGATGCTTTCATATAAGTCTTGTTTTGCTGGAATTTTAGTTTTTGTTTGGTCTGTTTGTCTTCATTTCAGATTGTAGATAACTTTCCAGACTGGATGGGCTCTTGAAGAGCCTCTCTATCTGATATCATTGGCTCTACCAGCAGGTGATGAGTGCGGCTGGAGCCTTCAAAGAAGCGAGCACTCGTCTGAATCCCTTTTACCTGCCTTCTACATCGAAGCACTTTGACAGGTTCAGATCTTTCTACCGGGTCATTCCAATTTTTCAGGAGCTGCTCTCCTTTCATTATTTGCCATAGGTAAGCATCTGAGAGTCAAATAGGGTTGCTGAAATGTCACCTGCCTGACTGCAGTTGGATTGGCTGGGTGCTGACAGTGTCAGTCAAAAGGGCACATCATCTCCCATCAGTAAACATGGGGCTAAGATCTCTCTCAGTGCCAGAACATTTAAGAACCTTGCCAATAATTAGCACACACTTGACAGATGCAAAATGTGTACTTTCTCATATCCTAACTGCCCTTATGAATAACTTAGTAAGCATAATGTATTTCTCGGAGTGGTTTTAGTACTTTTAATACTACTTTAGTACTTCTGCTCTCTTGCCTTTATACTGTACCTATAATTCCTTGATCTACGTAATAAGCCTTTTAATTAAGTATTAAGAAATTGTTTAATTAGATACCCCCATCCATTTCTGTGAAACCTGAAATGTAGCGAGTAAAACACAATTCAGCATGCTTTTTAATGGCAAAAAATCAGTTTGATTTTGAAGTCACTACTGATCATTAGGTTTCCCTTCCAGCTGAGAACAGATACTTCTTTGGAGGAGAGAGTAAAAAGACCCTTCTCATAATGTGCACCAGCACACTTTTTTTTTTTTTTTTTAAGAAAAGTAAAATAAGTGTGGAGTCATCAGTCATGGCCCAGAAGTTACAGCATGCTGAATCAAAATCTGTTTTCATTACACAACATTTACTAATCCATCAACGTTGACCATAGACTATGACTAAGCAGAATTTATTTGTTTTTTCAAGCGTAAATGTACTTACTATAGTATTTTTAAAAGTTACATCAAAATTTCTCCACAAGCACATCTGGTCCATGAAATCAATATCTCATTAAAATAAATGTAGTGCACTAGTGGTGTAATTTAGCAAACACAGGCAATAACTGAGCTGCCTTGATGAAGGAAACCAAACATATTCCTCAGTCTCATAAGATATCTGTTACAGATCTGCCAGGCTCTCACACCAGCCAATCACAGCGCACTCCCTCACCTGAGTTCTAATCACACACACCTGCACCTCATCATCACTCTCATCACTGCCAATATAAAGACTCACACTCCACCACAATTCATTGGCTGGTCTTGTTTGAATGATGAGGACTACTTACCTTGCCTTAGCAATGATATATCTGATATCTCCAGCGTCATCTTCTGCGTCTCGTCTCCATTCTCCTCTTTCTGGTTCTTCCAGTGTTTTATCCTTCCTCTTTGTGTCCAAGTGTACTATTGTTCTGAGTTCCAGCCATCCACTGCATTGTCTACCAGTCATCTCGCCTGTAATGGCGAGTTCAGACTGCACGATTTTAGCCCCGATTTTGGCTCGCCGACAGGTTTTGAGAAATCACCGACAAAAGCCCGAAATCACAGGCAATCGTTCACGCGAGTGACAATCACGCAGTATGAATGAGCAAAGACGTGATCTGAGAGAATCGCCGATAACCGTGAGATATTTGCCATGCTAAATATCTGGACCTGTCGGCGATTCAAAATCCTGCTGTGTGAAAAGTGTTCTGACTGAAAACTACATCGGCGATGACCGACAGCCAATGAGAGAGCAAGATACAGAGCATCGGGGAGGAGTTATAGGCCACAATATCAGTATTTTAATAGATATATTTACACTTATATATTAAACAGAAACAAAGCACAAACATTTGCTTGACCAGCAGCAACATTATTTATTTACCCCCAACTCTCTGCAGAACACACAGTCCTTGCTCCCCTTGCCTTCCTAGCCATTTCCTCATCATGCATAATATATTTTTCTTTTCCTCATTTTCGCTGCAAATCAGTGTACAGACAATTTGGATCGCAAGCTTCTTGCAAGCTATCATTTTTAATAACAATTTCAGTCTGGCGCGAGAACTGCGGTCTTTCGCACGTGGGATTTTGCGCTATTTCCTTATCACTTCTCGCGTGTGTTTGGTTGCGAAACGTAGTTTGCGGACCAGACAGAAGTTGTCGACGATTCTTCCTCCTGAAAGTCATGCAGTGTGAAACCTCCTGTCGCCGATGCATCGTGCAGTGTGAACACACCAGCAACTGAATGTTACCCCATGATAGTCACGCAGTGTGAAAAGAACAGTGACCCGACTACTTTGAAAATCGTGTAGTCTGAACTCGGCTTAAGAAGAAACATACTATTCACTGCCAGCATCCCACTCTCCAAACTATCACTTACCACTTACCTGCTTTCAGTTCATCCGCTCAGTTGTTGTCTTAATAAACTTCCTGTTTACTTCGATCTCCTTCTTGTGAGTCTGAATCTGTAACAATATCAGTATGCTTTTATAAAACTCAACAAAATAGAATGAATGAATTGTTCTTTATTTGTCATTGTTATAGATAACAATGAAATAACATCAGAGAATCCTACAATATAAGTGCAAATTTTTTAACAGACAACAGAGGCCTAAAAATATTGTCCATATGAAAAAAAAAAAAGTTTATACACAAACGTGTATATATAATGCAAATTGTGAGATGTGGTATAATTACTGCAGCATTGCCTATCCCAATTTCCAGCTATTGCAGTTGTGTAGAAAAAGTAGTGTATGTGATGGGCTGTATGTGATTTTTTTCCTAGTGCCCTAAGAGTTTGCACAGTAGGCTACTGTTGATATCTGTACTGTATATTCAGTATAAAATGATGGTGGTGGGTACTGATTCTTGTAAAGATTGAATACAAGTTATGTTCTCCCTCTACTGTGTGTTTGAGAACTGGACAATCATGTGTCATTCCATTCAACAGAACTTATCCAATCCTTGGGTAATTGTCTGAGAAAAATTGCTTTTCCAAATATCTGATTCCATTTTTTCGCCAATCAGAGAACAGTTCTGAGAGATGAGCGAGAAGTATGTTTATAACATCTCCTCTCCAAAATTGGCTTAGAATTACGTTCTTTTGCCAGTCTGACTCCTGCCTACTTGTCATTCTGCTCTCTCTCCATCACCTCTGCTATCAACCTCTCAAGTTCTGAAGTCCATTCTCTGGTAATGTTTGTTTAATACTCTGAGGACTGCCCTACACTCAAGTGGGAGATGGAGAAAAGAGAGGAAAGAGAGCAAGAGAGGGAACAGGAACTTCAGAGAGAGCAGAATACCTCTTTCACCATGTCTCTCAAAATTCATTTAGGCTATGTTTCTCCTGCTTTCATTGCATATCTCAGATTAAAAATGAAATATGGTTGCACAAGTAGGGTGCATATTCCAAGCAAAAATAATCTGTCACATGACTTTGAACGATAATAGAGTTATAAGAGTGAAGATATATCCAAATGAGGTATTCTTTCTTTCTTTCTTTCTTTCTTTCTTTCTTTCTTTCTTTCTTTCTTTCTTTCTTTCTTTCTTTCTTTCGTACAGTATCACATCACAACACCTGCATTAATAGGACACTTTGGATTCCTACTGGGAAATTAAAGTGAACAGTGGCAGCATTCATGGTTTAAATGCAGAGCATACAGTACATAAACTCTTCCATCAAAAACATATGTGTGTTATAAAATTCCTAGTCCTAGGTGGATGAACATCTAGTTATTTGTCACTGATGTCATTCCTGTTGCCAGCTCTACAGAGGCATGTTGTCATCTACCTGGTGTCAGGTAAAAGCATTTATAATTTGTGTTTACCACTGAACATTCTGAAAGCATGTACACTACAGAATGGAGACATGATTATGTTCTTCTGCTGACTCAAGACAACAGCCTGGAAAACACATGCTTAGCTTTCATATGCACAGATATTCAGGCATTATGTTGTTAACAACGAAATTGAAATGTGTGATATAACTTTAAACATATGGTTAGTAAACTATTCTGTCACACTAGTCATCTTAATTATAATTAAGTCTTCTGGCTACCTACATATTTTTCAGATGCCATAATGTAACCACAATTAACTATTTTCTGTGGTAAAAATATCACAGATGTTGTTGATTTGAGACTATACTGACCCTTGAACATACTGTATACTGTCCTTTTAAAAAATTTCCCGCCAGCGTTTTAAAAAAAAAAGTTGCCAGCCACCGCCAGCGTTTTTGACCATTTTCACAAAAATGTCATGGCCCCCAGAATATCTTCTTGTATGATAATCTGAACATGCAATATATCAAAAGAAAGAACAGACACACTGTTTTTAAACAAAAAAAACTTTTTATTCTAGCTTCATGCATTCTTTTTTTTTTTTTTTAAATCAACACTTGAATGTGGGTAAGTTTATTTAAAGAAAAAAAAAAGCAGAAGCAGAGCAGAAAGCTGAGAAAATATTTTTTTTATCAAACACATCTGGATCAGATTCAGTCGATCAACACCCCAAAGCTTGCACAGTCCTATACCATGTCCTGGGTCAATATTTCATTCAGTAACATTTTGATTTATATGCTGTTTAATGTTGCTGGTCGCGTTAGTTTACATATGCATATGATTACATATATTATCACTTGTTTCTGCAAGTGTTAAGAGTTAATATTCATACAGGCACACACACCTAGAGTATGTGGTTCCTTTGGATTCTATTTAAATTATGTTATTGCTATTGACAGATGATGCTACTTAGGTGCTTAAAAAAATTCCTATCCCTATCTGATTCTGCAGATGACTCAACCTTTTCATTCAAACCTGGGCTGATGCCATGTCTTAATGAGGACTGTGGCCTGCAGATGCAGTGAACGGCTGTAAAAGCTGCTAAGTGTTTCAGATGGCCATTGAGAAGGAAGTGAAAGCAGTGCATATATATGTCTGAAGACATGTGTTCCTTGATGGGCTGCAAGCTGTGTTTCCTGTCCTCAGCGTAAAGTGAAGGGAGAGAGAGCTTTTAAACTTGGCATATGGCAGACTGCACCAACTTTCTGTCCCACGAGTGCCATTCCTGAGCACTGAGTGGCTGTACTGTGGCGAGATGCTCGGGGAAGCAGCTGTTCATTCTCTTAAGTGGTAATGGTTAATTGTGATGGTGATGATGATGATGATGATGATGGTAATGGGATGAACCTAAACTGTTGCATGTTTCTTTTAGTATCTTGCCACCAATACAAGAAATTAATTCAATAAGGATATCAGCGAGAGATTCAACAGTGGTTACGCAAGTGGGCAAGCGTGGATTGATTGATTTCTTGTTCATGTGCCGAACCATTTCCTATGCACACTGGTTAAGCCTTATGGTTTTTTGGAAGAGTCTTTGGTCTTTTGACACATGCACACCTTCCAAGCAACAGTAATGGCTTCTGCAAAAAAAAGCCTGAACTTGACTATTGGTGACACGTAAAAGGCACTGGGTGAGCAGACAGAGAACATGAAAGGGAAGCTTATATAGATCTCTAAATGGCAGGGCAGACTGAAACATCGGGAGAGAGGACGCCAAAGATGAAAGGAGGGCTGGGGTTGTTAGAGGCACGTAGCAGACAGCTAATGACAGGGTCCTTTGGCAAAAAGATGGCATCTCTCTGATCCAACACTCATTGATTATTGATGCACTGCCCCAAGTGCAAAACCCGGCTAGACAATCAATGTTTTCTCCTCGTGCGTCCCCATACACCATTTAGAGGCCTTGATCGTCAAATGATCAAATCCGCTGTAAAGTTCACGCTGACTTGGAAAAAAAGGAAAACCATTGGTACTGCAGTCATCAAGCGATAATTTAACTTCTCTTGGAGCCAGTTACTGTTTGATCCATCTTTGTCCATTGCATTAGAGTTGTTAGAAAACTTTGACTAAGCCTCCAACATTAAAACCTTTGAACCAGTCACTGCTTAGAGTTAAGTTTCTCAATTACAGCACAATACCAAAAGCTTCACCACATCAGAGAGAAACACAAATCCCCCTCAGAATCCAAGCTACCTTATTCATCTGCTCCTTCATTTGTGTTACAGCCGTGCAGAAAAGCTCTATCCTTTTCTTTATTTATATATTTACTTTCTTTTCCTGTGACAAAGGCCTGCGCACACCACTTTATATTTGTTTGAAAGTAGTCCCTCTCTTTCAAACTAAACACATCTCCTTTTTTTCCTCGCCCAAGAGAGCCACAGAATCAGGCCTGCTGGCTGAATGGAGAGCAGTATAATTAACAAGAGTGAGGAGGTACAGGCTGTCTCAATCAGCTCAGTCAGGCACGGCAAATTAATATTCTAGCATTGACGCTCGTTCGCTTCTAGACAATGTGTCTCGTTTACATAATCCCTTCACATGGGCGAAGATGCAAAAAGTAATCGGACACAGCCATCAATTTTATTTAATTCTGACATTCTGGTTAATGTTTACATTTCCAAAACAACTTGTGTGTAATTATATTATGGGTGGTGCTGATTTAGAGGCATAAATTAATTGATGTTGAATTGTTTGCCTGGATGCAGGTTATTAGTTTACATGTCTTGTAACAAGTCCTTTCTTTAATTGTTGAATGTTTACACAGGTACACCATCTTAATGAGGAAACAAATACACACTAGGCTTTCGGGGAATGTATTTGATAAACCATTTAAGGCTTACTTGGCAATGCTTGATTGACTGAACAGCATCCACAATTGCAATTGAAGCTGCAATTGCTTCAAGTTTATGAAAAACAAAATGAGCAGAGGTTTTCTGGTTTGAATATTTTAATAATATTTGTTTTGTAATCCCAATTGTGTGTGGTTACCAATGTTAGCTATTTCCTTAAAAATAATACATAATAATAAATAATAAACACACACACACACACACACACACACACATATATATATATATATATATATATATATATATATATATATATATATATATATATATATATATATATATATATATATATATATATATATATATATATATATATATATATATAAAAAGTGGTACTGAGAGCTAACCAAACCCCCTACCATTCTGCCAGCTTTGGTCACATGGCCCCTTTTAGAAGGTTACTGTCCTGAAAGCTTATGCCCTTTACGGCTAAAAAAAAAGGAGATATATTTATATATATATATTATATATATATACAGTGAGGAAAATAAGTATTTGAACACCCTGCTATTTTGCAAGTTCTCCCACTTAGAAATCATGGAGGGGTCTGAAATTGTCATCATAGGTGCATGTCCACTGTGAGAGACATAATCTAAAAAAAAAATCCAGAAATCACAATGTATGATTTTTTAACTATTTATTTGTATGATACAGCTGCAAATAAGTATTTGAACAACTGAGAAAATCAATGTTAATATTTGGTACAGTAGCCTTTGTTTGCAATTACAGAGGTCAAACGTTTCCTGTAGTTTTTCACCAGGTTTGCACACACTGAAGGAGGGATTTTGGCCCACTCCTCCACACAGATCTTGAGTCTTGGAGTTTGAGCTCCCTCCAAAGATTCTCTATTGGGTTTAAGTCTGAAGACTGGCTAGGCCACGCCAGAACCTTGATATGCTTCTTACAGAGCCACTCCTTGGTTATCCTGGCTGTGTGCTTCGGGTCATTGTCATGTTGGAAGACCCAGCCTCGACCCATCTTCAATGCTCTAACTGAGGGAAAGAGGTTGTTCCTCAAAATCTCACAATACATGGCCCCGGTCATCCTCTCCTTAATACAGTGCAGTCGCCCTGTCCCATGTGCAGAAAAACACCCCCAAAGCATGATGCTACCACCCCCATGCTTCACAGTAGGGATGGTGTTCTTGGGATGGTACTCATCATTCTTCTTCCTCCAAACACGTTTAGTGGAATTATGACCAAAAAGTTCTATTTTGGTCTCATCTGACCACATGACTTTCTCCCATGACTCCTCTGGATCATCCAAATGGTCATTGGCAAACTTAAGACGGGCCTTGACGTGCTGGTTTAAGCAGGGGAACCTTCCGTGCCATGCATGATGTCAAACCATGAAGTCTTAGTGTATTACCAACAGTAACCTTGGAAACGGTGGTCCCAGCTCTTTTCGGGTCATTGACCAGCTCCTCCCATGTAGTTCTGGGCTGATTTCTCACCTTTCTTAGGATCATTGAGACCCCACAAGGTGAGATCTTGCATGGAGCCCCAGTCCGAGGGAGATTGACAGTCATGTTTAGCTTCTTCCATTTTCTAATGATTGCTCCAACAGTGGACCTTTTTTCACCAAGCTGCTTGGCAATTTCCCCGTAGCCCTTTCCAGCCTTGTGGAGGTGAACAATTTTGTCTCTAGTGTCTTTGGACAGCTATTTGGTCTTGGCCATGTTAGTAGTTGGATTCTTACTGATTGTATGGGGTGGACAGGTGTCTTTATGCAGCTTACGACCTCAAACAGGTGCATCTAATTTAGGATAATAATTTGAGTGGAGGTGGACATTTTAAAGGCAGACTAACAGGTCTTTGAGGGTCAGAATTCTAGCTGATAGACAGGTGTTCAAATACTTATTTGCAGCTGTATCATACAAATAAATAGCTAAAAAATCATATATTGTGATTTCTGGATTTCTTTTTTTTAGATTATGTCTCTCACAGTGGACATGCACCTACGATGACAATTTCAGACCTCTCCATGATTTCCAAGTGGGAGAACTTGCAAAATAGCAGGGTGTTCAAATACTTATTTTCCTCACTGTATATATATATATATATATATATATATATATATATATATATGTATGTATCAGTGGCGGCTGCTGGTCTTTCAAAGAGGGGAAGCTCATTTTCGGCCTACATTATAAAAAATATTCATTTATTTATACGTAAATTCTACGTTCCTTTTCAAGAAAATGCTCTGTGAAAAATGAATGTAATAAAATAATAAAGGTAGAAATAATAATATAATAAAGTATAATAATAATTCTACAAATAATAAGATATTTTTTTATTATTTTTGAATTATTACTAATAATAATAATATTAAAAAAATATAATAAGTAATAATATAATAAAGGTATAAATGTATAATTGTGTGAAATGTATTATAAAAATTGGCTAGAAATTTCGACAAGAAAATACCAAGAAATAAGTTGCAGCAGTTTGTCTTTGAAAAATCCGCGATGGGACTGAGCTCGAACAGCTTCAACATCAGCGACTTTTTATTGTATGAAATCGCTGTCAATCAAAAGGAGACACAGCCTTTCAACAGACCCTCCAATCATCACGCGGAAGCCCGGAGTCCGGGCCAGCCCACTCCCCGTTCACCCCCAGAGAAGCTGAGCTTCCATGGGCGGGACATAATCGCAGCATTTATCCAATGACCGTCTAGTTTCGAAGCGCTGAAAAAAAAACGTTTGAAGCAGCCCCATAGAAGTCAATGGAAGCTGGGCTTCAACGGGGAAATGCACTGTGACGCTACGGGAATGTAAGGAAATCGAGTCAGCCGACCTGCTGTATGTAACTGATTCTGAACGAACTCGTCTTTGAGACGAACGTCTTCTAACGCATTTTAGTCAATAAAATGTTAATACAATAGTACATATTTGACCATTCATTTTTTTGACATTATAGGGGAAGCCGAGCTTCCCGTGCAGTCTTAAAGAAATCGCCACTGGTATGTATGTATGTACATACATACATTTAGACACGGTTGCTCCATTGCACTTAAAGATCAAAGAAAATAGTCCAATGCCGTGGTACAACGAGCAAACTCGGGCCCTTAAAAGAGAGTATGTATGAGTATGTATGTATGTATAAATCAGCTTACAGTGCCTAGAAATACAGCACCTGGTCCATACCCTACAGCCTGTGTTTTAGATAAGGTTCTCCTAGAGCAAATGATAAAAGCAAAGCAGAGATGATCTGGATATCAAGATAATCTGGGGTCATATGTCTCACAGTGTCCTTATATAGCCTTACATTGTGGAGAGAACTGACAGCCCTTTGAATATGCCAGGACTTTATCTTTTATAACCTTTTCATCTGCCACTGCCAGTCTTGAGATTTTGTATACAGTATAGTGTAGTAGGGATTTATATAGCAGTGCAGTAGTATGTGTGTAGTACTGTATAAAAGTCCTCACTGAGGGGGAAAACATTTTATACTGAGGTTAATTCAATTATGGAAGGTGGTTTAAAAAAAAATTGCGCTTTAGGTAGCCTGGCAAGCCAGACCTACATCAAGATGTTAGGTCTGGCAACTCACCATAGACACGGCTCAATCCGAGGGGCGGGATAAACGGCTGTCTTTCAAATTCCCTCTGCACGCAATAGGACAGCGCTTCAACCAACCAGAGCGTTTTCCCAACAGCGGAGCTAGTTGATAGATTCAACTTTTGCCATATCTGGCCGGCAAAACTACGAACCCATCTTTTTTTAAGAATGACTTAAGTGCCATTCTATGCTCTTTTCTCAAAGAAAAACCTAACTCCAAGTCCTCCAGAGTCGCGGCCAAAGCCGATTCGAAAGACTGTTCTCCCTCAGCAGCCGTCATTCTTTGTTTTCAAGTAGCAGGGAACCGTCGCAACTCTGTCGTCATTATGTTAAGCCCGTACTCTATACACGATGTGATTGGCCTGACCCAATTTAGGTTTTTGCAGCTCGAAAGTCAATGGAGAGTTGCTAGACTACCCTGGCTGCAAAATACATTTTGCTGCCGCTAGGGTGCGTCTAGATTTCTAGACTACGCTTTAGAAGCATTGCAGGCATAACCCAGTGTCATGACAATATTTCAAAAAGTTTACCAAGTGCATTTAAGAATATTAATGTTACACTTTTTAAGTTGTTTGTTCTTAGTTTCATTTACATGGACTTCTAGTTAGTTTTTTATTAGTCACATATGTTCCCTTGTTTGAGTTTCCGGCCACTCATCAGTTTCCATGGACACTAATCATAATCACAGCTATCTGTCATTTCGTTCATCACCTTGTGTATTTTAGTTCCTCACATTCACACAGTGTTTGTCTGTATTACCTGTTTATTAAACTCTGCATTTGAACTTTATTCCTGATCGTAAACACCTTGCTAACAATTAAAGACCAAGGAGAAATTATGTTCAAATTTGAGTTCCCTTTATTTTTACTTTTTACATATTGAGTATTAGGTGTCCTTGTGGTTGAGAAGATATTGATTCTAATGTATAATGTGCGTCACCATTATATTCTGTTAGTTTCTGTTTTCAAGGACCTTCAGTTTGTTTTCATTTGACACGTGTCTTTGGTTACGTAATTTTTAGTTCATTTGTACCAGCTGTGTTCCATTAATCATCTCGTTTGTGTTTATTACTTAAGTTGTACCCTTGCTTTCATTCCTTGTCCGATCACCGTTATGTTTAGTTACAGTATGTTTGCTATCGCCTGTCTGCCTCCCTGAGAAGTATTATGATTAAACTTGGAGTGTGAACCGGGCTGCCTGAAATGTGAAGATAGTTTGCTTCGTTTTTTTTTTCACTGCTTAGTTCTCTGGTGTGTTTTGACAAATGAAAATGACAGATTATCTTCTGTCTACTGTCAATAAAATTACACTTTTCTCTGATCATGCCACTGTATTTGCAACTCTGCTCTCATTAAAGATGATGCTGTGTCGGTAGCATGGTGAGTGAAAAAGAATAAAGGATTCTGTTTCAGGACTAGAGAAAATCACCAGCTAGCTATAAGTGTATTGGCATGCTAAATGTTACTTTTTTACCATAGTCTATGTGGTAAGTTGGCAGGAAGCACTAATAAAGATTGAAGAGTGGTTTCAGCCATGGTATTTTTACTGTTTTTTGTTTTGTTTTGTTTTGTTTTTTAATAAAGCAAGGTACAGGATAAGCTTTATTTTTCACCACAACAGTAGCCCACAAAATAGGAACTCTTCTAAATCCCACAATAACAGAATATGAAACATCAAGTTTTGTCTTGTTCGAAAAACACATAACACTTAATTTCCAGAATTTTCTCTCGCCCATGCAAAGGCTGGGATCTGGAAAATCCTTCCCTTGTGAGAACACTGTTTTTGTCAAGTTCTGCAGAAAACATTAAATATGAAAAAAGTTTCGAGATAATCCATTTTAGTGACTTAACAATTGGGGAAAACTGTATTTTTTCTAATATTTAATATGCACAAGTTAAACGGAAATGGCAAGCTATTTTAGTCACAATAGTTTCACTGCAATACTAATGTATGAAGACTTCAGAATGGCATCAGTCTATCATGTTTGCTGTGTCACACCATAACATGCAGCTGGAAGTTGTTTCAATTCTGTTTGACCAAATACCGAGTTAGTATTACAACAGCAATGCACAGCATTGCAGTGAAGATTGGCCATTTAAAAAAAAATTAATCTGCTTTTCATTCTTAGCAGGCACTGTCACAATGTGCAACATAGAGGGCCTGCCCGTAGAAGGCCACTCCAACACTCCGCAGGGGTGTAACGGCAGGATAACAGTGTGGTGGTGGGAGGGGCCTGTCAGGGTAATTCTGGGTACATTAAGATGTAAAAAGCTTTTAAAGACATTTTACTTCCCACTGCTGCTCAGTCAGTGGTCCCATCGCTTATGAGATTAGACATTTTTAGGCAGCTATCAAGTTTTCGTTTTTATCTTTCGTACCCAAGAGAGTCACAGCCCTAATCTTGAATGCCTGTGAGAAATCAAAAGCTTCAGTTTACTCTCAGTTCAGATACAGAGCCCGAAAGGAAAATATTTAGTCTTTTCTGTAGTTCCGATAATAGAGATTGTGACCTGAGGAGCATAACTATTATGACAATAAGACAGACGGCAAAAACTAATCACTTAGTCTTCACAACTGTCATCTTCAATTTACATATTTCAGATGTTTTACTGAGCCAGATACCTTTAAGATCTCCTCAGGTGCAGTATTTCTTCATTCTTCATCATTCACTACATTACATCTATCTATCCATCCGTCCGTCCGTCCGTCTGTCTGTCTGTCTATAATAGAAGCTTGTTTCTGAAACGGAATAAAACAACTTTAAAGATAATCGCAACTTTTTAATCTCACAATTCAGATTTTTTTTCCTCACAATTCTGATTTTACATCTCGCAATTCAAACGTATTTCTCAGATTGAGATCAATTGTGAGTTATAAAGTCCAATTCTGATTTTATAACTAACAATTGTTTATATCACACAACTCTGTCTTTATAACTCACAATTGTGTTTATATCCCACAATTTTGACTTTATAAGTCCCAATTGTGAGTTTTTAACACAATTCTGAGTAAAAAAGTCAGAATTGCGAGATGTAAAGTCACAATTACCTTTTTATTTTTTATTCTGTGGCAGAAAAAAAAAACTTCCAAAAATATATTTCAAAAAATATTTGTATGAACATTAAAAGATTCAACAAATGAGAGTTTCACAGACATTTGACGAACAGTATTAGTATTGAGAAATGGAATACAGAAGGGGGGTCAATATCAAAAGAAATTGTCAGTATCTAGTTTGGCCACCAGCTGCTTTAACTACTACAGTGCGTCTCATCTTCATGGACTGCACCAAATCTGCCAGTTCTTGCGGTGAAATGTTACTCCACTCTTCCACCAAGACACATCTGTGGGGACATACTGTATGGATGCACATGGTTTGGCACAGCACGGACAATCAGCTATCCTTCCTGTCTCACTGTCTTAGGCACCTTACATTACGGACATGTATTGCTCTGTCCACATCTGCAGCCCTCCTGCAGCAGAACTGGCATGCTCACGCAGGTGATCTTGGTCGTCTTTCCCCTGGTGGACTGTTTCACAGGTGCTTGAGCAAAAATTGTTCATGGTTCACTGAAAAAGCATGACCAAATTGTTTAAACCCTTTCCAATAAAGATCTGTAAAGCTTACTGGATTTTACAAATATATCTTTAAAATGCAGTATCCTAAAAAGGGGGCATTTCTTTTTTTGCTGTGAGTATAGTTTACTTTTTATTTCAGTATTATCATTTAAATATATAATTGAAATATAACAGTGCTGATTTGTATCTTTTAGTTTTACTTTTTAGAAATGTTATACTTTTTTACTATTTTCTTTGTGAAAAATGATATAGAATAGGATTAAGTGTGGTGAAATGATCAAATATCTCAAGAATATTTTAAACTCTGTTTTGAGATTCATGTAATCACAGTAAGTCATTTAATTTAGTGACTTAATATATTTTACTTGACAAATTCTGGAATCTGACACTTATTTTGAATTATATTCGAGATATTGTTTAATCTTCTTCCATATGTTTTGTCTGGTTTTTGAGTCTCATCAGATAAAAGGACAAGGAACAATATTTTATCAAAATTATTTTTAGTTCGAAACACCATGAGTTCAAAGACGTGATAATCAATACTTGTTTGAACCAAAAATAACAACTGATAATCAGCACAGGAAAATTGTTTGACGTTTTGTCATAAAAAGAATATATTAAACATGCAGGCCTTTGAAACTAAGATTTTAATGAATCCTCAAGGGAATTTTGAACTGGATGTTTCTTACAGTATATATCATCCCATAGATGTCCCGGATTTATTCTGGCATCCTGGGTTCCACGGTTGTTGACAAAATACGGTTGCGTGTACACAAACAAACGGAGCTTATATATGATCGCCATCACCCCATACCAGTCTCACTTATCATAACACTACTCCTCTGTGTCAGGTTCTTTTCAAATGATGCATTATTAACTTCTTTCTCTTCCCTGTCATCTGTTTTCTGTTTCATTTTTCTCACTCTGTAGTGTGTTTCTGATGGTTTACACTAAAGCTTGATGTTATGAGATATCAGTTGCCACAGCAACATTCGTGGCTGTAGTCACCCTCTCCATTCTCCTCTGCCTTAATTCCTTGTCTGTCATTTGCATAACATTCGGTAAGAGGGTGACTATCTTTTTCTCTGCCTGTCTGTTTACCACTCTCTCTATCGCTGCATCTCTTTTCTCTCAGTGTAACCTCTCCACCAGCATTACGACTGAGCACATCTCATACGCAAAAAACACACACATTCCTTTACATGTCTGATCTCTAAGGTATGTGTGTGTGTGTGTGTGTGTGTATGTAAGTCCGCATGCATGGCATTGATTTGGGCCCCCTCTCCTTCTGGGATTGGTTTCAATAAAGCCCCTGGCCACGTCTCATATTACATTCATATTTCATCAAACAATCTCATCAACACGCCAGTAATAACATAATTAACCTGCTCACAGAGAGCTTGTCCTTTGTGGCAACCTGTGCCTCATTACCAGCTCTGTATGTGTGTGTGTGAGTGAGCAGGAGAGCATTTTAACTGCAACACATTTTTTTGCAGTGCACGAATGGTTCTTTGAACAAAAGTTGGACTCACCAATTAATAATGTCGCTCATGTGGGGTAAACACCCCGTGCTCTAATGTTATAAGGGCAAAAATATTTGCTCTTTACTTTTTCCTCAGTTAAATTGAGCAGAGCATCGACAGCTAAAAAATGTGTTTTCAGACCTCCTTAAAGCTCTGTCAATTATTATAGGCCAACATTTAAAGAAAAGGAAAACAAAATCAGGTAACCAGATGCAACTGCAGGGAATTTTGCAATGTAATACTGAAATATTCCATGCTGTTTACTGTTTTTCAACTCTATACAACCTTGCCGTGATTTCTCTCGACATGGCACCTGCTTTTCAGCAAAAAGAGAGGGAATGTTGTGTGACAGCTATTAAATCATGAAACATTAACAGCGCCAAGAGTAATTATGCCTAAACTGCAGGTTGAATGCAACACTTGTTTATTTCGTACATTTTCTTTCTTTGATGTAAATCTTCTAAGAAATACTTTCATGACTTGAGTTTGGCATTTGCTATTAAAAAAGATCAAAATTAAAATAGTCATTATTTAGTTACACTCATGTTGTTTTAAACCTGCATGCATTAATTTATTTTGTGGGACTAAAAACTATTTTTGTCCATACAATGAAAGTCAGTGTGGTCCAAAAGTGTCATGTATTCTCCATCATGTTTTGCAGTAGAAGCCCTTTCTCAAGACAAAACAACAAAGAAAAAAAAGCATAACTTTTCTTTTTCTTTTTCTTTGCTTGAATGCTTTGATCATGTTGACTACACTAGCACTGCGCTGCAGTCATGAGGTACACAAAGAACACATTAATCTCATCTTAAAGGGAAAGTTCACCAAAAAATAAACAATCCTGTCATCATTTGATGTCTGTCAGTAAGTGAGTTTCGTGTATCGATTATATACTGCAATCTAGGGAATCGTAGGGAATTTGAAAGGGAAAACACTGGAATACCGTTAGAATGTGCATTGTAAGCCTATAACATTGTGAAAAACGTGCTTCATTCACATATTACCTTATTTCTTGTGTGGGTTTAGCACAATGTCCATACTTTACATGCTTTGTGTCGGGACAGCTGTAGTCATCATTCAATTTATTTATTTATAAGAAAAAGAGCAACACAAATGTTCTGCTACAGTTTTGTTTTTTTATCCATTTAGGGGGGGAAAAGGTAGCCTGGTTCTACCAGACTCTCGTACATTTCATTTGTACAGAGAGTCTGGCCTCGCTCCATTGAGAAACGTTTACTTCCTTGTAGGCGGGTTCTCTGTTAAAGTTCAAAACTATTGGATCTGCCCAGAGTCACTCAGGATCTGCCATAGCCAATCGCTAACGTGTGGTCGTCCGAATGATCAGAGGATTATGTTTAGAATAAGATGTCTGTCTTTTATAAAGTTTATAAAGCGACGAGAATACTTTTTGTGCGCAAAAACAAACAAAAAAAAACGACTTTATTCCACTATTCATTTCCTTCTCTCTGTTCCTCGAGTCTTGATAAAGCAGCGCGTCTGTGTGTTGTACGTCACACGTAGGCTCACTATTGGCCGACGCTAGTCATGTGTGTGATCACATCAACGTCATCGTTCTCAGCCACTCCCTCTATTCGCTGATTGGTCCTACAAAAAAATTGTTTCTGGAAACCTAAGAATATACAGCAGTCCCAGACGTAGTACTGAAGGAAAATGAAATTGAGCTGAAGTACGTAGGAGGGCGGAGCCAGGCTAGGAAAAAGGTTGCACAGGTAACAAATGACCTGATGGTAAGTAAATAATGATAGAATCTTAACTAAATGGTGCAAGATTGTTGATATTGATTGTCTTAAATGGACTGTTGGAGTATGTTGTTTAATTTCATCTCTTCCATTTTTATATACATATTTTTACAGTAAATTCCATCAAACGTGCTTTTGCGCATTACTATTTGTTATTTGTATTGTGCTATGCAATATTGTGCTATTTGTTCTTGCTCTCACACTCATACACACCATGAGCAATTGATTGATATATGGTAGATCAGTAAGAGTTTTTTTAAGGCGATTACTTGTGTGAAGCTCTCACAATAGCAGCGAAACATTGGTATCCGGCTGGTGGGGTGCTGGAGACTGGGAGTGCACAATGCCTGTGATTAAGGATCAGCTGATTAGGCCCTAGCTGTGTAATCTTGAAGAAAGTCTATGAAATCACTTGCTTTACAGCTGTGAAGTGATTTCCCTCACAATGGGCTACCTGCCACTAATCAGCTTTCTGCCACCAGAAAGTACCAAATGTTTTTGGCCTTTTAACTCAGTATAATGATGGCATGATGATGTCGCTGTTTCTTTGTCTTCCTCTCTTTTTTGCTGTCTCTCAGCAGTGTACCTTTCCTGAGCCTAAAATGTCAACAACATCTTGAGTCTAGAAGGGTCATATAGCAAATATTTAGTCTTTTTTAATTTCTATTTAGTCAAGGTGTTTTTTTTTTTTTTTTTTTTTTTTTTTTGGTCATATTCAGGACTTGCATCATAAGAAAGGAGAACTGATGCCTCAGGAGGCCCTAAGGCTTGTGGGTAATGAAGGACTCAATGGATTCTAGGTAATTGGGCAGTTGGAAAACAGGTGATTGCTGTCAAATGTTTCTGGTTGACCAATCAGATGGCCTGTCTGCCTGGTTGAAAGAACTGAGACCCTCGGGAATCGCTCGGAGGGAAGGTTGAGGAAGATTGTTAGATACACTGTGGAAATCGACCAAGCCATGCATAAAAGTTAGATTTTGCAGTTACTTGTTTAATTTTAGTGTTTGTTTGTTTGTTTTTGTAGATTTTTTTTTTTTCAACTTGCAAGCTTCATTACATTACATACTGTTAATGTCAGTTACATTAAAACACTTTTTTTCCTCTTTTGGTTGTAATGTTTATGAAATATGAGGGGGGAAATTACCTTGTTTCCTGAAAATGTTGTGAATCACAGTCATATCATCATTGTAATCTTCTTTATGAAATAAAAATTACATGCAACATTAAATATTTCACAATCCAGATTATCATTCCTTGCCTAACAGGAAGTAGTGAGAATGCAGTGAAAAAAACACAAGTTTGAATCTGTAAGCAGAATTTAGTCCCTCTTATTTAGACAAAAATGCACTGACAGTACCTTCATGTCCATTAGCACTGATCCCAGATGTCCGGGCCCTCGCAGAAATATCAGAGCACCCACAAAAAAAGATAAGATACTCTTCATTCATTTCAACCAATTAAAAAATTGATTGCGATTCAGGAACCTCTCTGATTGGTGGATCTCACATATGGTCCCATGGATATGAAGAGTGGACAGATTTTCTTCAGATTTTTCTCTCAATCCATTAACACGCGTAAATGGAAAATGTTATTTTTGATTCTTGTTAGATTGTGGATAAAACAAAAGGCAGAAGAAGAGATGAGCTAATTACGAAGAGACCCTTTAGATGAAGAAAAAACGAGGCTTTTGAATGTAGTTTAGGTTATGGTGCTGGCAGCATCCCGCCGCAGTCCTTCCAAGATTGAGAAATAGGCAAGGAAAGTATCTGCTCCAGTTTAGTGAAGAAAAAAATAATAATAATGAGATGTGCAGGATAGTCTATGCTCTCACATCAAAGGAAGAGTAGATCCTTTCTATCCTAAGAGTCAGTCGTCTAGACTAGTACTCAGGCAAGTCATGACCTTCACACCGTGAAGTTCACTGCAGATATCTTCTTGTGTTCTGTGAGAATGAGGAGCACTTATTTGAATCTGAGCAGCTTGGCCTCTTTCTTTTCAGTGATAATTTTTTTACAGTCATGTTGTTATAATTTGTTTTAAGTGAAAATATCAATATTTTGTCATGCTTAAATACGTCTATTAATGTTACAGTGTTGGGAATATGTAATTTTGTTGCAAACTGCATAATTTTCATGTTTTGGATATGTTTTCTATTGATATTCTGTGTTTTAGAGACCACAGCTTCACGTTCACATTAGGGCTGCACGATGTATTGTTTTAGCACCAATATCACGATGTGCGCATCCACGATAGTCGCCGTTGTACTATTCTGTGAAACGACAGGGGGCGACTCAAGTAATTGTCCTCTTAACCATCAGGAATCAACGGTGAGAATAAGAAAGGTCCACATGTGACAATGTTTATTTTAGTTAATCGCCACCAATACCACACTACATAAAAAGAATCTTGTAAAATCCAGTAAACCCTTACATTATAACTTGTGACATTAGAACAAAATATGTGGATATAAAAACATGTATGTAGGCTATACAACTAAATTAACGATCTCTTAAATATTTTTCTAATTTCACTAAACATTTCATTAAGTTTCGTTGAAATTTTATAAAACATGGACCTTTATTTTTATTAAAATGGCTTATGTCTGCTATAGAGCTCTGGAGGCTGACGTCATGCAATCTAAACTCCGCCATTTTGGCAGTCAACCAGGAGAGCGCCAGAGCAGCTTTTGCGTTATCGATAGCGGTCGGGTCGAATAATAATTCAAAACAATTACTATTTCAACATGGTGGACAGCTGCTGTGCGCCTGGATTCCAGAACAGGTGGAGGAAAGCATTTAAAAGCATTTTAAATGCTTATGGAAAGTGTGTGAAAAAATGTGTTTTATGTTCAGTCACAATTGTGACCGGTGGGATAATGTGTAAACTAATATCAGTTTGTATATATATACCCGATACATTATCCCACCGGTTTATGATTGGACATAAACACAAATTTTCACACACTGTCCATAAACATTTAAAAAAAATATATATATTATTTCAATGGGCATCTATGACACATCATTCGTATATTTTCATGTCTAGAAAAAAACTGGGATTAAAGGATTAAGATTTCATACTGAGTCTACTGTTCTCACAGTGATATTGCTATCCTTGCTACCAACAAACAAGGACAGCTAGCGTCGATAACAACACAGTTGACTTGCCTTTCCAATGACGACAGAGCAGGTTTAAGCTGGTATAACGTTACTCCAAAATTGAATATTGATAACAACGTTTGATTGCGTCTATTTGTACCCCCCAGGCTTTTGTAGGCCTTTAAAGAGTCTCCGGAATAGGACGAGGGAAAGTTAATGAAGTAACGTTAGTTATATAATGTTATATAAGGATACTGCAGTTCAGGAAAGCTAAGGTTATAAGTTCCTTTATTAATAATACACATGAAAAGCACCCCGGGGGCATTATAGGGATCTGTTATGTTTAATCTATTAGGTTTTGCTATGTACAGGTCTATATCTTTTTAATTAAAGTGCGCAGTGAACTCTGTTGCCTTAAAACTCATGCTGCCGTCATCCGTTCACGCTCGTCTCGTACGGCCTCTTTACTGCCAAAATGGCGGTGTAAACAGAATAGGTCACGTGACGTCCGGAGCTCTATAGGCTCATTTTGTAAATGTAAGCAACTAATTCTCGAAGTCATGCATCTTCGGTTGCGGAGTCGCGTGTGCTGTTACAAAAAAAGCCGTGTACACCGCCAAGCGAAATGGTGTCTTGCGCACCCAACGCGCATGACCACCCTCACCGCAATGACGTAATTTTTGCCACGCGCACATTTGCGCTCCTGCGGACGCGGCGAGTATAAACCTAGCTTTACCGTCTTCGAACAACATGAGCGCTGTCTTGCTCTCTCTCCCTCGCGCATATTCATTTAAATCAATTGACGCGATGGTAAAAGGTCGGAAGACCGAAGTTTCACGGAAGGCTATAGTATTCAGATATTTTTTTCTCCTGAATTACCATGGGGTGTGAATTTTGCTAAAAAAAAAAACTTGCCTGATCTTCTCTAAAAAGCGTTCCGCACATCAGCTGACATAAAGCACAATTTCAATAAACGAAAAAACCTATCCAGTGATGAAATGTTTTCTGTGTTGACATAAATCTTGTGCAATGTCCTAAACTGCCGAGATAATCACACAACGTGTGTGTCCACTAAAGAGACATGTCCGATTCGCGAACTAATGATTCCTTTGAACCGATTCACTTTAATCTGGTGAAATTGTTTTCATATAGCAAAAACAAAAATAAAATATCGCAATGTCATTTTTTTCCCAATATTGTACAGCCCTAGTTCACATGTGACTTTTTTTTTCTTTTTTTTTTTGTCTGCAGATGTTAGTGTAGTATTATGTTTATGGTGTTGATATACACTGGCCACTTTATGTACACCTGTTCAACTGCTTGTTAACACAATATCTAATCAGCCAATCACATGGCAGCAACTCGATGCATTTAGGCATGTATACATTGTCAAGACGATATGCTGAAGCATCAGAGTGGGTAAGATAGGTCAGTGGTTCTCAAACTTTTTTGGTCGCGCCCCCCTTTAAACCTTTAAAAAAATCTGGGCCCCCCCTCCCCAAAAAAAATAAATTATATATATATATATATATATATATATATATATATATATATATATATATATATATATATATATATATAAGGGCTGTCAATCTTCCTCTATAATAGGCTACTATTCGAATTCCATTCCTTATTGTAAATAATATTCGAATATTAAATGCTCAAATTCATCCTATTATTAATATTTACGAAATTACAGTCTTATGGATCGCAAATGCGTGATATTGATCGGTCTCATATCTTGAGATAAACCGTCAGTTTGTCTGTTATTGCCTTTTGGCGGACAGCTGGTATCAGAACAAGCCCCGTGATGAGGAGAGGCAGAACATAAGTAATTCTTGCCTGTTTTAGCGACGGTTAAAAAAAAAAAACTTATACTTTTCTCTCCGTTTTGGCCTTCCGTCCACAATGAGATGGCGTTTTTATTAATGAAAACGCACTCCAAAGTGGATACATTTGAAAATGCCGTTTTCACGTTGTAGTGTGGAATGTGAATCAAATTGTTGATCTCCGTTTCCGTGGAGACATTCCTCTCCGCGATTTTTGACGATACAGCGTGGAAAACGTGTTATGATTCAAAAACTTTGTTTATCAGACGAAACAAAAGCATTTAATATAAGCGGAACGTTTTTTTTACAATGAAATATGTGCAATGATAAACTTACAAGTGATTTAGGAAATTATTGAAGGCCTGCTTTCTCTATTTCTCCTTGAAAAATAAAAAATTACAAAATAAAATAAAAACGTGCAATGCAAACAGGAATAGTTTTAATTTGTCATGTCATTGAATCAACAGTAAGAGAGAAAAATAAACCAGAACTTTAACTTTAAATTCATAATTAAAAGTTAATATAGCAGCTTTGGAGAGTGCCTCACGAGCTCAGCGTCTGGTTGGTCTTCTCACCAGAGCGCGCACGTCCGCTGAAGAGTTTTTTTTCTTTGGCGAGCAACTTCTAGGTTGGGCTTGTTCCAACGGTCTGAAGAAGAACGATTCAGTGTAATTGCCGTTCGTTGCCGATTTATAAAAGAAGAGCGCTATCACTACCACTTTCACGCACTTGAACGCCGTAGTAACGTAACGGCTGTATTTTTTTTATTTATTTTTTGCAGATCTCCCGCGCCCCCCTGCAGTAACCTTGCGCCCCCCCTGGGGGGCGCGCCCCACACTTTGAGAACCACTGAGATAGGTGATTTAAATGGCTTTAAACATGGCATGGTTGCTAGTGCCAGTCTAAGTATTTAAAAAATTGCTAGGATCATCTGGGATCTTTATGCACAACCACCTCTAGGGTTTGCACAGAATGGTCCAAAAAAGAGAAAATATCATATGAGAGGCAGTTCTGTGGGCGAAAATGCCTTGTTGATGGCAGAGGTCAGAGGAAAATGGACAGACTGGTTTGAGCTGATAGAAAGGCAACAGTAACTCAAATAACCACTCGTTACAACATTTCTTTCAAGAGCATCGAGATCATCCAACAATTATCCATATAGGGGTCAATATAGGAATCTTGAGGCACTTCGATCTGATTCTGATTCTGGGAGTCACAATTCTAAAATGATTCTTGATCAAAAAGAAGTGTCTGAGAAAAGGTTTATTCTGTTCTTATACAGATTATCATATCTATTAATTTTCCACTGAATTATGCGATCTGAAGAGCTTGAAACAGCATGCAGAGCGCTGTTTTCTTTCTTAATTTACTGTTGTATGTTGTGCAGCGGACGAGGTTAAAGCCAAATGGGAAAACTTATGAGATACTGTTGAGGCAAAAACAAGTAACTAACAAAATAGCATCAGGCATAAGAGACATCAGGATTCAAATTGTCCTTAAAAGATATTTATTCTTGCAAGAATGTTCCCAGTCCATCCACAGTCCAGCTGCAGGTGGAGTGAGACTCAGAGCAGAGGTTGACCAGCTACTTTATAGTGTTCTATTCAAAAGCTATCTCCTACAGCCCCCACTAAACAAAATAACAAAAGGGACCCCCCCTTGAACCCTTCACAGCACAAGGAACAAAAGGGACCCCCCTTGACCCCTCCCCAGCACGGGAATCTCCTTACCTCTGAAATCTCACACACACACACCCTGCAGCTGTATCAATATCATAAAAGAAACTCAAAATACAGCCAAAGAACGCATGGCATTCGTTTGTTAAATCGTTGAAAATAAAATACAAAGAAAAGATGAATTTTTCCACAACAATACATAAATGAGGAAAAATGTGTTCTCGGTCAGCGCCACCTATCGTGTAGTCGGAATTAGCTGAAGGCAATCAATTGTTTTGTGTTCAGAGTGAAAGCTCCATTCTTCGGCGATTCGCTTAGATTCGGCCTTTATGCAGATCAGCATGCTGTGAGTGCTCTTCAGAGCGCATATGAGTATTTGAAAGCATGTCTGTCAGTAAGTGAGTTCGTGTTTCGATTATATGCTGCAATCCAAACCGCATAAATGATGCCTTCATATGGAATTTGAAAGGGAAAACACTGATACCGGTGAGGATGCACGTTGTAAGCCTAATTTTGTGAAAAGTGTGCATTTCTCACAGTGCATATCCTGTGCAATGAAGCCCACAATTGCCCTTCACTTTCGACCTTTCCAAACTTTTTTTGAACGTTCAGACATTTGTTTGAGTGCGTGTGTGTGATGAGACCCCTATAAAGGATAAACTCTAACCTTTTTTGTACAGCATCATCCTACTGTACATGTTTGTCAGGAGAAACCCCTGGAAATGTTTATCACCCATAAGCACATGACAATGGATTTGACAAGAGCAAATAATGCAATTTATATGCAAACATTTATTTGAGTGCAAATCTATTGTCACCCCTAAAAGTTATAGTCCACAATGATAAATGTTCCCATTATAACTAATATGGTATTACCATTAGTAATCCTCAATATATATTTGGCTTAGTTTATGTTAATACATCATTTTGCAGTAGTCTAGCATCTTTTTATTATCTTTTTTCTATTAATTCCCATGTCTTTTTTACCACAAATTTCCATGTGCAATGTGAATGAATTACACCTGGACATAATTAATGGTGAGTGTATGCAAGTGTAAGGTGAATATAATCATTACATGAGGGCTGCACATAATTATTTATTGTATTTGTTTAATTATATATATATACATATATATATATATATATATATATATATAGAGAGAGAGAGAGAGAGAGAGAGAGAGAGAGAGAGAGAGAAACTCAAATATAACATAAATCAATTTTTTTACAATAAAATATAAAAAAAACATGGCAAAAAAACAAAAACAATAAAAATGACTAAAACTAACTAAAATGAAAACAGAAAGTATAAAAATAAATTCTAAATCAAAATGTTAACAAAAACATTAATAATATGTCAATGATACTAAAGTAACACTGCTCTGGACTTACATGTACATTATGACAGTTCTGCATTTTTTTTACAGACTTTTGCCATTGTTTTGGCATCTTTCCATGGTTTTGAATCCCTCCTCACTTGTAGTTCCTGTTTAGAGACCCATGTTAGCATTCCCGCCTGAGTAGCTTTTCACTGTCCCCACTCCTGACTATGTCTATGGGCCTGGAGATAATGTGTGACATCGTCCCCGTTAGAACCAGGGTTGGAAATCCATCACCGTGGACATGCCTCATTGGCTCTCACCTCGTGCGGGACAAACTCCCAGACAAAGAAGGCCAAGTAAAAATTACAGGGGGGTTCAGAAGTACGGCAGTCACCCGAGGCAGCCGTGGAGGATAACTAACGACAGCCAGGCCGACTCTCACTTTGTTTTGCCTTTGAACAGCTAAGCTCTTCTCCATTTCTAGCCTAAGGGTGTTTGGAGACGAGAGCTAGTAGAGTATGAGTGTTTGGCTGTGCCACAGCAAGAACAGGACATGGACAAACAGAGGATTTCTGATGACACTCTTGCTGGAAACAAATGATTACAGATGGTTACTGACAAAATAGCTTGACACAAAATGTAAACACATGTAATGAGTGTAATTTGTGACATCATAACCTTGGGAAAAGATATTTAGTTTATTGAACACCACAGGTAGGGCGCACCATCCCCGGTGGTGTACGTTGTGGGCCGTAAACATAGCAGAGTTATACAGTATAAATCATTCTCAGGCAATTCTTGAGCTTATCAGTTTGTAAGCACAGACGAGGAATTTTAGCATATATAGGCCTACTGTAAAACACAGTAATCGAGGATTTATTCTCTGGATCTCTGACTGGGCACCGCGTTTTGTTATTTATGAGTACTGAATCAATATTTATTGTGCACAAAGGAGCATTATTCCAATTCTGAATGTCTAAACCGTAAAAGAACAGCATAAGAAAGCATACATACACAAACTGTAGAGGGAACACATTATCGCATTCTTATTTAAGGTGATATTACATATTGCATTCCAGCTGCCGTCTTTGTTGATGTTTACAAAATGGAAGGTTATTATTTTAGTAGCGCGTTTTAAATTCACAACAGGCTTGGCACTGAATGGAGAGTTTTAAATATTGCATTGTGCCTTATGGGGTGAAAGCTCACATGGTGCATTGCTGCAACCCTAACAAGTTTCTTTCTTTCTTTCTTTCTTTCTTTCTTTCTTTCTTTCTTTCTTTCTTTCTTTCTTTCTTTCTTTCTTTCTTTCTTTCTTTCTTTCTTTCTTTCTCAGTTATGCTAATTTATTTATTTTCCACCAATCCAGCTTAATTACTGCATTTATTTGATAATTGCTCCCATCTGTTTCATTTATTTCCCGAGATGGACATCCTTTGTACAAAATGGTCTTCCCCCAGACAAATAATGAAGTCCAGAATTAATGGAATGGTATTGTCTTTGTCTGTTCCTGGCATTGCCCAAATGTCACCAACCCTCGGGGAGATAGATGAGCAATTCATCCATTAGTGAAATACCACCTCTTCTCTCATCTCTGTTAGAATAGCAGCATGAGAGGATGGCATATAGGCATATTAATGCACCCATCTTTATTGTGCTATTGATCAGGGATTACTGAAAGCAGCAACTCACATCCAAGTTGCGGCTTCCTCTCTCTATCTTATCCCATTACATGCAGTGTCGTAAGTCAGTCTTGGCTGTCAAAACTTTTTTTTTTTTGATTTCCCAAATCCTGACCAATTCAATTAAAACATCTGGTTGCCAGACTATCTTAATGGAAGTTTAATAATATCTGTGTGAAGCCTGAGTAATTTATTTATTTATTTTTCAGTTTATAGACAGATGTGTATGTGACGGCTTAGCTTTTGATGACGTGTTTGTGTATGTGCATTTACATGCTTGCTCTCATGCACATATGTATGCGTGTCTCTTTCTGTAATTCAGTGTAATTCTAAATTCTGTAATGGGGTAATCATCTAGAAGCCAACCCCCATGCCAATTATCTGTCAGATTATGAAAAGTATGGTTTGCGGTTTTAATCTAACAGAATGCAATTCAGCAATTTCCTCATGCACAACAAGGGGAAGATAAATTAATCAAAGAGATAGAAAATCAATTTGGCTCCCCAACTGTCATTTCGGATCACCTCGCAAAGCTCTTTTCTCCCAACTCGCTGTGATGCTGATGCAAATGGTAGAGCCCCGCCGGAGATGCCTAATGCTGGGCTTGCAGCCTAACAGCCTCTGTGTGGATGGGAGTGGAGTCAGTTAAGGTTTGGGAGGATAAAGCTTCTGTGGCTTCTTACTTGTATTTCACGCATGACCCAGAGCACTCTGGAAATAACCACATTACATCACAGGGCTTGCACGGTGGTGCACTGCCAAAATGAATTGAAAGTGGGGTGAGGGGGAAGAAATTGAGAGCAGTGTGCAAAGGCCGGTGTCCCTGGGAGGATGCGCTATCATTGCGCCACACACTCTAATTGGGAAACGCCATGTTAGTGACTAATATTCTGCACCGTCAAATAGTTATTTAAGAAATTTCAGTATCGACTTTTATATTTAATATATTCAATTCTAAACTTTTAGGGCTAAAATGAAAATTCAGTCATCATTTACTCACCCTCATGATTTTCGCTCAAATTGCATACTAATTTAAACTCATTTTATTCAAGATGTATTGAATCAAATGCCATTTGACTCTTGTATGTCTTGTGACCAATTACAACTGAGGTGGCACTGGCATGGCAAACATTCTCAGAGAATAACAACTTTAATTTCTCCTGGAATATTGTCATACATGGTACTTTTACTTTGTACTTTTGTTTCTATTTTTAAAAAATGCATTTTTGTGATTTAGATCCCTGTTTAAATTGTGTTGTTAAATAAATACATATATTTAATACATATTAATAATAACATATTTCAATATATGTAGTATTGACGCTTTGGGAACCAGGTACCAGGCCGGTACTCTACTGTGGCTTGCAGGCCTCAGCCTCAAGGCACGTGTCACCAACAGGTTTCTCCCCAGGGACACACCACCCAAAGGGACATGGTATCAGCTATGGCCGCCATGTATAATTTTAGTGTGGAATGGGATAACCCTGCAGAAAAACGACCCTGCAGGAACTCCAGCACTGTACCAACCGGCCAGTTAACTGGGTCCCACTGTCGGATTCCGCACCATGAAGTGAAAATCCTCCAATTCAATACAGATTCTTTGTGGATGGAGGTTTGGAGTGAAGTTTGGTCTCAACTACCTCAGTTGAGAGATTGGAGCTGGGCCCACTCAGAGGCCAAACCCATACTTGGGCCGGCCAGAACGGCACTATTAGTAGTAGACTGAACCCATTCCGGCGGGCTCTCTCCAGAACCCACGGTAGCAAAACGATTATGTCCTCCATGCTACCAGATGGTATACTAAGGAAACCAGCTTCTCGTGGCTGGCTTCTTGTGTGATTCAAGTAGCCACTTCGGTGCCCTGAAATGAATCGGCAGGGAAAAACCGACCTGACTGCTCTAACATTCTACTAGAAGGTAGTGACGCACCATCTTGTGATGGACACTGAGGCATACACTTGCTGGAAACCGCGGTGCCCCGAGGCATTGAGGTTGGTGGGGTTGGCAGAACGGCCTCCTGAGGGCACTGGAGAGGAATGGGCATCGTATGCTAAGGTATGAACTTCCACCCTGGCGGGGTCTGCCCTCAGAAACTTCCTTAAGCTGAGAGTGCTGCCATAACCCCTATGCTTTCTGAGGGGGAGCAGGAGAAGTGACACTCTCTTTCTGCTGTGGCCTGTATGAGGAGCTTGACTGTTGGGGCTGCTCCCACTCAGCAGCCACAGAGCCCTGAGCCTGGCAAGTGTGGTAGCGCTTGAACGGGGTTGACGACCATGTTCATAGCGTCGCCGAAGTGGTAAGCCAAGAGGTATAGCCCCATGCCCGTACTCTATGAAACCCCTGATATCAGAATATATGTGGATCTGAGGGCTGAAGAGACAGGACAAATACGGTTTATTCCACAAACTTGAAACTTCTTTATGGAAGTCGGGAAAGAAAGGAAGGCCCCAGGGTGGAAACTTGACCCCGGAAAAAAAAACACCTTGTTTCTCGGCCGGCCAATCGATGTTCAGACACGTCTCGAGCTATTACAACTACCAACTCCTCATCATATGCAAGGAATAAAAGTGGGGAGTCTTCAATATCCCCTGCCTCGATGCTCAGCACATCCACCTCCTCAGAGCTAGACAGCTTAAGCACCGGGCTCTCTTCCTGGGTGGAAGAAGCCAGAGCGCGGGTTTCCGACCCCAGTCAGAGAGTGCTTGATCCCTCGGGTGAAGGGTGAGGAGAAAAGGTAGAGCTCGAGAGTTGATTGAGGCTTCTCTGCTCTCAAACAAACAACACACAAATGTGTATCCCCACCTGTAATAAAGAGAGGGAAAGGAGGAACACATGACGTAAATACTTGTTTTTTCACCTATGTTTATGCAACCGGCCGCTGGTCGCAACGTCACCCACACATGATGTCCCGTTTCGCCATTGAACTGATTTCACACATGTGCTTCAGATGCAATCACGCAGAGGCATTCCCAAAAGGGAACTGTTATTTATGTGTATAATATGTATAATTTATGTTTGTTTTTTTGGTTTTTTTTGTATAAATTATATTTATTTATTTTCAAAGCATCTAAACCTAACCACAACAAATTAACAAATTCTTGCCTGCATAATTTGTGTTCAATAAGGATATGTTCATGGCAGTCAATGTGAACATAAATTACCGTGCTGTGAGACAAAGGAAAGTGAGGATGACGCATATCATGCTCAGATGACACCAACAGGAGGCGCCATGCAGAGTTTCCTTTCACAATTTCTGGCCCTAAATGTAGACAGACTGTTTGGCAGCACATACACACAGCTCTGGAGTGCCAACGTCAGCAAACACACTCACTCACTCACTCACTCACTCACTCACACACACATACACACACAGTAGAAGCCCCTTACATTCATCACCATCCTCTCACTCAGGCAGAGAGAATGCCAGTCCACTTGGTATAACAAAACAAGCATGAAGGCTGTCTTCGCTCATCTCTCTCTGACCTTAAACAACAGCCAAAATTATATTGTTTGCTGCATGCACCTTCTCTAGGCCTCAAATATGTCAGTAAGATGATGAGAGGAATTTGCTCTCAGAGAACTCTTGAATCCAGCAGGTTAAGGTGTCTGTTAAAGAAGTGCAGTACACTTACCTGCAAATGGACCCAAAGGTCAAGCAAACATCTCTGAGGATCTGTCCATCTCTGCTTACACTGGAAATGAATCAAATTCCCATCAAAAACAAAAACAATGCAAGCAACAGAGTTTCTAATTATATAATTGCTCACCAGCCACTTTATTACACCTTTTCCGGGTTGATTACACGCTAATGCCGGGCTGTATCCCCTTTTTCCTTCAGAACTGCTTTAATTATTCTTGGCATAGATTCAACAATGTTGATTTTGGTCCATATTGACATGATAACATCACACAGTTGCTGCAGATTTGTCGGCTGCACATCCTTGATGCGAATCTCCCATTCCACCACATCCCAAAAGTGCTCTGTTGGATTGGGATCTGGTGACTGTGGAGACCATTTAAAGGGGGGGTGAAATGCTCATTTTCACTCAATCTCCTGTTAATCTTGAGTACCTATAGAGTAGTATTGCATCCTTCATATCTCCAAAAAGACTTTAGTTTTATTATATTTATAAAAGAAAGAAAGGCTGTACCGAGTCTTTCCGGAAAAAAACGAGCGGCTGGAGGCGGGCCGTGTGGGCGAAGCTAAAGCTGTGTGGTTTATAAAACAAGCATCGTCGAAATGCAGGGAACAAACAGTCTTGCACAACCTCCGTTGATGCTCTGAAAAAACAAACTCCATCCACTGGTCCCTTAACGCTGGGTTCTTTGGGAATCTGTGCAGGGTTGTCTTGCCCTGGCAACCAAAAACCCACTTCTTTGGTGACATTGACTTCCCTAAAGCCGAGCACAGCGCTTTGATGGGCACACTGCTTTCGCTCTCTTGCTCTGGTCTACGAGTGTGCGCGCGCCCGCGGTTCTTCCGGAGAAGTGCCCTTAGGACCCGTATAAGGAAATTCCGTTACATCTGACGTCACACATGCCCATACTCGAAAAAAACTTTCCGAAACTTGTGACAAACCGGAAGGAGCATTTTTGGAACAGAAATACTCCTTCAAACGTACAATTAAATTTTTTAAACTTTGTCCATGTTTAGCATGGGAATCCAACTCTTTAACAGTGTAAAAGCCCCCCCCCCCCCTTTAAGTATAGTGAACTCATTGTCATGTTCAAGAAACCAGTTTGAGATGATTTGAGATTTGTGACATGGCGCATTATCCTGCTGGAAGTAGCCAGGACAATGGGCATACTGTGGTCATAAAGGGATGGTCATGGTCAACAACAATACTCAGGTAGGCTGTGGCATTTAAACTATGCTCAATTCTTGCCCTACCATATGAATGTAGCAACAGAAATCAAGACTCGTCAGACCAGGCATTTTTTCCAATTTCTATTGTCCAATTTTGGTAAGTCACTCATTGGATAAATCCAGTGTATATATAAAGTGTATATAAGAATAAAAAATTTTCTGCATTATAGTAATGAGAACTTGAGAGGAAAATGTGCCTACTTGTCATAAAAGCAATGCTAAAATGCATTTTTTTTTATTCTTACATAAACTAATGACAAAATAGTTAAGTACAGTAATAGTTAAAAAAAATTAAGTTGTGAGTGTTAAAAATCATGTGTTTTGAGGTTCTGTGATGGTTAGGATGCTGGCTTAGAAGGCAGTACACAGCAAGGCAGCTAATTAGGTTTTGGAATAGAGAAATGGACAGAAATGAATTCATACACACATAAACACACAGCTAGCGTCCATTAAGAGCTAGGAAAAAACGAATGCATAGTCGTCTAGAACAGATTTGCCGATCTGGGATATCCATATGGTATGGGGGAGGCATACTAAAATAAACCAAAATCACTGATTGACTAGAGAGAAAACACCACCAGGAAGACAATAAACAAATTCTCCTCTAAAACTGTCACCCATTAGAGTGTTTCAAAACCACCAAATTGTCTTGCTGACACCAGTCACAAGAGGAGCCATCAAATGAGAGATAATTATCTGAGGAGCTTTTGCTAAAGCAAAATGTCACTGTTTATCTGAACACCACAACAAATAAGTCTTAGGTTAGCAGAAGACATTGATCTAATTGATCAGACATGCCTCAGTCATTTACCAGTGAAGGTTAGAGGCCACTGACATTTATTTGGATCATTATGAGCACAGGTTGAGCATTACTCATGCTCAATAATGCAGCCTTCAGGCTACACTGCACACAATACCACTTCCACAAAAAGTTCAGGTGAGATGAGAAGTGAGAAGGAAATGTGAGAGAATAGATGCATGCTTATGCTTGTGTGAGGATGTGCACAAAAAAAAAAAATGAAAGGATAACAAACATCCTGTGCTATGACCTTGTTTTTTTTCTCCTTCTCCTTTATATTTTTGAAATTTCAATGATTTTAAGTGCATATGTGTATTTGTGCCTAAATGTGTTTTTAACCTTCCAGAGACAGCAAAAGTTTCTGCCTCCAGCTCTCTTCTGTCTTTGGCTTCATTCTGGCATTAAATTGCATCACAAGATGTATGAGGTAAACCAGACCTTCATTTTTAATACATGTGTGAAGGTCTATAAAAAATAAATAATAATAATCCATTAGCATCCTTGTTCATCTAATTGGCAGTTGCGTAATAGGAGTAGGTAATATGCTATTTGAAATCTTTGCTCATGGATGCTCAGTTCTGCAAGGTTTATTTTTTATTCAGTTACCTGTAAATGCCATGTCATAATGTGAAATGCATGCTTTTAAGAGCCCTTCAAAAACAGGCTGTACCTATAATAATAATTATAATAATAATAATAATAATAACAATAATAGTATGTATGTATGTATTTTTTATTTTATTATTATTATTATTATTATTTTTTTTTTTTTTGCATTTTTCCTGCTGAAAAACATGTCTAAATATGTATTTATATTTTAATACAATGTTATTTGTATTAAATAAAGTATTACTTTTATTTAGCAAGGATGCGTTAAATTGATCGAAAGTGTCCGTAAAGACATTTTTAATGTAACAAAATCCTTTTCTTTCAAATAAATGCTGTTCATTTGAACTTTCTATTCATCCAAGAATCTTGAAAATATATACAGGCCTATGCATCACAGGTTGCACAAAAATATTAAGTAGCACAACCGTGTTTAACTACTAAGAAATGTTTCTTGAGCACCAAATCATCATATTATAATAATTTCTAAAGTATCATGTGACACTGAAGACTTAAAGGGACACTGTGGAGAAATTGTGTTTTTGTCAAACAGCGACCCCTAGAGTCGCTGTGGAATACTTGCACTGTCGTAAATACCCCCCTCCACACCGGTAGCTGCGTCGGGCATGGAACAGGCACACAGACTCCGAAGCCATGATTATTGCAATTTATCTAATTTGCAAATTGTGCTCGTTCATTTACAACCTCTACGTTAGGCTTATTTATGTCCTGATATTTATGTGAGATATTGAAAACTGTTCTCATGATAATCGCAAGAATCAACGTCAACAGTGTCGCCTGATATCCCTCAGGACTACGTGATAAATACACCTCACAACACCTGAGTTCAGCTGGCAAACTAGTTCGTGAGGCAAGCTAGGCAATAAAACATAACGCAAAAAACATATAAGAGAACAAGTGTTTGTTGTCTGTTAACAGCTCTGATAATCGAAAGCTAGCTAGACATATGTGGAAATTATTGGACTGGTCTAATTATCAGCAATGGATGAATGAACAGCATGTAAAAAAATGACATACTACAAGCAAGCGCAACAACATAGGCTACAACATAGAATGCAAACAAGTTTACAAATACTAGATTTATTTACTGGCCACTTCGTGCGTTTTCTCAGATCGGATAGCTATCAGATTTATCAAAACGATTCTATTTACACCTGGTCACAAATGTGTTTTTGCGAAACGGATTTAAATCCAATCTTCAATTCTCGCGCTATATGCAGATTTAATGGAGTGCACGTCACCGAAAGCAACAGATATGAGCTGCAATTTTATTGATCATCAGCTAAAATTTCAAAATCAAAGGCCGCAATAAGAGAGAGCAGCAGCAACAGCCCTGGTAAGATCATTTCAGTTCTTTACTTTTAATGATGATGATGATGATTGTGTGTTAAGCATCTGCGACTTTCACTTTGATTTGCGATAGTTTGCACATTGGCTTGATGAATTGATGCTCTCATCTGCGGTGATGCGTGTTCCAGCGCGTCGTCATATCTAGCAATAACATATAGCCTATAACACGCTCTCACACGTTTAATTTAGCGCAATTTTCCACCGGACAAAATTGTTTTAGCGCAATTTTCCACCGGACAAAATTGCGCTTGTTAACTCATGATTTCTGTTCTGTGCGTCTGTGCGCACCAATCTTGCACTTCTATCTACTCCTCAACCAGACCACCTAGAGACTTCGGGTTTTCGGCATTATGTTAAGGAAGGTCTAATCTCAGGAACGCACAAAAAAAATCCAGGAAAAGATTTACTATCTCTTAGTGTTGTGATCCCATGAGGTGAGAAAATTGCGCTAAAACACTCACTGAGTTTTTATTACTTGTTTATTATTTACTTTTTAGCATTTTTGGGAGGAGTACAATTTACATATGTGGTTTCAACAACCAGATGCATTTACACTTGTTCAGTTTCGTCTGGAATGCGTCTCAGACCTCCTCCTGAAGTGGTTTGAGCGATCGGATTCAAATCCGTCTTGAATGCGTTTCGGTGGGCATTTACACCGGGTCTTTTCACGATCGGATAGCTATCCGATCTGAGAAAACGCATGAAGTGGCCAGGTCTAAACACAACAGCCCCCATGACAAAAACATATGCACGAAAGCCGAAAACATACGCTCACGTCCATAGACAGTATATAAACGCTCACGTCCGAATTTAAGGAAGTGGTGGGGGAAGTGACGTATGCCGTAAAGCAGTCGAATATTGTAGTTTGTAGTGCTATGGCAGACGTGTCATTCAACCTATTGTAAGTCGATGTACCATCACAAGGGTCTTGGAAATATATTATGAAGGTTGAAAAGTTACACGGTGTGGCTTTAAGTAATGATGCTGAAAATCCAGCCTAGTAATCATAGGAATAAATTGTAAAATGTATTAAAATAGAAAACATTAATTCTAAATTGTAATAATGATTCACAATTTTAGTGTTTTTACTGGTTATTTTTGATACATTTTGAGCCTTGGTGAGCAAAAGAGACTTCTTTTAGAAACATTTTAAAAATCTTACCGACCCAGGGGTGTGCGATATATTAAAATGTCCCCGCAATCTGTTTTTGAAGAAATATCGTAGTATCGTGCTGCAGTGTATTCTATCAGTTGAAGTTCTGACACCTCCGTCCTAACATACTGTACAATGCAAGGTATGTTCACATCACATGTTAACCCAGAGGTGGAGTTACACTCAAAGGATACTGCAATCCTTTTAGAGCCTTTGAAGCCTTGCCGGTTAAAAAATGAATTTGGGTTTTGATGCGCTGTTCTAACATGTGCTTTTCTGAGTGCATACACTTAGCACTAAGAACCCTGTCAAACAGAGCCTGGACACTGGACTAAGTTATCTTTCGAGTCTTATTGGGTTAATACTGTCAAATACACACAAGGTTTAATTAAACACAGTTGGTTATGTCTAAAGTGAAAGCAAACATTTGAGAGAAAATCGGGTGCGTGTCATATGCATGTATATTAGATGCGTGCCTGTCTTAAAGTAACAGACAGTAGCCTAATAGTAAACATGCTGCTGCTTGTCCTTAAAGAGAAAGTTCACTCAAAACTGTACTCACTCTAATGCTGTTCCAGACCTGTATTAATTTCTAAAACGACCAAAAACAAAGAGAAAATCACTCACTGCTCTGATATCTTTAATAGTAGCTTTAATAAGTATCAATGTATAATTTATACAGTGAAGTCTATGTAGTGCTTTATTTTTATATTTGTTAATTTAATTTCTTTCTTGAATTCTTCTGTTAAATACACCTAATGTAGCTGAAAATTCATTTGTATATGTTGTGTATATGAATGTGTATCTTTTTTATCTTTTAATAAAAAAGAAAATAATGACAAATATTCACCTGTATATATATCTTCACCTCTTTGGCCTAAATGTCTGCCATTCTTTTTTATGTTATATATTTGTTACCTTGTAAGGCTTTGTTTTTAAAATAGGGACATTAGTTTGGCTGGAATGCTCAGTCACTTGTAAAATAGTAAAACCAACATGAAAATGAATCGTGATAAAATCGTGAAAACGATGTCCATGCCGGTATCTGTGCCGGTGTCCGTGCCGGTTTGTCTGTGCCAATGTCCCTGCCGATGTCTGTATCTGTGGTGTTATCCGTGCCAATGTGTCCGTGTCGTTATCCATGCCAGTGTGTCCGTGCCAGTGTCCGTGCCGGTGTTTGTGTCCGATGCCGGTGTCGATGTGTCCGTGCTCGTGCCGGTGTGTCCGTGCCAGTTTGTCCTTGCCGGTCCCTATGTGTCCATGC
This sequence comes from Scardinius erythrophthalmus, assembly GCF_964197995.2. Classification (NCBI taxonomy): domain Eukaryota; kingdom Metazoa; phylum Chordata; class Actinopteri; order Cypriniformes; family Leuciscidae; genus Scardinius; species Scardinius erythrophthalmus. Next base: position 16,371,715 of record NC_138233.1, on the reverse strand, counting down.
CGGTGCCCACGTGTCCGATGCTGGTTTCGATGTGTCTGTGCCGTGCCGGTGCCCGTGTGTCCGATGCCGGTGTCGATGTGTCCGTGCTGGTGTCCTTGCCCGTGTCGGTGTCTGTGCCGGTGCCGGTGCCCGTACCAGTGTTTGTGAAAAGATTTTTTCTTTGCTACTTTGGCCTAAATGTTTTGTTACCTTGTAAGGCTTTGTTTTAAAATAGGGACATTAGTTTGCCTGGAATGCTCAGTCACTTGCAAAATAGTAAAACCAACATGAAAAAGAATCTTGATAAAATTGTGAATCGTGATTTTCCTGAAAAAAAATTGTGCTATGATATTTTTGCCATGTCGCCCACCCCACCCCACCCCAAACTTTTAAACATTATACTGATATACAGTGGCTAACTGGATCGTATTAAACAGCCAAACTTTGACCCCTTGGTGAAGGCCCAGCGGACAATTAATAGAAATATACACAATGATTGATTCATGGGGCAGAGCGGGTTGTCCATTGGGAACAAGAGTAGTCTGCCACATAGAGCCTTGAACCTATTTGTAATGTCTCGGCAGAGATGTGGAATCTGGTATCTATTATCACCAGAAATGATAGCGATGGAGTCTTGTTCGTTCCATAAGCAGCTTTTAGCCATGATTGACCACATCTATTAGCAAAGGATTCTAAGCTCTGGCTACTGTATAAAAGGCATATTTGTGAAGGCTGAGGGTAAACAAATTAATCGATTTTCTTCACATCAATTATTTCTGTGAGGGCCTTTGATCCTTTCATATCAAAGAGATGAGCTCGTCTCACTCACGCTCAGACAAAAACACTTGCTTTCTCAGCACTCTATAACCACAACAAGTCACTCTTTCTGTATAGCTTAAGGTTGTTTCTGACAAAACTTTGCTGGATGATCTAACTTCACAAAAGAAAAGAGAACAATATCTGGCCTTTTGAAGAAGGCAGTTGTATATTCCTCTTCCTCCTACACTTGAAGTTTTACCCCTATTGTGCAATTACTTGCTTTCAGCATCAAAATTCCACCTGCATTTTCTACAGTACATTACTTAACGCAAAAGAAAAACAGTACATTTAGATCGTCTTGACCTGCCAAGTCTCCGTCAGCACGAATGGATTTGAATCATGCCCATTGCATTGCAGTAAACCTAAGATGATTGTGCCGTGTGTGCAGTAAACCTAAGATGACTCTGCTCATTTGGATCATTTAGGGTCAAAGTGAATTTTTATTGGCAGGTTGCCTTTGATGCAGGGTCTTTAATCAGATGCCATTTAGCTATTTGCCAAGGGCTCATGGGAGAGAGAAACAGCCCAACACACTGCATCTTCATTAGGCTGGGGGACAGTGTAATCTCGCACATTTTGAATGCCATGCGAGCTGTTACAGGACCGTATGTAGCTCCATCACGTTCCAAATGGAAATCATTTGAGGCTGTGAATCCAATGAACTAGCTTGCCTTTGAATTCGAGATTAAAGTTGTTTTGTTTACAGGCTCATTGCTGATAGATCGAGCGAGTTCAGGGAGAAGTGAAGGAGGTGAGACTGCTCAATATACATCTCGCTGGATGTCAGCAGTATTGAACGGCTGTTAATCAAATATAATATTATGCCTAATATCATAATTAGAACCTAAATCCGCCCTCTGAAAGGTCTTTTGCGAAAATAATGCGCCTCACGAGTAGGGTTGCCAACTTCTGGAAAGGAAATAAGGGACAATCGTGGTTCTTAGGAAAATAAGGGACAGAGTAAGGGACATCAATTATTTGTTCTGTACCACACAGTGCATGTCATTTCAGTATCTGCAGTTAAGTGTGTCTATAGAAGGTTCTCAGTCATAAATAAACTTTCCCGGCTCAAATTTTAGATTTTGTCTTTTTTTTTCTTTTTTTTCCTGAAGAAAGACAAACATAAATGAAGAAGATAGCTGAAATATGAAATGTGATGGATGTATATTTACTAATTCATAACTTTTCTTTTGGTTTCTTAATTTGTAATGCCCAATATGTTTAATTTCCAGAGATATAGAGATCTCAATGTGGTTCACATTTTTGAAAATTGGTACACATTTTTAATGGTTGCACATTTTCTGAAGAACAAATAACGTTGAAACTAGAAATGTACAGTATCTTGTTTTCTTCTATCAACACAATTGAACATTCCTGCCACAAACAGTGCCATAAATAGCATTTTACCAAAGTTTGCATGCTTGTAACTCCAAAACTATTAAAGATATCTCAATATCCTTCTATATTCTCATCCTTAATAAACTTTTTTAAGGCCCTATATGGTTTAATCTCATAGATATAATGTGGCTCCATATTCAAGCAGTTGAACTGTACCAATGTTCTACACCAATGGATAAGTACACGACACTTAAAATGTTGAACTGAATGTTGTTGCAAGCATGTTGGCCTATCCTATGAAATGAATAAGTGAAAATGCATTATATTTTTTTTCAGATAAAGAGAACTTAGAGAATTAGTATGGGCTGCTCTTGTTGCTTAAGAATGTATTGGTTATGTTGTGTTTCAATAATCAGGTCCAAGATTATGCTACAAGTTACTAAAATGTTTTTCTCTATTTAACAACATTAACTTACAATGGGCTAGTGAAAGACGACCTCGCTTTTTGATCACATCTTCCCTCATGGAGATTGCATGTCTTCTTGCGTGGCTGAATGTTGGACTATGAACAAATCAAAACGCGGACAGTGCAATAAGGGATTTGCCGATAGCGCGAGTCCCCTCTCAATATGAAGCGGGAGTGACCAGCTGGTAGAAGATTGTGCTGGGTCTTAAAGCCTTCCTCAAATGACTATGTTTGCAAATGAACAATGATTTGTCTCACAGGAATGATTTATTCTCAGTTTAGAGCGTATGCCTGATAATACGGGACAAACTGCATTCCGTATGGCTTTCATACCTACACATCATTGATGCCATAAATAAGGGACGATTCCCTATTATACGGAATGGTTGGTAACCCTACTCACAAGCCTCAAAATAGTAAGAAAGCGAGAATAAAGTGTTACCCCCATTGTTTGTCTAAGTGAAACAGCTCGAAAATACAATTGTTTATTTAACTGCAGACAGCTCTATTGTGCAGATTTTCCTTTTGGTCGGATGGAGGTCACCTTGCAAGAAGAACTGAACAATAGTCTGATGTCGCAACTCCCAACGTACCCATTGTTATCTGCATGGAGAGCCACTCACAGAGGTTGATGAATACGATCTGAATACTGGTGTGAAAGATGAGAGAGAGAGAGCATTAGAGGGAGAGAGAGTGTGCAATAGAGTGATGATGCAAGTATAAGGCAAGATGCTAAATACCTTGGGTGAAATATAAAGCAAGACAGATGCAAGTTTGCTTGCTGTGGATTTTGAAACACAGCGAGAGATTGAGAGGGCTGGTGCTTGCCTGCCACATTAACATGCACCTCCAAAGGTAGTGACGAAGTAGAGGAGTCTCAGATCGCCCTACGCTAATCCAGACGGTCCTGAAAATAGCCGCTGCATCATTACAGAAGACATGGGAACTTCCTTTGTTTTACGGCGGGATAATTGCAGTTTCGTTTCTGAAAGGAGTTTGCATAAAAGCCACCGTCTAGCGCATTATACGTTCCCAGCACGTTCGTTCGTAAGGGAGTGCAGATGCCCACAAATATAAAAGCTCGCTCAAGCACCCAAACGTCTGGGCATAAATTCCTCTCTGTATATCTATCATTACAGATATATGGACTCATTGCCTATTTTCCTAACTGAAACCTTAAACAAGTCATATTCTTCTCCTATCCTCTAAATGTCCACAGACGGCTCCTCTTACTGGAAATGTCATCGGAAAAAGGACTCTAATAATGAAGCGAGGGACAGCTACATCCGTATAAACACAACTCACAGCCCCCAGGGCTTACCCTAGCCCAGCAACAGGGAAAATGGATGTGGACCTTTTGGAATGGAATATAGATGGCCTCAACTCTGGGTTATTATTCAAGCCTAATCTCCCATCAGGACCGGCTGTGTGAAGTGAACAAATGGGCTGACTATGGAGACGTCGGTGGCATTAGAGAGGGTAATTGGAGAAGCAGGTTTGTTTGGTACAGCTAACCATGAGCGACTGGATGTGTACTGTACATCTCCAATACTTTACTTAGAGGTTGAATCTGTTTCAGATGTAGCAAGACTTTGCTTGAAATTTACACTTTAGCCTGAGCCACCCTGCCCTTCAAGCTTGTTTTAGTAGAGATTTTTCTCATGCATACATAAACTCGTTGGAAGAATTATATTGGTGAGGCATGTTAGATGTTTGCCCATTTAAAAAGCAATCACAAAACTCACAACCTATTGGAATGAGACCATATTTGCTAGCACACAGCAAGCAAATATTTATTGACTTTAGTAAACATTTCGATATTTTATGTGTTTTATCTTTTCATGGTTGTAATTTGCTGCACTGACGGGATACAGATGGCAGGATGAGGATCAGGGGAAGACATTAGCATGGAGCTACACAACTGCAATCACTAAAACCCTGGTAATTAACTCTTTCCTTCATGCATGGGGTGAATAGGAATGAAGAGGAGCTCAAGCAGGGATGAGGGGATTTTATTTTAATGATCTGATCCACTGATCCTTTAAATTTCTGCCCCTGAAGGAGGATGAGACAGTCACATACATAAAATTCCCTCTTAATTTATTATCATATTGTCACTCAGAGTAAACTGGTTATAAAAAAAGTATGTCATTCTATTGCCCGAACAGCATAAAACACAAATTTTACGCAGACATCTCTTCTACATCCAGTCATCTTGCAGGCCTGACGTGTAAAAATGTTGTGGGAATATCTTGGCTTCAGGATTGAAACCTTAAACCAATCGCACATCCTGAAAAATAACTCTATTCATAAAGGTTTTTTTTTTTTTTTTGTGGGGATTTTTCTTTTTCAAATCATTGAGTTTATTGATAAATCATGTGTGTTTCAGCAATGTTATTTAAAAAACATTTCTGGTCAAAGGTTCAAAATAAATAATAATACATTTTTGTATTTCCTTTGCATTTCTATACCCATGTCTAAAGGGGATCAAATTGACCCTTATGCACTTCCCCTGGAATTTTGATTTGTATTTACTTTCATAGGATTTTTTCAATGATAATATTTAGTTCTCTAATTGTGCTGGCCATATCTGTGAGGATATATGTGAGGATAAGTTTACAGACTATTGCACGATGTAATGCATTATTAAAAATACAGATAAAATACAAGTCAGAATTAATCAGTAAGGAAAAGAGTGAGTTAAGTGTAGTTAAAATTAGTTATATTTAATTTATTGTTATTGCTTATGTACCTGGGAAGTGAAAAAATTATACCATTGAAAAATTTAAACGAGTAAAATGACTTAACATTTGTGTGTAATCATTTCTTTAAATAATTTCATTACACTGAATTCGATATGGGTCATTTTGATCCCCATTATGCATTATTGGAGTTTTGTTTGTTTGTTTGGTCAATGATTCTAAAATTAAATCAATACAACTTTTAGAATGAATGAGAAAATAAGGAAAGCACTAGAATTCCCGCCCAAAGGATGCAGTCCACTCAGACTGTCAAGATCACCTGTCACCTCTGAACTTCAGTTCCCATAATCTTTCTAATCTGCACACATTACACCATCACCTGCACCTACAATCAATCACTCTCATCAGCTCCACACCAAAAAGCCTGCACCACACTCTCCATGATTGTTTGGACTATGACTAGGACAACCCGATGTACTGGATTATAATCTGAACTGTGAGGTGAGGCTGCGTTTACACTTGGCATTAACATTGGATAATAAGCCAATCAGGACACGGAGCGAAGGATGGCTCCGGTGCAAAGTCGACCTGAAGTGATGCAGGTCGCATGTTAATGCCAAGTGTAAACGCAGCCTGAGACTTACCTCTGTGATTGTCGCCATCTCCTTGGATTCCCTCTCCAGTCTCCCTTGTGTTCACTTCCTAAACCTGTAAGAAAATGATATTGTCTCTGTGTGTGTGTCTGTCTGAGTGTCACCGTGTCACCTGGCCTTGGACTGTTCTTTGTCTTCTCATCAGTTGATGTTTGCTGAAATGCTCACCTTGTTCAATAAAGCTTGTAAATAAACTACTTGATTGTGTACTCACCATCTCTCTGCGAGTCTGTTCCATGACATAGACATAGCTAATTCCATTTCTTTACAGACAGGATTCAAATTTCAGGAAGCTGGGGAACAGGGCGACATTAAAGTTTGCTGTTGAGCCAACAGATCCAGTTCACCCGAACAACAAATTGCTCAGTTCTGCATTGTTGTACTCCATACCAGAAGTCTATTATGAGGATGGTGCCCATTGATTTGACCTACAGCTTATCCTATTTGCCCATTTTACACTTCACTTTGCACAGAACTTTGTGCTTCGGTATGTATTACAGCTTTTTAAGAGAATCAAACATTTATCACTGTTACAGTGTTCAATTTTGTTTGAAGCTTACAGCAAAAAGGAAACCATACAAGATTCTTTGTATTATTGTAGCAACAGTATCCGCATCCAAATGTGCGTTTGCAAGAGTGCCCAAGCATGTCTCCACATCCTGAGGTCCCCTAAAGCATAATGACAAACTTCAACTGCCGGTTTTGATGTGCCAGAAAAGTAGCCACTGTAGCAGAGAAGAGCGCAGCGGTAACCGCATGTGAGGGAAAGCCCCAGTGCACAATCAGTATCGATTATAAGTCAGATCGCATCACCGCAGACAGTCCGGCTCTGATAACACATCAAACGAATACACTGGATTGATTTCTCTTCCACGTTCTTTCCCTAATTATCTCAATGCTTAACCACCTCCACCTCCTCCCCCCCAAAAGCAAGGCTGCTCAATCCCATCCATTTCTCTTTCTTATCTCGTCAATCCAAAATGCCCCAGATTTACCCACTAGAAAATGCTACGATGAGACTGAATTGTTTAATTGGGCTGTTGATTACGTACGTTTGAATCTTGTAGGTCTGCGTGTCTGATTAGCAGGAGAGTAATGACTGCATTAATGCTAATAGCTCACAAATACTTAAAATGTGTTTATTGACTTAGGTTTTATTGGTTAAGACTATAATCACATTAAGGATTAGTTGATAAACTTATAACATTAGGAAGAGGGAACTATTTATTAATCTGGTATTGTGTTGTCATCTATTTCTCTGGTGGGGAGAACCAGATGACTGAATGTTCATTCCCAATGTGCGTAGCCTAATTCCCAATTACCCATTGTAACAGGAGCCATTAGAATCTTGACAAGTATACCAAACTTTCTTTATTAAAGAGTTGAGCCCTCTAACTGGGTTAGGTGTCTTGAGCCTTTGTGTTTCGTCTTGACAGACTGACGTGACGCTTTTTTAATTGCTTGTACCTCAGGTCAAGGGGTAATCTACTCTCCTCTTCATACAGCTATCCCAGAGAAGAGATATCTGAATTCATTTAGCAAATTAAGCTTGGAGAGATGAGAGAAATCATTAACTTCCAGAGAATGACGAGAGTCCTTGTCCTCTGAAACAAACCAGATGGGACTGAGCCACCGCAATCCCTCCCTCGGACTTCTCTTCTGTATCTCTTGGATACACCCACACTTTTTTGTATTAATTCAGAATATCCTGTTTAGTCTTAGATTCCTCCACACATGGGCAGAGTGTGGAGTGATGCATGCCTATGTACGTATTGGGGTTGGAACGGTTGATGGCGTAATCTGTTAGACACAAATTAATTGTCAAAGTCGTCAGCTAGCAAGGCAGGCCCCGGCAAGTCAGGTCTTGAAAGACTGAAGGATGATTTAAATATTCTTGTGGATTTGCCTTCTCCCAGAGATGTCACATCTGATTTGACAGTCCCTAATGGCGAAAGACAGTGAGAATCCATGCAAGGTTTGAGTGAAGGTTAAAATGGAAATTGTTTCTTATGAATGCCACTCTGAAATTGTTTACATTGAACTTTTATATTAAGTCTAAATTGGTTTTATTATGTAATTAGAGATCTTATATGGCAGGTTTTTGGACGCTGTAAATAATTTTGATAGATTATGCAAATGCATTTACCATAAATGTGAATGTGTTGATTTTGCACCTACACTTCGTGCATTTCATGAGCATCGAATCTCTATGAATATTCATTGGTTATGTGTGGGTCACACGTTGTTTGTTTGGTGGTTTTTCCTTCCTGTTTGACACCTCATGCAAAGTAAACCAGACGTTAGTTGAGCCTACGCCAATTATATCAGCACACCTACTGGAAAAAAAATAAACCTGTGAGGGAAAAAAAAACTGTGAAGGAAAAAAAAAAACACACACACACACACACACACACACACACACACACACGTGTGAGCTTAAAAGAGGGAAAGGGGGAGAAAAAGAGACCCTAATCTACTTTGGAAGTCATGTCTGGCCTGTACTCACAGTGAATTTCCTGGTGTAAATGGAAGCTAATGGGGGAAAGGTCTGTGTAATTCTCTCTCCATTAGCCACTCTGCCTGGCCTAATTGCTTAGCTGAGCCTGAACAATTTTGTTAGACATTGCTAGGGTCATTATTGCTGCTTTGGCTAAAAATAACAAACCTCACACTAAACTGGGATGCATGACTGCTTTCTATTCTGATTATTTTTACTCTATTCTTTCCCTTTCTTTTCTCCTCCCATAACAAATCATGTTAGTGTGTTGGATGTGATGCTGAAAGATGTGCTTGATGTGTCTTGCAAGGATTTCATGGAGAGTTGAAGTCTCATAGAGGTTGCTCATTCATAGATTGTCTTAATGGAGTTATTACAGTAGTTCATTTAAGGAACAGCTTTACCACACATTGCTTAAAATATTTGAGGAAAAATACAGATTCAAATCACTAAGAAAAGAAGACAATTTAAGTTTATATTGAAATCTCTGACTTTTCATTTTGGACTGGTGTCTTGGAAAATCTAAGAGATTGAAATCCTTCTGAAGCTTCTTATTTAAAAAAAAATATATATATATATATATATATATACTGCACCTAAAGGATTATTAGGAACACCATACTAATACTGTGTTTGACTCCCTTTCGCCTTCAGAACTGCCTTAATTCTACGTGGCATTGATTCAACAAGGTGCTGAAAGCATTCTTTAGAAATGTTGGCCCATATTGATAGGATAGCATCTTGCAGTTGATGGAGATTTGTGGGATGCACATCCAGGGCACGAAGCTCCCGTTCCACCACATCCAAAGATGCTCTATTGGGTTGAGATCTAGTGACTGTGGGGGCCATTTGAGTACAGTGAACTCATTGTCATGTTCAAGAAACCAATTTGAAATGATTCGAGCTTTGTGACATGGTGCATTATCCTGCTGGAAGTAGCCATCAGAGGATGGGTACATGGTGGTCATAAAGGGATGGACATGGTCAGAAACAATGCTCAGGTAGGCTGTGGCATTTAAACGATGCCCAATTGGCACTAAGGGGCCTAAAGTGTGCCAAGAAAACATCCCCCACACCATTACACCACCACCACCAGCCTGCACAGTGGTAACAAGGCATTATGGATCCATGTTCTCATTCTGTTTACGCCAAATTCTGACTCTACCATCTGAATGTCTCAACAGAAATCGAGACTCATCAGACCAGGCAACATTTTTTCCAGTCTTCAACTGTCCAATTTTGGTGAGCTTGTGCAAATTGTAGCCTCTTTTTCCTATTTGTAGTGGAGATGAGTGGTACCCGGTGGGGTCTTCTGCTGTTGTAGCCCATCCGCCTCAAGGTTGTGCGTGTTGTGGCTTCACAAATGCTTTGCTGCATACCTCGGTTGTAACGAGTGGTTATCGCAGTCAAAGTTGCTCTTCTATCAGCTTGAATCAGTCGGCCCATTCTCCTCTGACCTCTAGCATCAACAAGGCATTTTTGCCCACAGGACTGCCGCATACTGGATGTTTTTCCCTTTTCACACCATTCTTTGTAAACCCTAGAAATGGTTGTGCGTGAAAATCCCAGACTATCTGAGCAGATTGTGAAATACTCAGACCGGCCCGTCTGGCACCAACAACCATGCCATGCTCAAAATTGCTTAAATCACCTTTCTTTCCCATTCTGACATTCAGTTTGGAGTTCAGGAGATTGTCTTGACCAGGACCACACCCCTAAATGCATTGAAGCAACTGCCATGTGATTGGTTGATTAGATAATTGCATTGAGAAATTGAAAAGGTGTTCCTAATAATCCTTTAGGTGAGTGTATATATATTTATATATAAAATAACATTACTTTTAGATGTAAAATCTTAACAAGAAACATGACTGCCAATAGAATAAAATAATTGTGATTAATCTCATGATTTTTCTTTTCTTTAGAGGAATGAGTTGTCAGATTTCAAAATTGTAATTAAACTGATGAGAGGTGCTTGAACACCATTTAAAAAGCTTGAACAAACCTTACTTGAACGAACAATTACATTTGCATCATTCGAAATCCTTTCAGTCCACATTCTCATCAAAATTCTCCATCAAGGGCCGAACTGAAACGGCATTCCTCTTTAACAAACAATACTGCGGCTCTTGGCAAAACCTGAACCTTGAATTCACCGGCCAGCAATTAATGCTTGAAATCATAAATAACATTGCATTTAATTATGTGGTTTGAGCCTAAGTGTTTTTGAGTCAGCCCCGCTCCCTCTGTCTAGCCCTGCTTTGCTGCCACTTGCAAAATGACGTTCATATATTCCTGCTCACTCTTTCTGCTGGTCTGGCACTTGTGTTTATGTTGTGCCGTGATTGGTGATTTATATTTTGACAGCACACATCTGCGTATTTTGCTGATCTGCCGTTTTAGTGTGTGTGTGCCAGTCATTGTGCACACTATTGACTTTTTTAAAACCCTGGTCCTTGATGGAATTTATGAGCTGGAGATGTTAGCGGATATCTAGCATTTTCTTTCTTTTTTCTTTCCCATCATCCACTGAACCACTTTTTTTCTTTCATTTGATGGAATCTGCACAGCAGGAGAGATATTCCTTCCATTGCGTGGAATAGATTTCGCAGCATTTTCATGTGACACATGTCCTGAGCTGAAGCGCGATGGGATAATGTAGCCCATGTCTCGAGAGAGGATGACAAATACAGATATGACCTCCAACAGATGGAAGTCTTAATTTGCAGCAGCAAGTTTATTAAGACAAATGGACACAGGCACTCACAGCAGACGGGCAAGCCTGGAAGTACAAACAAGCAATATATCAAATGGATGTGTTCATTCGTAGAATGTGAGCACATATTCTTGCAGCCTGCACCCAAAACACAAAACATTCCCTAAATAAAAATAGTATGGACACTTACAGCCCACAGAGAGCAAAGCAGATGAAATAATATTTGTTTAGTAAGCTTGTGCAATCGAAAATGGCAAAGACTGATTAGTATAGTGGTTTTAAATAGTGCTGTAGTCACTGTTTTTACTGTGGTTTTATAAAAGCGTATTTTTCCAACTTTAGAATATATATTTTTAGATTTTGCCTGAGAATAATTTATGGCTTTCTCTCTTGCATTTAGTATTGGGATACATAAGGTGTACTAGAGCTTTTGGTGCTCATAACAATGACGATGAAGCAAACATAAAATGCAGTAAGTGTCTAGTTCATCTGTTGTGGCTGACAAGGAGTGAAATGCAGTCCATTAACATTTGGAGCTCTCAGTCATACTAATTGCAGCTTTCCTTTATGCAGTTGTATAGATTATATATTCTTTGCCATCCTGCAAGGACACGGGTCACATTACTGAAAAAGACGGATGCTGGGAGTTTGATGTGATGCAAGGATAAACAGACTGTTTGTGAATCCATTACCCTGTGGATACTAAGCAGGTGCACTGCAATTGTCTTATTTACCAGGAAAAATAAATTGGCAAAGCATCCATAAAACAAGATACATTTGCTTGAGAAGTACAGTAGAGTTGCAGTTCTGTTATCCACCATATTGTTTGATTTTGGTTAGGAAATTCACATTATAAATGTGTGTGTGTGTGTGTGTGTGTGTGTGTGTGTGTGTGTGTGTGTGTGTGTGTGTGTGTGTGTGTGTGTGTGTGTGTGTGTGTGTGTGTGTGTGTGTGTGTGTATACAGTGAGGAAAATAAGTGTTTGAACACCCTGCTATTTTGTAAGTTCTCCCACTTGGAAATCATGGAGGGGTCTGAAATTGTCATCATAGGTGCATGTCCACTGTGAGAGACATAATCTAAAAAAAAAATCCAGAAATCACAATATATGATTTTTTAACTATTTATTTGCATGATACAGCTGCAAATAAGTATTTGAACACCTGTCTATCAGCTAGAATTCTGACCCTCAAAGACCTTTTAGTCTGCCTTTAAAATGTCCACCTCCACTCCATTTATTATCCTAAATTAGATCCACCTGTTTGAGGTCGTTAGCTGCATAAAGACACCTGTCCACCCCATACAATCAGTAAGAATCCAACTACTAACATGGCCAAGACCAAAGAGCTGTCCAAAGACACTAGAGACAAAATTGTACACCTCCACAAGGCTGGAAAGGGCTACGGGGAAATTGCCAAGCAGCTTGGTGAAAAAAGGTCCACTGTTGGAGCAATCATTAGAAAATGGAAGAAGCTAAACATGACTGTCAATCTCCCTCGGACTGGGGCCATGCAAGATCTCACCTCGTGGGGTCTCAATGATCCTAAGAGAGGTGAGAAATCAGCCCAGAACTACACGGGAGGAGCTGGTCAATGACCTGAAAAGAGCTGGGACCACCGTTTCCAAGGTTACTGTTGGTAATACACTAAGACGTCATGGTTTGAAATCATGCATGGCACGGAAGGTTCTCCTGCTTAAACCAGCACATGTCAAGGCCCGTCTTAAGTTTGCCAATGACCATTTGGATGATCCAGAGGAGTCATGGGAAAAAGTCATGTGGTCAGATGATACCAATATAGAACTTTTTGGTCATAATTCCACTAAACGTGTTTGGAGGAAGAAGAATGATGAGTACCATCCCAAGAACACCATCCCTACTGTGAAGCATGGGGGTGTTTTTCTGCACATGGGACAGGGCGACTGCACTGTATTAAGGAGAGGATGACGGGGCCATGTATTGCGAGATTTTGGGGAACAACCTCCTTCCCTCAGTTAGAGCATTGAAGATGGGTCGAGGCTGGGTCTTCCAACATGACAATGACCCGAAGCACACAGCCAGGATAACCAAGGAGTGGCTCTGTAATGCCTCGTTTCCACTGAGCGGTACGGTACGGTACGGTACGGAACGGTACGCATTTATTTGCGTTTCCACTATCAAAAGTTGTGAATGGTACCAAAATGCCGAACCGTACCGTACCACTTTTTAGGTACCCTTCCATTGGGGTACCTAGCACAGTGGAACGGTACTAAAAAGTGGAGCTAGACTCATTTACATTTACATTTATTCATTTAGCTGACGCTTTTATCCAAAGCGACTTACAATTGCTATACATGTCAGAGGTCGCACGCCTCTGGAGCAACTAGGGGTTAAGTGTCTTGCTCAGGGACACATTGGTGTCTCACAGTGGATTCGAACCCGGGTCTCTCACACCAAAGGCATGTGTCTTATCCATTGCGCCACACCACCCCCAGACTCACTGCAGGACATTGATTGGTTGACAGAGAATCGTCACTTGCACGTGCTACAAGAGGAATGACAACATAAGAAGCGCCATTTTTTAATATACAGTTTAATATAATACTACTGTTACTGTATCACGAAATGTAATTTTAAGAGTTTTTCAGGCGAGAATGTAGTTGTTTAAAGCTCAAATCTGTGGTTTATTTATAAAGATGATTTTTTTTTCCCCGGTTGTGAGATCCATGCGTTCAGCGGGCGCTCGGCGCTCATGTTTCCCGGCTGGATGAGCCTTGCCTCGGCGTTCGTCGCGGACTCCGACGGTAGTGGTTAAACATAAGATATAATTCGTTTTGTGTAGACCTAACGGGCGATCTTTGGTCTCGTGAATATATAATGAGTTCCCTGTCAATCGTTTTGGCTGAGGGCTAAGTTTAGTTTTATATTAACGCTATTTGTGTTTAACTACTTGTAATGTTAGAGTGCTGCATTTGGATATTTGACTGAATTGTTTGCTTTATTTCTTATTGTATAGCTTCTTGTACTTTACTTAAACTTTTATATAGGCTATTATTGATAAAACTGAAATTTTACAAAAAAAAAAATGGTTTCTTGTCATTTTTTATTACAAGATTATCACTGATGTTTATTGCAACATTTGTACAAATGCATATATTGCCTGGAATATGTTTATTTTGGTTTATTTTTTTAAACCAAAAGAGGTAACGTTAGGGTTGTGTTTTAAATTTCGTTTCGTTATAAATAGAATAACGTATAACGTGCAGTGAATAATCAATATGCGTTGCGCATGAACCACATTTGTGTCCCTATAATGTTTAATTTATTTAAATGAAAACGAAAAGAGGCAGAGTGGTGTTTTATAACATATTTCGTTTTATTGTTGCTTAAAATGTACAGACAGAGTAACCGAGATAACCGGTGTATCAGCGACGCTTTTAAGAACGCGCTGTACCATTTGCATGTAGGAGTCGCACATGGCAAGTACAAACTTTGCGTACTTGATATTGAGAAAAGCCTAATGTCGGCGCTTGTCTTCTTGTGACAAACATGTCGAGGAGCAAGAATAAGATCTGCTGCATGTCATCCATTGTAGTTTACTATGTTCTTCTTCGCGCGAAAATGACGTAGATCGAAACACCACGCCTATCAAGTAAGGGTACTGTTGGCAGTGGAAACGCTAGCCAGATCATGGTTAACAGACCCGAACCGTACCGTACTGTCCCGTACCGTACCGTACTGCTCAGTGGAAACGAGGCATAAGAAGCATATCAAGGTTCTGGCGTGGCCTAGCCAGTCTCCAGACCTAAACCCGATAGAGAATCTTTGGAGGGAGCTCAAACTCCGTGTTTCTCAGCGACAGCCCAAAAACCTGACTGATCTAGAGAAGATCTGTGTGGAGGAGTGGGCCAAAATCCCTCCTGCAGTGTGCAAACCTGGTGAAAAACTACAGGAAACGTTTGACCTCTGTAATTGCAAACAAAGGCTAGATTTTCTCAGGTGTTCAAATACTTATTTGCAGCTGTATCATACAAATAAACAGTAAAAAATCATACATTGTGATTTCTGGATTTTTTTTTAGATTATGTCTCTCACAGTGGACATGCACCTAGGATGACAATTTCAGACCCCTTCATGATTTCTAAGTGGGAGAACTTGCAAAATAGCAGGGTGTTCAAATACTTATTTTCCTCACTGTATATATATATTAAAAACAATGTTTCAGCCAAAAGAGTTGTAATGATATATTTCCAAGTGAGAGCTGCTGTTGTGTCTTATGTCTTAACCCATATTTAGTGAGAAAATAAGTGTTTAAAATAATTAATTTTAAATAATTGTTTTAAACAACTGTTGCAATTCTGTTACAGCAGGTCTCTTAAGGTTAAATAATTATATTTAGATATTTTGTCCTGGTAAACAAGACAAAATACTGATTAAAGGGGTCATGAACTGCATTATTTTATATATATAAAAAAAAAAAAAAAAATGGTCAAAATTGAGAAATAAAAGGTATTTTTCCAAGCTTGATTTTAGCCCTCTGATTTGAACACTGTTTTAAGGGGCGTGTCTGCTGTGGGACATCAGTGTAAACGCCCACTGCTGTGATTGGCTAATATCTGTGCATATGAAATGGATAAGCATTACATGTGGAATTCTGTCAAACTTTTAGCACGTTATATTCAGTTCTCAAGGTTTACTAATCGTGAAAATTATCGATATTTAGATTTATAGCATCATATTTACATCGTGGCATGAAAGGTTGCAGTGATGAGCTTTGTATTCCATCACAGACATGTTGAGCATATGGATGCAGCGAACTCGTCATTGTAACTCGATTTCTGCACACTAACGAATGCTTTCAACATAACTAACAATGCAAACACAACGTAAATAACTCCCGTTAGAATAAACGAATCTCTTTTGGCGAGAGTCCAGAACACTCGCGCTGTTTTGATTAACTGATATCACAGTTTAAATAACAGATTATTTTTCACCCTGCTAAGAGAAACAATGTGAAGTTGACCGTTTAGGAGGGGTTCAGCGAAAAATCGGCAGCTGGCAGCAGGAAGTAGCTGCCGCTATAACCGGAAGTCGGAGGTGGATGCCGCTTTTAGCCAGGCAAATAAGTTATTATATCAATATCAAATTTTAGTACTTATTTAGATAAAATACTTCTAAAAGTAATTATTTTATATTATTTGATTAAAAAAGGTATGATATCAAATATAAATCAAGTAACGAAGATCATAGACAGCCTAATACAAAAAAAAAACATTAAGCTACACTTGAAATTATGAATTTGTACGTGTATAAATATAATTTATGAATGAGTGTACATGTTTGTTAAATAATGAAATCTATACAGAAAGAAATGCCTATGTAATCATATTCTATATTTATTAAATATACATACCCATTTATTAAACTTAAGTAATGAGAACAGGAAAAGGAAAAATTCCTTTCAGGATAAATCTTTGTCCAAATAGGCCCTATCTTAAAGGTATAGCGGAGGATGTTTTAATTCCTGGTGGGTAACCAATACTATTGGTCCTCCTAATTGTCAATCATTCTGGTGAATTAATCAAACTTTTCAAAAAGTGGAGAGGGCGGGTCTTATCTAAAATTTGGAAAGATCCTCCGCTATATCTTTAATTAAATTATAAATATGTATTTAAAGGTTTTTCATTTAAAAAAAAAATCTATTGGAGTGTTCAATCCAGTTGTTTCAACTGGTTTCGCGGTTTCAGAATGTTTGAGCAGTGTGTATGATTGTCAACAATCTGGCCTTATTTAAACCTGAACTGCTGACGAAACGTGTTCATGCCAGCTAGAAACGAATGCGAGTGAGCAGCAGATACAGAGCGCTTTAATTCGCAATCAACCCAATAGACCACAATCCTGAACTAGATGGTAAAGTTCGTAGACAAACTTTAAGTTGGCTTAAAAAAGCCTAGCCAGAAAGTTTGAAAAAGTTTTAAAATGTTCTAGTATGGTTTAACATGATTTATGTTTTATGGTTATCGCCGGCGCCACCATTGACCATTGGCCGCTGTCGCTTGACTTCCAGTTACATGCGATTGGTTGTTACTACGTTGAATGATACTGATTGGCTGTCACGAAATGGCAGGTCCATCCTAATATGGCAGGGCTTCCAGCTGCTGCCAGCTGCCGATTTTTTCGCTGAACCCCTACAGCCGTTAAGTCACTAGTTTGATTTACTGACAATAAACGATTGTGAGGCAAAAACATCTAACTGTGTAGGTCTACATGAATCATTATTATCAGACATCACTGGGTCACTGGTGATTTTGGTCATGCACACATAATCCGTACATATCAAACGATCTGTAACAAAGCAATAGTGACACAGTAAAAACTTTTTTACTCACATAAGTGTGTTGCGCCGTTCCTGTCAGATCCAATAGGCTATAGAAGGCACAGCATAGCTTTTTAATTTTCAGGCTCTCTGCAAATTCAATGCAGCTACTGTGTTTTTGCACAACCTGGCACTGCACAACATTTTGCACTCTTCAAAGGCATGTTTTATCGCTTAGTTGCTCGATCCAGTGTTAGCGTCTGTTATTTATACATGTCACCAACCTGGAAAGAAGCTCTTTGTAGTCCCTACCAGTCGTTTATTGTAGTCCTTAAATCGATTTCGGTAAAATATAATAATATTATAATTATTATTTATTTTTTATAATGCAGTATAACAGTTAAATGTATCATATATCCCTTTTCATTGAACTTTGAGCGTTGTAATTTTATAGATGTTGGTTATGCTCAAATAGTAAAAACTAAAGTAAAAAGAAAATTAAATCATAATCAAGGACCCCTTTAATAATAATAATAATAATTTTCTTATTGCAGTATGACATGCTGTGTTCATTTAAATTTAGAAATGAAAAGTCTGAAAGTGCATCACATGTTTTTGGTTTATGAACAGCACACGGACTCAATTAGTGTGCTTGACTGTGTGTGCTATGTGTGTTCGAAATCGCCTCCTATACGCCTTCACTATTCCCTACATTAATCTACTAATGTGGTCCACTTGAAGTAGTGAATGAAAATGAGTAAGTGAACTTGGACAACGAGCATGCCAGAATGGCTGCCGGAACTGGCAGCTCCAGTAGTAATGAAAAGATTATCTCTCTCATGGAAACCAGTATGTATAAACCTTAATTAAACAATTTAATAATCAATTAAAATTAAATGTGTGTATATTACGCTGTAGCCACATTGGACCAATGATTTGGAAAATGGATAGATGAATTATTCAGCTTGGGGTGCCATCTTTTGGCGACATTCGGGAATTCTTTCTTGAAAATGTGTAATATATCAAAACAAGTTATTCTGATTTGTTAAATCGAACTCTCCCACAATATCTAGCTTAAAAATAATTGTGAGGAAGTGGCACCCTGGGTCACATGATCAAAAAAAGTTTAAAATGATTTCCTTGAAGTGACCATCGCATGTTCCCTTTTCTAACGGACTTGTGGAAGGGCCCTTCATGAAGGGATTTAGGTGTTCACTTTCGATTTGAACGCTCCTACAAATGGCATCCTCTTCCTGAAGTGCCCTTCAAGGGTCACTTCAAGGGAATTCGCCCTACATCAGTTGTACACTCACTATTGCAGTGCATTATGGGACTGAATGAATGCGCTTGACAACGGCGATACCACTACAAATGGCTATCCCCTCAAATAATGCCCTATTTAAAGGTATAAGGGGCAATTGCGGACACAGCCTTCATCTTGAAGCGGCGCTGTGTTGACTGACCGTTGTATGACATCAAAGTACCGCGAGAGCAGACGGCTCTGTTTTTCAATCGCTCTCACAGTACTTTAATGTCGAACACCGATCGGTCTGTGCAGCGCTGCATCAAGTCGAGCACACCCCTCCACCCGGGTCCTACTCGCACCGCTCTGTGCGGGCCTTGAACCTGGGTTTCCGGCGTAAGAGTCAGGCGCTCTACAAGGAGGCTAAAGACTGCAGTCTCTAGCTTCAATCGCTAGAGCGTCTATTGAGATCAGAGGAGTGAGGTTTACTCGCACAGCAACTACTAGCTCTCCGTTACACTCACCCCCTAAACCTCACTCCCATCCGGGTCACGGCACCAATGTAACCCCTCCACCCGGGTCCTACTCGTCCCGCTCTGTGCGGGCCTCGGACTCGAGGCTCTGGCGTGAGAGTCAGGTGCTCTAACAAGGAGGCTAAAGACTGCAGCGTCTTTCGCTAGAGCGCCTATTGAGATCAGAGGAGTGAGGTTTCATCAACAGGAAGGTTAAAACTTTGTGCTGGAGGATCTGTCTGCCACTTTTACTTAGGTGGGTATGGTGGGTGTCTCTCGCTCTCTCCCTCAGTATCTCTTTCTCTCTCTCTTTTTGTTCTCACTTAGTCACCACGCCCAATGATCTTGTGAAAATGACAAAATGGGGGAATAATAAGAGTCGACGGCCAGCATGCTCCTCTGTCCCCTCTCTCTTACTGCCTGCATCTTCAACAGCTGTGGGCCACTGGGCATAACAAGCAGGTGTGTGCGTGCGTCTGTATTTATTTTTAAAGAGGTTTTTATTGAGCAGTCATGTGAATGAATGTGTCTGTGTGTGTGTGTGTTGGGGTAGATGAACATTTTCACTGAAAGGATGAGAAGAAAACAGAGCACCGAAGGAGATCTGGAGAGGAAATAGAGAGGAGTAAGAACATTGAGATGAGAGTGTGACGGAGAGCAGGGTTGAAGGGAGGGCACACAACAGAATTAAGGAGAGGATGGAGGATGTATATCCCAGTGGGAGGAAGTCACATTCCCGGGAAATGTCTGTTTTTGTTGAAATGAATTTGTAGGGCATGCTTTATGCGTGACGGTCAGACTCTCTATGGGTTGATTTGACTTTGAGTGAGGTGTCTTGATTAGCAGTCATTGCATAACCTTTGCATGAAGTCATTGCATAACCTTTGCAATAATATCATCATCCTAAACAGTTACCTCTTTTTTTTTTGTTTTTTTGTTTTGTTTCATTATTAAATATTTTTAAGGAAAATATTTATGGTGAAAATAATTATGTGCATTGTATTGCTGTTTTGCTTAATAATTGTTCATCAAGTTTTGTTTATTATATATATATATATATATATATATATATATATATATATATATATATATATATATATATTTATATAACATTTATTTACATAAATTTATAGTAATATTGAAGGTTTTAACAAAGGATATTTTTTTTATTCTGGTGCTCTGAATTTATGTGTGTGTCCTGGTAAACCCTACATTATGGGGACGTGTGTGCGATAGGGGACCCGCCCATGGGGGACTTTTAATTAAACGAGGGAAAACATTTTTCATTTGTGGCCACAATAAATATATTTTTGTATGCATGCATGTCATGTACAGTAGTAATTTCTTGTTTCTCCGTAATGTATAATTTCTCCATCATTTCTTGTATGCGTTTATTATTTTTTGCACCCCGCAGTTGCCGTAGAACTACGCAGTCATTTTTTTTTATGACGCTGCATCGGCGTGCCAAAAAAACAAAACAAAACAAAAAAAACAGTGTGAGAGTCGAGAGGTTACTAGCCGCTACTGAACATTAAAGGATGGAGAAATACAAACATAAAAGTGGGTCCTTAAAGAGAAGGTGGAGAAGTTTGCGACACAAAAAAGACCCAAAATAGACATTTTTTTTTATTTTTTTTTATTTTTTTGCCAACCTAGTGCGAATGACAACGATGTCGAAGGTGAGAGAGAAGTTTTGTCAGCTAATAGCAGTTGCCCATCTTTGGATGAGAACAACAATGCAGCTGACATTCTTTCCATCGAGAATGCACGAAAGCCGTGAATTAAACACCAGTGACATCGTGGATGAATTTGCCGAAAGAAAGGCCCGGAGAATGCAACTAAAATGAGTGAGTAGTTTTATGTTTTTACATTTTGGGCCGCTGTGCCAAGATCAGTAATTATTGACATTGGCTGTGCTTTGTTTGTTTTAGACTTGTTTTTGTTGCGTTCTGGTTGTGAAAAGTTGTTGGGTAGAGTGTGGGTTTTTTATGGTTTGGTATGGTATTTTCTTGATACACTATACTACACTAGTGAACGTCTATAAATGTATCTTCGATGTACTTGGGGGGCGGGGTTAGGGGGGCCGTACAATTTTTTTTTTTTAATATGGGCCTGGGACTGACATGCCACGCCACTGGCTTAAATTATTACTTTAGTTATTATTTTGTAATAAATGTAAAAATGTAAAACTATCTTGATGAGATTTGGTTTTAATAAATAGAACATTAAAAACACCAATGCCGTTCCAAGCCCTTAAGTTCTCTTACGAGAGGTTCTCTCGTATTGCGTAAGTAGCTTACGCATCGTAAGTAGCTTACGCATCGGGAAAGTCTTCTTTCTTCGAGATCTGAAGCCAAAAAATTATCCTTAATTTTGTATTCATTGTCAACGCAGTGCAGCAGCCGACAGACCTAGGCAGGCTGTATAAGCGTGCTCATTGGCTGCTCGGCTGCAACTGCTTAAGCCTATCGGTGAGCGCTCTGAACGCGGCAACCAATGAGGGCGCTTCGCGCCCTCCACACCCTTCTAACCGTCAGAATGGGCGTGGCCAGCGTGTATATATTCAGCGCTCACAGGCTAAAATTCTGATTTTCTTGTCTTCAGCGAAGCTCTTCGCATCGCTGGATCTGGAGAAGCCGCCGCCGTTGAAACCAGCGACCAGCAAGCCTAGGACAGCGCCTGAAGAAGCCGGCCGCCTTCGCCGCCTTCAGCCTTCCGTGCCTGCTACGCTATCCGGCGTCATATCCTTTTTCACTGCTGTGTGTTCGCCTACTGCAACACACCCTCTTCTCTAAAAGAGCACGGGGCTTTTTTCTAAAAATGCCCCGTTTTTCTTGCGGCTCGTGCCACGCCCCGCTCAGCGACGGAGACCGCCATCTCATCTGCCCTCTCTGCCTGGGCCGCGATCACGCCGCCACCGCACTCTCCACGGGCGGCTGCCCCGAGTGCGAGGAACTTTCAATGTCGACCCTGCGGGCTCGGCTTGAAGTTTTCGACCAACATGTCTCCCCGCCCGTCCCTGCTGGGCCGCGCAAGAAGAAGCGCCGCTCACAGCGACCGCCGGAGACCAACCAGGCGCACAGAAGCTCGCCGGAGTCTCTCCCTCGAGCTTCTCCTTCGCCTTCCCCGCCCCCCCTCACGGCCGCGCAGCCGCCGGCTCTCGCCCGCGCCTCCGCCGCTTCAGGGGATCCAGCCCCGAACAGTAGGGCTGTACTCAACCAAAGAAAATCTTGGTCGACTGAAGTCCTGAAATTTTCGACTAAAAATCGACTAAAATTGACTAAAAATGACGTTAGAAAAAAACAAAAACATTAAATTAATTAGATGCGCACTGTGCGCAGTACTTGGTAGCCTTGTTGTCCGCCTAAATGAATTATAAATAAACAAACAACTAGTAGGCTATTTGCAGTATATTAAATCGTTTTTGACCTAATTATTTTGCACTGAAATGAGTCTGACACTCGAGTCTGTCAGCTCTGACAGCGCTGCATCACGTGCACCTGCGCAATATCATGATTTCCGAAAATAGTACTATGTTGTCAACTAGTGATATCATCACAAGAACTGTTGAGGAATATGCAACAAAAATTAGACAATTATTTTTGTCATATGTTATAATAATAAGTTATAACTGTCAGACACTATCATTTCACCGTGCATGTCCTCGCACCGAGCGAGGCTGAACATGAGCTCAGCTTCGCAGCTGAGACACGAATAGACTATTAATATTAACTTAAAGATTTTACTCTTAATAAACACAAAAGGCACGTCCACTTTAATAAAAAAATAATATTTATTAAACAAACCAGATCAAGAGCAGAAACGAAATAAAGTGCATAACTGAAAAATAAAGCATCCTAGGCTCAAAACTAACACAACCAACAGCACAGCGCAATTGCGCATTAGGCTCCAAATAAAAAATAAAAAAGTTAGGTTATCACACTAAAACATTGAAATATGCAAATTCTGATATGTTCATAGCCTACTCAAAACAGACAGGGCAAACGCAGACAAGTGAGCTTAACGTTACCACTTTTAGATGATATGTCATGTTTGTCGTCAAGCTGTGGAAAACTGTTGCTTGCAAACTTTGCATTCGACCTTTTTCATGTTATCAATTTTAACAAAATGCTGCCACACTGTCGATTTCTTTGTTGTTGACATGTTAGAAGAGGACTGACTATTAAACGCTCTCACAATTAAATAAATAATATTCAGCATCAAACCTTCTATGCTCGACGCTCTCTCTTGGGTTGGACTAATCCAAAAAAGGTGAAAACAAGGGGGGTGTTTTGAAGACAGACTGTTACAGTGAAACAAGGGTACTCTGAAAACACCCCCATTAGCAGTTAGTGCTTTCCACCTGATGAAATGAGCGCGCCTCAGCGCGGCAAAACTGATGAAATAAACGCGGCAGAAAATCGGCCAATCAGAATTTTGGTCGAACCAGAACGTATCGACTAGGACAGTACAGCCCTACCGAACAGACTCGACGGCTGCTTCCTTCACCAACGCCGCCGACAGCCGGCGTCCAGAAAAGCACCTTTCCTGCCTGAGCTTCACAGCGAGCTCTCGAAATCGTGGAATGCTCCTTTCTCCGCGAGAGTGTCTTCACATGCCTCATCGACGCTCTCACAGGTTGACGGCGCCGCTGAGAAGGGGTATAATTCCATCCCCCCTGTGGAGGAGGCGGTCGCAGCGCACCTTTGCCCGCCCTCTCGTTGGCGCTCAAAGGCTGCCCTCCCGTCCAAAGCATGCAGGACCACTTCAGCCCTCGTCGGCCGCGCTTTCGCCGCCGCGGGGCAGGCCGCATCAGCACTCCACTCTATGGCAGTACTGCAGATCCTCCAGGCTAACCTCCTCCGTGATCTGGACGAGAAGCGCTCGGAGCCTGCTTCCCTTACGGATTTGAGGAGCGCGACGGACCTTTCCCTTCGCGCCACGAAATCCGCTGCCCAGGCCATTGGAAGGTGCATGGCCTCTCTGTCAGTTACAGAGAGGCATCTCTGGCTCACGCTCGCGGACATGAGGGAGTCTGAGCGCGCGGTGTTTCTCAACGCCCCCCTCTCCCCCACCGGCCTGTTCGGCCCAGCGGTTAGCGGGATCGTCGACCGTTTTTCGGAGGTGAAAAAGACTTCTGAGGCAATGAATTTGTTTCTGCCTCGACGCTCCAGACCCGCTGCACGCCGTCCTTCGGACCAGCCTGCACAAAGCTCTGCCCAGCGTCCAGCTCGACCTCCGTCCTCGCAGCGACGACAGGGCGGCCGCCCTCGCTCTCGCTCGACCAGCCGCGCTAGACCGCCGCCTCCCCGGGGACCCTGGCAGAGGATCGCGGTGAAGCCTGAGCCTCCTAAATCCTCCTAGCCCGAGGAGAGAAGCGACGATTGGGTCCCGCCGCGGCCGGACCGTCGTCAAAGCTTCAAGCTCTGTCAGTCCCCGTTGCCACGGTTACTGCAGACACTCATTTCTCAGCCAACGAGCCGGTGAACTCACCCTCTCGCCTGCACACAACCGCCGTTTTCACGGCGACCCAGAGAAATCTCAAAGAGAGTATTATGCCTGGTCGCGCGCCTCGCGCTGTAAGTGTTTCAAATGCAGTAAATGTGCCCACTTATCTGTGTTCACCCCTGCACACAAGCACTGTAAACCCCGTGTCTCTCACAGAGCCCACTCGCATAAAGCTGGCACAAGCCGCTCGAGTGTTAAAAGTAGGTCATGTGTCCACCCCGCTGTGCCCACACCTACCCACTGCCCGCTCTGTTACACAACCCCTCTGTACCGGTCAGGTTATAAACACGGATGCTGTGCCCGCTTCCACGCGCTCACACATCCGCTCTCTTACTTCGCCCCCGACGCCGCCTTCGAGCGTCGTGCTTCACACTGTATGTTCCCCGTCAAAAGCCACCGGGACGCTGTGTGTAAAACGGCCGGTCACCGCTGTGAGCGACCCGCCGTATCTAAGCACCAAGAGCGCGCGCGTCACGCCCGCCCCTCCGTTTCGAGCTCTTGAGCCCGCGATCAGCGGCGATCTGAGCCCGGAGGCTATTCTGCCCCTGGCCGCACACGCGAAAGCGTGGGAAGCTATTCCAGGCGCGTCAGAATGGGTGCTGAGCACAGTAAAACGAGGCTATACTCTGCAGTTCGCTCGCCGCCCTCCGCGCTTTCAAGCGCGTGTCGAGACCAGAGTGAATGGGGAAGTAGCACATCTACTTCGAGCAGAAATAGCTACACTTCTGTGCAAAAGGGCAATAGAACCGGTTTCCCCTTCCATGAGCGAGTCGGGCTTTTACAGCCGTTATTTCCTCGTTCCCAAGAAGGACGGAGCTCTCAGACCAATTCTAGATCTGAGACGTTTGAACAAGGCTCTTATGAAAAGACCGTTCAAAATGCTCACAACCAGACAAATCCTCGCGCAAATTCGCCCGAGGGACTGGTTTATATCTCTCGATCTAAAAGACGCATACTTTCAGATCCAGATAATACCCCGTCACAGGCCATTCTTGAGATTCGCCTTCGACGGTCAGGTATATCAGTACACCGTCCTGCCGTTCGGCCTGTCTTTGGCACCCCGTACATTCACGAAGTGCATGGACACGGCTCTCGCTCCCCTGAGGGGTCGGGGAATGCGAATTTTGAACTACCTGGACGATTGGCTGATCCTAGCACAGTCAGAGGCCGAACTCATCGCCCACAGAACAGTGCTTTTAAGCCATCTGGACAGCCTGGGGCTTACGGTCAACTGGACCAAGAGCTCGCTCGTGCCCAGTCAATCAACCTCTTTTCTGGGTTTGGATCTGGACACTGTAGCGATGACGGCCCGCCTGTCGACACAGCGCGCGCGCTGCATTCGACGCCTGGCTGCGTCCCTCCGGCCGGGCAGCACCGTACCTCTCAAAACATTTCAGAGGCTACTGGGTTGTATGGCCTCAGCCGCAGCAGTGCTTCGGCTGGGTCTTTTACGAATGCGCCCGCTACAATGCTGGCTGAATGCCCGAGTGCCTCACAGAGCATGGGCTTCCGGCGGTATTCGCATCAGAGTGACTCAGAGCTGCGTTTCAGCTCTGAAGCCCTGGTTAGCGGCCGACTGGTACCAGCGGGGAGTGACAATGGGAGCCATCTCACACCGCAAAGTTATCTCGACGGACGCTTCCACCTCAGGCTGGGGCGCTCTGTTCGAGGGCAAACCGGCTTTTGGCCTATGGTCAGACCGGGAAAAATGCCTCCATAAACTGTTTGGAGATGATAGCGGTCGAGAACGCGCTCAGGCGCTTCCTCCCATTCATACGGGATCACCATGTGCTAGTCCGCTCGGACAACATGTCCGTGGTATCCTATGTGAACCGACAGGGCGGTGTCAGATCCAGGAACCTGTGCAGGCTGACAGAACGCCTCCTCGTGTGGGCTTACCGCTCGCTGCGCTCGCTGAGAGCCGCGCACGTGCCGGGCCACCTGAATGTCGGTCCAGACAGACTGTCCAGGGACAACATTCCCCCGGGAGAATGGTCTCTGCACCCCCAGACAGTCCAGTTTCTCTGGCGCCTATTCGGCAGAGCGGAAATCGACCTCTTTGCGTCGAAAGACAATGCTCAATGCCCGAAGTTTTATTCGAAGAGCGAGGACGCGCTGTCCCAGACATGGCCCAGCCTCCCGCTGTATGCTTTTCCTCCGATCTCCCTGTTGCCACAGGTCATTTCGAGGATCAGAGAAACGCACCACTCAGTGCTGCTTATAGCCCCGCGATGGGAAAACCAAACTTGGTACCCAGAGCTAGTGAGGCTGTCGCACTCACCCCCATGGCCGATCCCGGTGAGAAAGGATCTCCTCTCCCAAGCCGCTGGATCGATCTGGCATCCCCATCCAGAGCGCTGGTCGCTGCATGCATGGGTGATCAACGGATACCCGTTGACCTGTCAGAAGGGGTCGTGAACACGATCACGCAGTCTAGAGCCCCCTCCACGAGACGGCTCTACGCGTCTAAATGGTCGGTGTTTTCTAAATGGTGCGCTACTCAAAACCTGGATCCGCGCGCATGCGGGGTCCCGCGGGTGCTCTCCTTCCTGCAAGAGCTGTTGGAAAAGGGCAGATCCCCTTCCACGCTCAAAGTATATGTGGCCGCTATTACAGCGTTCGCTGAGACGACGCTCGGCCGGGCAATGGGAAGGAATGAGCTCATTATCCGCTTCCTCAGAGGAGCTAGACGGATGAACCCCCCGCGGCCCCCCTCGGTTCCCTCGTGGGATCTGTCCTTGGTCCTGGCGGCCCTAAAGGCTTTTCCCTTTGAACCGCTTGAATCCGCGGATCTAAAGTATCTGTCGCTTAAAACCGTTTTTCTGATAGCTCTGTCTTCAGTCAAACGAGTGGGTGATTTGCACGCGCTATCTGTTAGCCCTGCATGTCTCGAGTTCGGGCCGAATGACTCGAAAGTCATTCTCAGACCGAGGCACGGTTACATCCCCAAAGCGATTGGAACCCCGTTTAGGGCACAAGTTATTTCCCTCTCGGCTCTGCCAGCATCCGATAGTGGGGACAGTGATAACCTCCTATGCCCTGTCCGGGCGCTGAGAGTTTACATCACGCGCTCCGCCGCTTTCAGGCGTTCAGAGCAGCTCTTTGTTTCCTTCGGCGGACGCACCAAAGGTCTTGCCGCCTCGAAGCAGAGCTTGTCCAGGTGGATAGTGGACGCGATAGCAGCAGCTTATGCCTCCAAACACCTGCAGTGCCCTCTGGGCATCAGAGCCCATTCCACTAGAGGCATGGCCTCGTCGTGGGCCTGGTCCAGCGGAATTTCTATCCACGACATTTGTATGGCGGCGGGCTGGGCCTCCCCATCAACATTCGTGAGGTTTTATAACCTGGAAGTTCCTGCCCTACAGGCAAAAATATTGTCGGTATAAGTGACATGTATGCTCTGCCCAGCTCCCGTGTGCAGACTACGTTCATATGCTGGCGCTATTCTGGTAACTACTCAGGGTGAAGTGTTTGACTCAGACCGGCTGTTCCGTTCTGTTTCCTATTTCCCGTTACGCGCTGTTATCGGTGCTGGCCCGCGCTGCTGGCCGCCCGCATTTATTTCTGCCGCACGGGAATTTTTCTCTTCATGTGAGACCGACTATGTCGTTTTCTCCTACCCTTATGAGTGCTTATGTACTGTATGGGCTCGCTCCGCCGGCCCTACTGTTTGTACTGCTATGTTTATAGACCGGCCGCGCCGCTCTATTTCATATGCTGCATGAAGTGCATGTACTACGCTAGCCCGTCTCTCCGACCGGCCACATTCCCCAGCACAGTGTTTTCCCCGGTTCCCCTGGGATTCATGGGCTGGATGCTCGGCGCACACGGCGTTGACAAAGGGTTCCCGATGCGTAAGCTACTTACGCAATACGAGAGAACCTCTCGTAAGAGAACGTACTCGGTTACTAACGTAACCTCGGTTCTCTCTAGAAGAGGGAACGAGTATTGCGTAACCTGCCGTGTCGCGCCACGAGCTTTTGCGCTTCAGACTGCGAAAACCAGAATTTTAGCCTGTGAGCGCTGAATATATACACGCTGGCCACGCCCATTCTGACGGTTAGAAGGGTGTGGAGGGCGCGAAGCGCCCTCATTGGTTGCCGCGTTCAGAGCGCTCACCGATAGGCTTAAGCAGTTGCAGCCGAGCAGCCAATGAGCACGCTTATACAGCCTGCCTAGGTCTGTCGGCTGCTGCACTGCGTTGACAATGAATACAAAATTAAGGATAATTTTTTGGCTTCAGATCTCGAAGAAAGAAGACTTTCCCGATGCGTAAGCTAG
The DNA here is from genome assembly GCF_964197995.2 of Scardinius erythrophthalmus. NCBI lineage: Eukaryota > Metazoa > Chordata > Actinopteri > Cypriniformes > Leuciscidae > Scardinius > Scardinius erythrophthalmus. The sequence continues at coordinate 16,342,708 of NC_138233.1, read as the reverse complement.
CCTACTTACGATGCGTAAGCTACTTACGCAATACTCGTTCCCTCTTCTAGAGAGAACCGAGGTTACGTTAGTAACCGAGTACGACTTTCGTTCATCTTCCTCTTCGGAACATATATGAAGATGTTTTAAAAGAGCTTTCTGTCCCTCCATTGACAGCCTACGCAACTACCACTTTCAAGCCCCAGAAAGGTAGTAAAGACATCATAAAAATCCATGTGACCCAAGTGGTTTAACCTTAATTTTATGAAGCAACATGAATGCTTTGTGCAAAAAACGTCATTTACCACTTTATTTACAAAATATTAATCTCCATGTGTTCACGAGACCACCACCACATGTTTACATTTGATTTATTATATATATATATATATATATATATATATATATATATATAAATAAAATAGCATTTTTAGAATACATCAGCATTGCAGTATTTTATTGCAAACATCATTAAAAGACATTCAAATTTTATGTGGAGTGTTGCTAGCAAATGTAGTCATTTTTCAATTAGCAGATGCTTTCTCTTTGCAACTGACATCCCTCCCTTTCTTCCATGGGTTTAGCTAATCTAATTTAAATTTTCATTTAGAATGTCTTAATTTATTCATCTCCTGCCTCAAAAAAAAAAAAAAAGAAAAAAAGAGAAGGGTAAGATTTAAAAAGAGCGAGAGAACAAATTACAATCTTTAACCATCAATGTGACATGCAAACATTTTCCATAGGATAAATTATAACACAGACATTATTCAGTCCGAGACAAGATGGCATTTGTTTTGTTGCCCCGTCTCCATTATTAAAGCAGAATGTCACTGCTGATGTGATATATATTCAGCTGTGGAGCCGGAGGTGCAGTAGTGTTTCTTGCTTTGGCTGGTTGCATGCCCTGTCAGATCTGGCTCCACTTTCATAGCAGATGTCTGAGCGGCTGCTCTAGAGACGAAGCTTCGCGCTGGGGCTACGTGAGGGGGAAGAGGCGTCCTGAGGGCGAGAGGTCTGGAGTGTTTAGATCAGTGTGCATTTGTTCACTGGCTATGTCTGTTCTTTTCTCTTTTTTTTATGACAGCAAACAGCACAGCACAGTGGACGTGTGGGCAAATGATAGCACTGATCATGTCCACACAGGATGCACACAGACACACAGACTGTATTCTTACATCAGTTAGTTAACACCTCCTTGTGTAAATCTGTACTTCAGCTAAATATTATACAGCACCTGTCACATCTTGATGTAAGACAAATGACCGACTCTACCGGCACTCAAAAGCCTCTGCTTTACCGAATCTAGGTATTGGTCAGCTGTGGCGTTGTGACACAAGCAGCATATTCCTTATCATTTACATTTGTCTAGATTTACGATATGTTGTTTCCATCACTTCACATATTGCTTGTGTTCATTTCCAATTCATATTATTTAAACTACATTGTTCGGTTTCCAGTCCAAACACATCAGCCTTAGCCTATATGGTGAAAGGAAAATCTGTTGTGTAGTTTGCTATCATTTCTTCATAATGCTTGTCAGAGTTTTTTTCTTCTTCTTTAGATTATGTACTATCAAAAATAATCTATGTAAAATACGATCCTGCAGTCTTCATTAGATTTTTTTTTTTCTTAGCCAAAAAAGATGATGTTTTGTTCAATCTTCATCTTTAATCATCCATCTATGGATGCAGATGGAGCCATTATTTGATTTAATATTGGAATATTAGCCATATGCTTTAAAATATCACTGGGATCTGGAGAAAAAACTTAAAGCCAGGTGCACACTGTACAATTTCTAATAGTCCTCTTTATGACTGTTGCTTGTCACACTGTACGAGCATGATCCCCGCAGCAGTTGTCATTAATGTCAGACTGTATGGCAGTCAAGACGTATAAAAAACGAACGCACGCAAGAAGACTCGTCCGGAGATTTACATCATCAATCCGTGACATGCTCGGTGACTGTGAACTGCATTACATGTGGGATTGAAATAGTGGCTAGCAAACAAAAACGATCTCTAGCTTTAATTTTGATAATGTTTTTGCTTAAAAAAAAAAAGAAAAGAAAAAAGGAAAATGAGAGTGAGTGTGTGTGTGTGAAGCAAGTGGTGGTTTGTTGTTGCGTCATCAGGTTCTGCGCTCCTATTGGTTTTTGATTTGACTGTTGCAGTAAGAGGAGCCACACTGCAGGACTGCACCTCAACTTCTGACACTTGCCAGAATTTCATAGGAGGTTTAATTTCGTTAATCGGCTCTCGGCGAACATATAAAACTAGCATTCAAAGACTTCATATTTTAGCCTAGGATCAGAGGAATCTTGTAGGATTCACTTTGTCTCAGATGCCCAAATCATGACCAAAATCATACAGTGTGAAGCTGCCTTAAAACGGTCCCCCTAACTGTATCAGCCTCAGGCATGCCCGTGAAGCTTTCTAGAAAGGTTTCTTGTGAAATCGCCTATTGTCTGAGTAGGTACCATGTTTAAATTTGAATTTACTTTGCAAACGGTAAAAAGTACGCTGCAACATTCCATTGTAATTAGTAGCCTTTAATGCAAAGGGAGACAACATAAATGTAATGCAGTAATCCGCACTTTTCATGATTAGGTAATCGCGGCAGCTGTAATCGTATTCACAATTATTTTTTCAGCTCTATGAGAAAGACAAGGTAACAAAACATTCGGAGCTTAAGCCCCATTAGCCTAACCCTTGCGCCAACCTTGTTATTCAGTGGATTTTAAAATAAGAGAAGCAAAAAATATATAGTATGTACTATTAGAGTCAAATTTATCGTAGTAAGCCACTGAATGTTTACAGATAAACGTGCTTTGTTTAATAGTAGCATGTTTATAAAAATAAATAATTTAAATACATTACCAAATTTTAGTTTAGCATTGTTGTTTAACTAAGCCAAATTGTTGGACTGCATTTGTCACCTCTAGAATGTGAAGAGTCAGTAAATACAAATCTGCAAGAAATGTATAAAATGTAGGCTATTTATTACTGAAAATATCTACCAGTTAAATTGCATGTCTTTTTCTACATATGTATTACTCACACGTACTAAAAAATATCATGATTAGAACTGAAGCATCGAGAGGATTCTGAACAGTTCAATTCTTAATGATTCCCATCCTTAGCACTTAGATTAAAAAGTTGCGTCAGGAACTGGTATCAATGGTGTGGATTAAAGTGTCAGGGTTGAGAAAAGAAAAACCCAAATGTATTCCATTGCCAAGTTTAAACTGGTCAAAATGCCTGACCGAGGGCAACCAGACTGATCTTAGAGAGTAGAGATTGTAACACTATGGAGAGCATTACAACAGTGACATTACTGTCACAGTCACACAATGTAGAATCCAGTAAATTGTAAATTGGGGGGGGGGGGGTGTTTGGCTCGGGGTCATGGTGCAAAGGACCCTAGGTTGAAATTACTCCAAACCATCCCTTTAAATCTGGCTTTGAGAGGATTTAAATGAGGATTTGAGATATGATGGAATTTTATCTGTGATTTGGTCGCCATACCAACATTTCATTTTTAGAGATATGAGCAAATCTTGTAGTGCTTGAATCATCAAAAACAGAGACATCGAAGGGCCTTCAGGGATTCTTAAAGTTTCTGCCTTTACTGTAATGCATTTTACCATAAGGAGTTTCCACATTCATTGGATGCACAGTGACACCATAACACCCACTAAATGGAAAGTTAGGGGATGAAATTTATTTCTACCTGACGGGACAACAATTTTATGTGGCCTATTGTGTGCGAAGGGCTGTGAAGGGGAGCATTTGCATGCAAATGCAGAGGGGAAAATGATTTCTCTGAATCACAAGAAACAGCGCTCCTTTCGCTTTTTTTTGCATGGGTCTATACTGAACCGGGATGATGCTACTTTATGCTGAGGCAACATTTCACAGTAAAGAATTTCCCCATGCTCTGTTAGTTGTAGGCAACCTTATTTCCCTCAATAGATAGCATCACATATGGGTGGTGGTGGGGACTGGTGGTTAGACTGAAAGGTCACCCTCAAAGAGGGCAATCTGTAGGCTGTGCCCTGGAGCAAGACACTTAACCCCTGGTCAGAGACTTTTGACTTTCTCATTGCAGCTTATTCTGACTGGAAGAAAATATCTGACTGACATGTTGTGCAACCAACTACTACAAAGATCTATACTATAAATACTATAGGCTACTACTACTACTTCTACTACGAAAAAAAAAAAGAAGAAAAAAATCACTATTAAAATTCTAAATTATATCTGAAATGGGTAATTAAATTTTTTTTTTAAAAGTAGATCAACATAAAAAAGTTTTTTTTTATTTTTTTATTATAGAATTTGTGATCTGGATGTTTAGTTTACTTTTTGCTTTGTACCAATCAGATTAACGCTTAGAATAACACTTGCCTGATGGCTTAAAAGCGATGCATAAGGATGTAGTGTAACAAGGATGTAGTGTAACAACGCCTAGTTCCAGGAATGCACTAATACTTTGTTGGGAGAAGAAAAAAAATCACTATTGAAATTCTAAATTACACTCACCTAAAGGATTATTAGGAACACCTGTTCAATTTCTCATTAATGCAATTATCTAATCAACCAATCACATGGCAGTTGCTTCAATGCATTTAGGGGTGTGGTCCTGGTCAAGACAATCTCCTGAAGGTGATTTAAGCAATTTTGAGCGTTGCATGGTTGTTGGTGCCAGACGGGCCGGTCTGAGTATTTCACAATCTGCTCAGTTACTGGGATTTTCACGCACAACCATTTCTAGGGTTTACAAAGAATGGTGTGAAAAGGGAAAACCATCCAGTATGCGGCAGTCCTGTGGGCGAAAATGCCTTGTTGATGCTAGAGGTCAGAGGAGAATGGGCCGACTGATTCAAGCTGATAGAAGAGCAACTTCCACTCGTTATAACATAGGTATGCAGCAAAGCATTTGTGAAGCCACAACACGCACAACCTTGAGGCAGATGGGCTACAACAGAAGAAGACCCCACCGGGTACCTCTCATCTCCACTACAAATAGGAAAAAGAGGCTACGATTTGCACGAGCTCACCAAAATTGGACAGTTAAAGACTGGAAAAATGTTGCCTGGTCTGATGAGTCTCGATTTCTGTTGAGACATTGTGGTGGATTTTAATTAATCAACTTTAATTAATCAACTAACATTTGTTTTTCTTGCAGGAATAACATTCATATGCTTTTAATGTGTCCAAACTCTTTGGGGAAAAACTTGTGACTTGTGACTGAGTATGTGTCTATGGGTAAAAATAACATAGTTTTGGGAAGTTAAACTAGACAGTCTGTTAGAACAAATTAAGTCATCGTTAAAACCTTGTGATAAGTAATCACAAGATCAGAGTTTGCTTTACCTAGTAACAGAGGGGTTTGCATATGAAGAACCAATCAAATAGTGAGGAAATTATGTAATGCAGCCTGACATTTATGCCATACCCTGATTCTATAAAAACTGTTGTATATGTGTTTTTCGGTGGGATTCTCAATGGAATTTGTCTGAGATCCTCCGGCCTTGCTTCTTGGGAGAGATTCCCTGAGAACTGCTCGGGAAGATCTCCTGGCCGTGATTAAAGCATTTAAAGGACATTTGCAGGTCTGTTTGTCAATTTATTCCTGCGCAGGAAGCTAGTTTAGGGAGGTGTGGCGCAATGGATAAGACACATGCCTTTGGTGTGAGAGACCCGGGTTCGAATCCACTGTGAGACACCAATGTGTCCCTGAGCAAGACACTTAACCCCTAGTTGCTCCAGAGGCGTGCGACCTCTGACATATATAGCAATTGTAAGTCGCTTTGGATAAAAGCGTCAGCTAAATGAATAAATGTAAATGTAAATGTAAATGTAAGCAAGTTAGTTAGAAACTCGGCCAGTTGTCGACTGAAGATGCAAGACCTAGAGTTTAAGGTATTGGTGTCGAGTGTAGACGCCAGGGATATTAAGGCAGGTGTCGAGTGTAGACGCCCCGGATATTAAGGCAGGTGTCGAGTGTAGACGCCCCGGATATTAAGGCAGGTGTCGAGTGCAGACGCCCCAGGTAGTTAGGTTTAGGGAAAAATTCCATGACAACATTCAGATGGTAGAGTCAGAATTTGGCGTGAGAGTGAGAACATGGATCCATCATGCCTTGTTACCACTGTGCAGGCTGGTGGTGGTGGTGTAATGGTGTGGGGGATGTTTTCTTGGCACACTTTAGGCAACTTAGTGCCAATTGGGCATCGTTTAAATGCCACGGCCTACCTGAGCATTGTCTCTGACCATGTCCATCCCTTTATGACCACCATGTACCCATCCTCTGATGGCTACTTCCAGCAGCATAATGCACCATGTCACAAAGCTTGAATCATTTCAAATTGGTTTCTTGAACATGACAATGAGTTCACTGTACTCAAATGGCCCCCACAGTCACCAGATCTCAACCCAATAGAGCATCTTTGGGATGTGGTGGAACGGGAGCTTCGGCCCTGGATGTGCATCCCACAAATCTCCATCAACTGCAAGATGCTATCCTATCAATATGAGCCAACATTTCTAAAGAATGCTTTCAGCTCCTTGTTGAATCAATGCCACGTAGAATTAAGGCAGTTCTGAAGGCGAAAGGGGGTCAAACACAGTATTAGTATGGTGTTCCTAATAATCCTTTAGGTGAGTGTATATCTGATTTCTGATTTTTTTTTTTTAATTATATAATTTGTGATCTGGATGTTTAGTTTACTTTTTTCTTTGTACCAATCAGATTGTGCTGTCCATTTTTGTGTGCAATATGCATCAGACGATGAAGTTACAGATGTGCATGAACGTACCAGACATCTTGCTGTTTTTATAATAATTATTTACAAAATACACATTCATCCTTTTTATGTCCAACCATAATGCAGGATTGCCCTTGCTTAAAATTCAATTCATTTCTAAAAGCCTGCTTCAGGGCTCTTTATCATAATCCAAATCCTTCACTGGAAGGTCACAGTGTTTGACAGGTCTCTGTTTAAACGGCAGGGCAATTTTTAATTATGTCCCAATTACATGCCTTGTGAGCAAAATGGTCTCATCAAAGACTTCCTGTAACTGTGGTTTTAGCCAATTAGAACATGACTGCAGCGGATTATTTGATGGACAGTTTTTAATTTGATATATAAAAGGGTAAAAGTAATCCCACCCATTCCCCCCCACACACACACACATATCTGTGAAAACTGTGTAGGGAGAAAATTAGTTTGCAATTACCAAATATTTCACATTCTTTGGCACATTAATTCATTCTGATAGCAAATATATTACAGTGCTAATCCACGGCAAATTCCTACCTGTCACAGCAGCCTGACTTTAAAGTGTAAGAGATGACAGTGAGAGGCAGACGGCTTGCCACTTTGATTATGGAGGCCTGCACTGAGCGTAGCCCATGTAGAGACATGTGATTGTAAAAATAAGCACTATGTAAAAGGTTTGGATTGCTGTAGTAGTTATGCATGCATATGTGTGTTTGTGTGTGTGCACCAGGCCAGTCTATACTGTTACATCACAGCTCTTACATTAACTGATTACAAAACAGCTCCTATATTAACTGATTGTAAACCCATGCTAAAACATATCTTTTCTCTAGTGTTTTTTATATTCTGTAACTCTTTTGTGTTTTTTGTTCTTATTATTCTTATACTACTTTTTACTTTCATGTACAGCACTTTGGCCAATCAAGGTGGATTTTAAAATGTGCTTTATAAATAATATTTGATTTGATTTGATCACTGGGATATCAAATAACACAATGAATTTATGAACATAGCTAAATGGCATTCACAACAGCAAGGATTTGCATGACAAATCTGCATTGACACTTGGATCTGTTGGTTTCAAATGACAAATAGATTACAAGCCTATTGGTATGCTGTAATCTATATGAGCACCCCGAAGGTTCATTTCATTATGCTTTCTATTTAAACTTTATTGATATGCACTGATGATACAGCACAGTCTATAGATTTCACACTGCCTTTTGGCCACTCCATCATCATCTCCCTGGCAATACCTGTCAAGGTTAACAAAAGGCCTCAGGATTAATCAAGGTCATATCAAATTGTCAAATCTCCAATGCAAGTGTGCTGTGTAATTCTGCTGATATAATTATATGTAATAAAGATGGGGAGAAACTTATAAAAACAAAAAAACAAACAAAAAAAAAACAATCAGAGACAATTGCTGACAATCAGCGTATCGGTACTGTGTATATGTATATATATGTATATGTGTGTGTGTGTGTGTGTATGTGATATTGTTCATGATTGTCTATCAGGTTTATACCTCTCGACAGACCTTAGCAGTTTGACACATTTTGCAATTCAGATTGTTTGTTTGACCTATGCCTGTCTTTTAAAAAAAAAAAAAAATACCTTGCATAGGTAAATATATGTATTCATAATATATGCAGAATAAAAGCTTTCATTGTCAGATCAGTCGCCATAGATCTCATATCAAACAGCGTTAAAACCTCCTCAACACACCACAGCGAACAGGTGGTGTTATCACAGGAGGAGAGCCAGCCATGTGGATTAGACTCCAAGAATGACTACTCCTGTATTCAAAACAGCTTTTATACAATAAGCCATCCCCTGTGTGATCACTCTTGGGATTTAGGATCAGTCTAGAAGAGATAGAAGATACGTTCACAAACTTACTTTAAGCACACATGTGCATATAAAGTATTCTGATTGCGTCTGTCTCGCACATCAGTCACGCATCAGTGATAATCCTTTACGCTCGCACTCCTCTTCCCCCCGAAAGAAGACGAGTGTGAGAGAGTTAGAGAAATGCCCTGAGTTAAAGAGATGTGAGAAGAGGATTTGCATTCAGAAGGGCTATCCGTTGTACAAGTACAAGGGCTGCATACTCATAGCGCCCTGCCATTACTGATCGCTGCACTCACACATTAAACCATCAACCTGCTGCTCCACTGTTATGTTAAGCTGCAGAGGTGAGCGGTCATTGGAGCCCATTAAAAGTGCCAAGATCATTGAGAGCGTCTGTTTTCCCAGCGCTCGTAAAGCTGAGGAGTGCTTTTGGCAGGTCCAAGATCGGGTGGACTAACACAAACAGTTTACATTAGCTCAGCTGTCTGATCAATTAGGGAAGAGCTGAGAAAGCTGAATTGTTTTGCTTTGTTTACTGTAGGATCAAGAAGGATAATTACAATATATATATATATATATATAAAAAATTCTTGATATATATATATATATATATATATATATATATATATATATATATTTTTTTTTTTTTTTTTTTTTTTTTTTTTTTTTTTTTTAACCTTTTTGACCTTAACTCCTCATGTTTGCAATCCAACAACCCACTGCTGCTTTAAGGACATGTGAAATCAAATTAATAGAACTTTTTTTATGCATACTCCTGGTCTTAAAGGATTCAAAAATCAACTTTTCCTCTTCTAAATTTCCACTCATGCCATTTAGGTCATGTGTATGTTGGATAATCTTAGCCAATATAGCCAAATAAGCTGTAAAGGTGAATTAATTATATAATTTATTCTATTAATGATATTTAATTATAATGAATATAATATTTTACTATAATGTCAAAGAAAAGAGAAGGGAAAGTATTTTGGCATCAAAAATGATTAGCCTACACACTTCAGATTTTAGAAAAATGCTAGAATTCTGCTTTGTTCTCTATAATATTTAATGCACTGATGCATTACATAAACTGAAATCATAAATGAAAAACTAATTTTGACATTTTCATTGTTCACTTTGCTAAGTTTCACGCTTAACAACAAAGATAAAATAACAAAGCGGAATAATAGAATGTTATTCGGTGTAATCATTTGTCAGCAAAATTACTGTATTGTCGCATTCAGTGGTTTAGAACAGATATGACAGAAACTGTTCCTCATTCAGAGAGCAGTATGAGGCTAGTATTATCTACATTATTCAAACTAAAGTTGACTTTAAAGGTGATGAACCCCTTTTTCTTTCATTTGGACCAGTGATGAGGAGTAACTTTTCCAGCAACAAGATACTTTTTTCAATAAGTACATGTGTAGTATATAGTAGTGTTTTAGTCAAGACCACCTAAACTGAGAACAAGTCAAGACCAAGACCAATGTGTGTTGAGACCAAGACCAAGACCAAGACCAAGGCGAGGCTGAGTAAAGACCAAGACCAGACCAGCACTCCTCAAATTCATCTGAAAGAATCGCATTAATGCCTAAGACGTGTATTAATTTTGGTTTTTAACACAATCCCCTGTTGATTACTGACCTGGCACAACAGTAACAAAAGAAAATCAAATTAGAAATAAGTTATTAATTACATTTGAAGCAGGAAGTTTACATCCAATCACATCAATGAAGATGTGACCAGGGATTTAGATTCACCACCAGGATCAAATTAGGGGGTTCTATTTACTTTATTCATTTAATGATGTAAAATAAAAACAATTTATTTTCAAATGTGGTTTATCAATTTAATTTAAAAGAAACAGTTTCAGTTTCCAATGTTCGCAAAAGAACGAGAAAAAAGCAGAAAAACAAATTCGATAAATAAGATTCACAGAACTGGTGATACAATTTAAACCTCTTCACTGCTCTACATTACTCAGGGTGCAATTATATCTGTGATACACTGTACGCTTGAGTATCACAGTCCACTTGTGTATAACGAACACAGTAGGCCTACTCTTAAACATGGCAATACAAGAATACTACCGTTTCAAAATGCAACCAAAAAAAAAAAAGTAAAATCAAAAATAAGAGTAATGCAACAATTCCAAACCGTTACAATACAATACGGCAGTGGGAATACTGTACAAAGAGAACAAAACAACAAAAGTACATTTTTTATATTATTTTTTATTTTTAGAATGATGTCATTTGAGAGAAATTAGAGAAAATAACACTCACATAACAATCAGCTTCTACACACTTCATGAGGGCTGAAATCCCCAACATTATGTTGCACACTGTGTAAATAATCACATCAAATAATAATCACATGAAAAAAAAGAAAAAAAAAAGAAGTGTATAACATTTGGTATAATGCCAAATAAACAGGCCTTCACCGCATGGTGTGACGTCATATCATCGCTGACAGTACACACAATATAACTTTTCAAACATGACAGTTCTCCAAATTAACACAAAATATGCATCCTCAAATGGTATTTATCAAAAACATTGTATTTACCCATCAATTAACTCAGATTCTCTACAATTTCCTGAGAGTGCACGTCTCTCTCGCACTGCCCGCTGCACGTCTCACCAAAATGACTGAGGCTAGAGCGCGCATTGTATCGTACGCAACACACATAATGCCAACTGTTGGTGACTCCAGGGAAATACAGGTAATCTCTATTTTTTTTCTGTCTTTATAATTGAACATTACCAGAGTTCTCACGAGAGCACAAATTGAGTTTGATCAGCGAGTTACTCTGGCGTCGAGTAATGATTAAATCTCATTAAATATGCCCTTGTATCCGAGCTGCACCAATCACATCGGGTTATCTGATATAGGCGGGCCAGAGGCGAGCTAAACAGATGACGACAGCGCTGCGACGTCAAAGTCATTAGTAAACACTGCAAGTGTCAGAGCTGGGGATAGAACTCGGGTCTCTGGCGTGAAAGTCTTAGATACTACCTCTGGGCCACAGGAGGGGTTTGAACCCAATAGTCAGACGCTCTCTTAGATTGAATCAAAAATTAGTTTATTATCAAAAAAGGAAACGGGCACGAAAACCCTTTCTTCCAGTCAATCACAAAAACAGAAACTCAGGAAAGGATCCAATAACAGCAAAAATATTAACTCTGGAAACAATCCAAAAAATAGCACAAAAAATAAAGCTACTTGAGACAAGAGCAAACTTACGGCAGTCACAGGCTTAGGAACAACAATAACCAAGCAAGGATGCAGAGAAACAGACCAGCTTAAATACACCACACAAAACGAGACACAGGTGAAAACAATAACACAGATTACCAAAAGGCACATGTGTAGATATGAGGACCTCTAGTGGCCAAAAATAAAACATTACAAGGCAAAATCTCTGACAGGACCCCCTCCTCTAGGAACGGCTCCTGACGTTCCCTCCAGGACGACTAGACTTGGAAGCATGAAATTCTCGAATTAGTTTCGGGTCTAAAATGTTCCTGGCAGGGACCCAGGAGCGCTCCTCAGGACCATAGCCCTCCCAGTCCACAAGATACTGCCGGGACCCACGTACTTGACGGACATCCAGTATTCGGTGGACTGTGTAGGCTGGCTGGCTTTTTTTTCGCAAGAAAAGGAGAAGACAAAACTGGTTTTAACAGAGAGACATGAAAAGTGGGATTTATCTTTAAAGACTTAGGTAAGTATAACCGATAAGTAACTGGGTTAACTTTCCTGGCAATCTTGAAGGGGCCGATGAACCTCTGAGAAAGTTTACGAGATTCCACCCGCAAGGGAATGTTCCTGGTGGACAGCCAAACCCTTTGGCCGGGGCGCAGAGTTGGGGCAGGTCGTCGTTTGCGATTAGCCTGGTGCTGGTACTGCTGGGAGACTTTAAGGAGTTTGAGTCTGACCTTCTTCCATGTCTTACGGCAGCGCTTGATGAACTGTTGCACGGAGGGAACTGCAACGTCCACTTCTTGTTCAGGGAATAGAGGAGGAGTATACCCAAACTGGCACTCGAAAGGGGACATACCCGTAGCAGAGGAGCGAAGGGAGTTGTGCGCGTATTCTGCCCACATGATGAAGGAAGACCAAGAGGATGGGTTGTTAGCCGACATACACCTCAGGGTAGTCTCCAGATCTTGGTTCAGCCTCTCAGTTTGCCCATTGGACTCCGGGTGGAACCCAGAAGATAGACTCACTGTTGCCCCCAGAGATTGACAAAATGCCCGCCAGAACCGGGAGGAAAATTGGGGCCCACGGTCAGAGACAATGTCTTGTGGGATGCCAAAGATGCGAAAGACATGGTTGACAACCAATTCAGCAGTCTCCTTTGCGGTAGGTAGTTTGGGCAAGGGAATAAATCGGGCAGCCTTGGAGAATCTATCCACTATGACCATGATGGTGGTGTTGCCCTGTGATAGTGGGAGTCCAGTAATAAAATCCATGGAAAGATGAGACCAGGGTCTGTGTGGTATGGAAAGAGGATGCAGTAACCCCTGGGGTGAACGATGAGAGACTTTACCTTGGTTGCACGTGGGACAGGCATTTACAAAGGTTGTGACATCATCTTTGATAGTTGGCCACCAAAACCGTCTCTGGAGAAACTCAAGGGTCCGAGAAGTGCCAGGGTGACAGGTGAGGCGTGAGGAGTGACCCCACTGGAGGACTTGGGAGCGGACAGCTTTCGGGACAAACAAACAGTTGGTTGGCCCTCCTCCTGGGTCAGGTTCTCGGGTCTGGGCTTGCTTTACAGTATTTTCCAGCTCCCACCTGATATGAGCTATTATCTTGGAACTGGGGATAATCGGCGTAATGGAATCTTCATGAGGAGTGTTTACATATACTCGGGACAATGCATCAGGTTTAATGTTCTTGGAGCCAGGGCGGTATGACAAGATGAACTGGAATCTGTTGAAGAATAAGGACCAACGTGCCTGGCGGGGGTTGAGTCGCTTAGCTTGCTGAATGTATTCTAAGTTCTTGTGGTCTGTAAGCACTTGAAATGGGTGTTTGGCCCCCTCAAGCCAATGCCTCCACTCTTCAAGCGCTAGCTTAACTGCCAGTAGCTCTCGATCCCCCACATGATAGTTACTCTCAGTCGGTGTAAGGCGGTGGGAAAGGAATGCACAAGGGTGCAGCTTGTTGTCCTCCCCCCTTTGGGACAGTACTGCTCCAACCCCAACATCCGAGGCATCAACCTCCACAATGAATGGATTATCTGGGTTGGGTAGAATAAGAAAAGGTGCAGAGGTGAAACAGTGTTTGAGTTTGTTGAAGGCCAACTCTGCTTCAGGCCCCCAACAAAAGCTGGCTGTGTTTCCCTTAGTGAGGGCAGATAAAGGAGCCGCTACAGTACTAAAGTTCAGGATGAACTTGCGATAAAAATTGGCAAAGCCAAGAAAACGCTGTACCTCTTTTACTGATGACGGAGTAGGCCAATCCACTACTGCTTTAACCTTTTGAGGGTCCATATGTATCTGGCCAGGTTGAATGATGAACCCCAGGAACTGGACCTTGGTCACATGAAACTCACATTTCTCGGGTTTGACATAAAGATGGTTGTCCAGAAGGCGTCTGAGAACCTTACTGACGTGCTTCACATGCTCTTGGAGGGAACTCGAGAAGATTAGTATATCATCTAAGTAGACAAAAACAAATTGGTTGAGCATGTCTCTGAGAACATCATTAATGAGAGCTTGAAAGACTGCAGGAGCATTAGTGAGACCGAAAGGCATAACTAGGTATTCGAAGTGTCCAGTGGGCATGTTGAAGGCAGTCTTCCACTCATCTCCTTGTCTGATGCGCACAAGATGGTAGGCATTGCGCAAGTCAAGCTTAGTGAAGATGTTGGCTTCCTGCAGAATTTCGAAGGCAGTGCCCATTAACGGCAAGGGATAACGATTTCGAACAGTGATCTTATTAAGGCCCCTGTAATCAATACATGGCCGAAGTCCGCCATCCTTTTTTCCAACAAAGAAGAATCCAGCTCCAGGAGGGGACGTGGATGGACGGATGATTCCTGCTGAAAGGGATTCATCAATGTACTTGTCCATTGCAGTTCGTTCAGGGGAAGACAAAGAGAATATACGACCTCTGGGGGGACAGGTTCCAGGGAGTAGCTCAATGACGCAGTCAGAGGAGCGGTGTGGAGGTAAAGAAGTGGCTTTCCTCTTGCTGAACACTGCCTTGAGGTGGTGATACTGAGGAGGTACATGAGACAGGTCTATGGGTTCCTGAGACTCGAGAACAGGATCAGAGGAGTTCTGAGCCAAGCATGTAGTCTGACAGGCGGAACCCCAACTGAGGACTGTGCCAGAGGACCAATCAAAGTGTGGGTTATGCTGGAGGAGCCAGGGGTGACCGAGGATAACAGGAAACTCTGGAGACTGAATTATGTGAAAGCGCATTCTCTCCTGGTGCTGGTAAATGAAAAGACAAAGGGGAGAGGTGATGTGGGTAACTCTTCCAGGAGCTAACGGTCTTCCATCTAAGGCTGTTACAGTTAGGGGGGCAGGAAGGGAATTAGTCGGTATCAGGAGACTCTTGGCAAGGGAAAAATCCATAAAATTCCCGGCCGCACCGGAATCAATCAAGGCTTGGAGTTGATGTTTCTTGTCTCCCCAAGAGAGTGTGATGGGAAGGGACAACCCAACGTTGGAAGGTGAAGCAGTGCATGTTACTCCCGTTACAGTCCTTCCTTGCCTGTGCGGGACTTGGCGTTTCCCGAGAGCTCTGGACAAGCAGAGCGAAAATGACCCTGCATTCCACAATAAAGACAACAGCGCTCTCTGAAGCGACGGTCGCGCTCTGAAGGAGACAGTCGAGCCCTACCCAACTGCATGGGCTCTGGAGAATCTTGGGGCACTGTTAGCATTGGGAAAGGAGCTGGGCTGGCAGACAGTGTGGGAACAGACTGGCGATGCAGGTTTCTTTCCCTCAGGCGATTATCTAGCTTGATAGCTTGATCAATAAGAGCCTCGAGATCACTGGCAGGTTCTCTGATAGCCAGGTCATCCTTAATTGCCTCAGATAGACCGTTCAGGAAACTCACCATGAGGGCCTCATCGTTCCAACCACTCCCAGCCGCAACTGTCCGAAACTGTATGGCATATTCAGCGGCACTGCCATTACCTTGTCGAAGGGTGAGAAGTCTCTTAGAGGCTTGCCGAGCGCCAAGAGGGTGGTCGAAGACTCTTTTGAACTCCTCTTTGAACATAGAATAACTTGAACAGCAGGGTGCCTGTGCCTTCCAGACTGCTGTTGCCCAGGAGAGAGCCTTACCAGAAAGGAGGGTGATAACATACGCGATCTTGGCCCGATCTGAGGGGAAGGAAGATGGCTGTAGTTCAAATGTGAGAGAGCATTGAGTCAGGAATCCATCACATGCACTGGGATCACCCAAGAAACGTTGCGGTGGAGGTAGGCGAGGTTCAGCCAAAGGAGAAAGCACTTGAGACCCCGGAAGGGGTACAGAGGCAGCAGTAGAAGCAGCAGCTGGAGTGGAGGGCAGCCGGTCAAAGATCTGACGAATAGAAGTCATGAGGTCGGTCAGCACCTGTGAGTGTTTAGTCATCAGAGTCTCCTGCTGAGCTAGGGCTGTCTCATGGCGCTGAACTGTGGACTCATGCTGAGCAACTGTGGCAAAGAGTTCTTGAGGGTTAGGCGTCTCTGGGTTCATTATGTGTCTTGGTTATTCTGTCAGAGCTGGGGATAGAACTCGGGTCTCTGGCGTGAAAGTCTTAGATACTACCTCTGGGCCACAGGAGGGGTTTGAACCCAATAGTCAGACGCTCTCTTAGATTGAATCAAAAATTAGTTTATTATCAAAAAAGGAAACGGGCACGAAAACCCTTTCTTCCAGTCAATCACAAAAACAGAAACTCAGGAAAGGATCCAATAACAGCAAAAATATTAACTCTGGAAACAATCCAAAAAATAGCACAAAAAATAAAGCTACTTGAGACAAGAGCAAACTTACGGCAGTCACAGGCTTAGGAACAACAATAACCAAGCAAGGATGCAGAATTTCGAAGGCAGTGCCCATTAACGGCAAGGGATAACGATTTCGAACAGTGATCTTATTAAGGCCCCTGTAATCAATACATGGCCGAAGTCCGCCATCCTTTTTTCCAACAAAGAAGAATCAAGCAAGGATGCAGAATTTCGAAGGCAGTGCCCATTAACGGCAAGGGATAACGATTTCGAACAGTGATCTTATTAAGGCCCCTGTAATCAATACATGGCCGAAGTCCGCCATCCTTTTTTCCAACAAAGAAGAATCCAGCTCCAGCAGGGGACGTGGATGGACGGATGATTCCTGCTGAAAGGGATTCATCAATGTACTTGTCCATTGCAGTTCGTTCAGGGGAAGACAAAGAGAATATACGACCTCTGGGGGGACAGGTTCCAGGGAGTAGCTCAATGACGCAGTCAGAGGAGCGGTGTGGAGGTAAAGAAGTGGCTTTCCTCTTGCTGAACACTGCCTTGAGGTGGTGATACTGAGGAGGTACATGAGACAGGTCTATGGGTTCCTGAGACTCGAGAACAGGATCAGAGGAGTTCTGAGCCAAGCATGTAGTCTGACAGGCGGAACCCCAACTGAGGACTGTGCCAGAGGACCAATCAAAGTGTGGGTTATGCTGGAGGAGCCAGGGGTGACCGAGGATAACAGGAAACTCTGGAGACTGAATTATGTGAAAGCGCATTCTCTCCTGGTGCTGGTAAATGAAAAGACAAAGGGGAGAGGTGATGTGGGTAACTCTTCCAGGAGCTAACGGTCTTCCATCTAAGGCTGTTACAGTTAGGGGGGCAGGAAGGGAATTAGTCGGTATCAGGAGACTCTTGGCAAGGGAAAAATCCATAAAATTCCCGGCCGCACCGGAATCAATCAAGGCTTGGAGTTGATGTTTCTTGTCTCCCCAAGAGAGTGTGATGGGAAGGGACAACCCAACGTTGGAAGGTGAAGCAGTGCATGTTACTCCCGTTACAGTCCTTCCTTGCCTGTGCGGGACTTGGCGTTTCCCGAGAGCTCTGGACAAGCAGAGCGAAAATGACCCTGCATTCCACAATAAAGACAACAGCGCTCTCTGAAGCGACGGTCGCGCTCTGAAGGAGACAGTCGAGCCCTACCCAACTGCATGGGCTCTGGAGAATCTTGGGGCACTGTTAGCATTGGGAAAGGAGCTGGGCTGGCAGACAGTGTGGGAACAGACTGGCGATGCAGGTTTCTTTCCCTCAGGCGATTATCTAGCTTGATAGCTTGATCAATAAGAGCCTCGAGATCACTGGCAGGTTCTCTGATAGCCAGGTCATCCTTAATTGCCTCAGATAGACCGTTCAGGAAACTCACCATGAGGGCCTCATCGTTCCAACCACTCCCAGCCGCAACTGTCCGAAACTGTATGGCATATTCAGCGGCACTGCCATTACCTTGTCGAAGGGTGAGAAGTCTCTTAGAGGCTTGCCGAGCGCCAAGAGGGTGGTCGAAGACTCTTTTGAACTCCTCTTTGAACATAGAATAACTTGAACAGCAGGGTGCCTGTGCCTTCCAGACTGCTGTTGCCCAGGAGAGAGCCTTACCAGAAAGGAGGGTGATAACATACGCGATCTTGGCCCGATCTGAGGGGAAGGAAGATGGCTGTAGTTCAAATGTGAGAGAGCATTGAGTCAGGAATCCATCACATGCACTGGGATCACCCAAGAAACGTTGCGGTGGAGGTAGGCGAGGTTCAGCCAAAGGAGAAAGCACTTGAGACCCCGGAAGGGGTACAGAGGCAGCAGTAGAAGCAGCAGCTGGAGTGGAGGGCAGCCGGTCAAAGATCTGACGAATAGAAGTCATGAGGTCGGTCAGCACCTGTGAGTGTTTAGTCATCAGAGTCTCCTGCTGAGCTAGGGCTGTCTCATGGCGCTGAACTGTGGACTCATGCTGAGCAACTGTGGCAAAGAGTTCTTGAGGGTTAGGCGTCTCTGGGTTCATTATGTGTCTTGGTTATTCTGTCAGAGCTGGGGATAGAACTCGGGTCTCTGGCGTGAAAGTCTTAGATACTACCTCTGGGCCACAGGAGGGGTTTGAACCCAATAGTCAGACGCTCTCTTAGATTGAATCAAAAATTAGTTTATTATCAAAAAAGGAAACGGGCACGAAAACCCTTTCTTCCAGTCAATCACAAAAACAGAAACTCAGGAAAGGATCCAATAACAGCAAAAATATTAACTCTGGAAACAATCCAAAAAATAGCACAAAAAATAAAGCTACTTGAGACAAGAGCAAACTTACGGCAGTCACAGGCTTAGGAACAACAATAACCAAGCAAGGATGCAGAGAATCAGACCAGCTTAAATACACCACACAAAACGAGACACAGGTGAAAACAATAACACAGATTACCAAAAGGCACATGTGTAGATATGAGGACCTCTAGTGGCCAAAAATAAAACATTACAAGGCAAAATCTCTGACAGCAAGATGGCTATGGATGAACACCAGTTGTTTGAAACGGCTTTGTCGTTACAATTAATGAGTTAGACTTGGCTTTTTATCTAAAAGAGGATTAGAAGACGGTGCTTAAATGCTTTCTTTGCAAGAAGGACGTTTTTGCTGTTTTGCCGACCGGATACGGCAAGAGTCTAATCTACCAGTTAGCTCCGCTGGTAGCTAAGCGTATTGGACTTATTGTTGTGATTGGTTGTAGTGTTATCCAATTGCGTGCAGTGAGATTTTCAAATGCATGCTTGGTGATACATGCCCTCGAGCTGGGCGATTTTCATTAGTCGATGCCAGAGCCTTAATCTTTCAGATTTGGGTCTGGATTTCCAGGCTAATTGAACATACTAAATGACACTGAAATAACAGTTTTAAACTTGCAAGGAGAAAAACAAACTTTAAGGGTATTTCCCACCCGGTTACAAAGATAACAAATAAGTCAGACAATGCACTGGCAATTTAGTAACATCCTTGCAGTTGTGGTCTTCTAATAAAAAGTGTCCTCTTAGTCTGAGACCGAGAACAAATGCGGCCGAGACCGAGAAAAACCAAGACCTTCAAAAATGTTCTCAACGCCGATCTTTAGTAGCCTACTACAACACTAGAAAAGGATTGTTGCTGTTTTTAAAACATCGCTGTTTTTAATGTCGCCTGTCAGTTTTCTTGTGCAGCTTCAGCAGAAACTGATTCATTCTAATGAATTGATTAATCCACAATGGTACCCTACCCTCACTTGTATGTAGCAGTCGGTTTTGGCACTAATGCGCTTCTCTCTTATATTGGAAAAGTCCAATTTGTCTGATTCTTTCAACTGAATCGTTTTATTTAGACGGTATGCGAATGAACAGATTGATTCAAACAAATGATTAATTGAATGGATGTTCCTTTTTAGTTAGATTCAGATTAATTAATTACCATTGATTCACCTCGTTAATTGCCTTATATAAATTTGAGTGTATTCTTTAGTAGTTATTTGATAAATTAGATTAGTTTAATTTAACTGATCAAGTTTGATGTTGTCAACCTAAGCCCTCATTGTTTTCATGTCATAAAAATAGGAAATATGACTGAAATTATAAATGATATCTTGAGTGGTTACATGCTAAAAGGTCTCCTTAAAGTTACTGTTATTTAATTAAATTCTGATGTATTTACTTCAGTTCACCCATTATGTACAATGTAAGGAATAATTGACGACGGGCTGTTGAATTATTAGAAAAATAATGCTCACCCAAGGTGGTCATTTGCTACAATGCGCAATGAGCATTATTTTTCAGTAATTAAATTATTCTGCTTATACTACTGTTACCACACCTCAAAACATAGTTCAGATGATGCATTTCAAGACATTTGTCAGCTTTTTGTCCTTAAAATGCTCTTGTGTGTAGGACTCATTTTGTGCGCATCTAATCCCAAGCCTCCGTTGCTAATTCCAAAACGTCATTTTAGAGCTAGTAACAGAGGCTTGAGCCATTGATAGCAGACTAATGCAGTTATTAATGTAGTTATTAGAGAGAGAGAAAGAATAAGCATGTTTGAATTACCTCAGTCCTGAATTGAATTGAATTACCTGTGCGTCTCTCAACAGTATTTGGCAGCAGAGTCTCTAATAATAGCGAAACTGTACGTTTATCTGCTGCAAGAACAGAGCCGTTGTTACATCGCTAGTCAGAAAATCATGTAGCTTTTAAGTTGTTAAACCATTTTATTTATTATTTAACTGATAAAAATTGTCAGAGCAGCGCTGAAAACACGTTTCTGTGCGAGTGTGTGCCACGTGTGTGCGTTTGAGTATGTGCTTTCCGTATATAATAAAACGTAATTTTGTGGCAAAAAACATGGAAATAATTTGGTCTTTTTTTTATCCTATTTTGCTGTTGTTGGCTGTAAGGACCTTTGAAATAACTGAAATCATTTGCCGTAGTGATATGGAACTGTAATGCGGTTAAAATAATTGCACACCTTAGAACGTTCGTCAACCAATCAGATTCAAGCATTCAACTGCCCTGTATTGTGATATAAAATATTAATATTACTTATTATTATTTCATTACAAATCTTTAAACAGTTTCATTGGATATTGTACCTGAAGTGCTGTACCTATAGTTTTACTATATATATATATATATATATATATATATATATATATATATATATGTATTTTTTTTTGTACTGTAAATAGCTCTGCAGTGTAGACAGCTACTTTTTCACAAGAGTAGCTCAGCTTTTAAAAATAGCTTGTTTCGAAGTAGCTTCCCCAACCACAATTCTTACCACAGTCACAGTGATGAAAATGCTGACCATGATTCTCCAGGGTCAAATAGCGAGATGGAGAGGACATGACAGAATGAAATTTTGGTGTTGTTGATCGACATTCCAATCCAAAATGAGCAAAGTGTGGCTAACAGCACTTCACGCCCTCACATCTGATACAGATCTAGCCCATCTGACATTCCATTATACCGGTTGTGTTATTTCACTTTCCTGCTGATGTTTGAGATGTAGGCTATCAGTTTGCTCAAGTTAAAAGAAACTGAGCAAGTGCTTTATTGAGGTTTCAAATTGAGTGAAAAGAAGTGAGGAAAAAAAACTAAGTACAATAGTTGCTCTTTCACCTTCGCTATGACAACGAAGAGGAAGCAACTGCAGAGTGCAATGATGACATGATATGACACTGCAATGGACAGGTACTACAAAATGAAGAATAATAAGTGTCTTTGAAGGGGGAAGGTGACTTTTCGGGTATAGGTGGGAAAAGGCAGGACTGTAGTCATCAGACATCCGTCCCGACACTGCTGTCAGGGCCTGACAGGGGAGTATGTTTGCTTGAAGACGACCCTGACCTTCTTCCACTAGGCTACAACATGATAGGAGGAGCAGGATGCAGCTCAGTGTCACTTCACACACTCCTCTTGTCATGTTTGTCAGGACCAGCTATACCGCAAGTCATTTTAGAGCACACAGCAGAGTAGATTTTTTTTAAGGGCCATTTTCTTACCCTGCCCCTCCCATCACTCTTCCTCCATAAAACTTTCACAAAGTCACTCATTATTTTGTGTTAAATGGTAAATTAGTGTGCATGATGAGGTATAATTGCAGGAATAGTCATTATTTCATTCAAGGTGTGAAGGACATGACAAAGAAGAGTGTCAGGGGCCTCTTTCTGAATTGTTCTTTTGGCTAATGCTAATGTTCTGTAGACATCAATTGTAGTCTACGTTTTCATTTTATTTGAGCTGATGTGATTTTAATGACGGTCATTCAGTTACATTCACAGAAAATAATAGAAATGTACACCCAAGGTTCCTTCACACACATTTAATATTGTCTAAGTTGGTAGGCTATTAATTTACAGTGATTTGAAGTGTCATTATACTTAGTGATCATTGCCCTTAAGTGTACCATGTACTATTTAACATCATTTTAGCAAAAAAGAATGAAGCTATGCATAATTATTCCATTAAAACTTACCATTTAAACTGTTTTAATTGCAATTGACCCTTACCCGCACCCCTTAGTTACTGTTGCTACATCTGACAAGCCACACATTATGTTCTCACGCAGTCCAAAATTCATCACGGAGCAAAGAGGATACTGACAACGCGCCGACAGACAAGACAGAACAGGTTACTTTTGGTATGAAACAAAATCTCTGCTTTAAATATGTCTTTTATTTTTCTTTTACTTTTTGTTGAGAAATCCAAACAATAAATAGATACATAGCCTACCGTTTATTTTGGCTCTTTAATTCAAGTCCACCCACGTTAATCTACAAACTCTCCTGGGGTGTGTTTCCCAAAAGTATCGTTAGCCAACTAAGGTCACAAGTTCCGTCGTTGACAACATAGTTCAACGAGTCGGTGTTTCCCGAAACCATCGTTCTAACGAACATTCGCAAACAGTATCGCAAAGTCGTGTGTTTGGAACGACAGCTCTCAACTTGTGGTTAGAAGCAGAGTTTCTTGTTTGCATGGCATGTGGACTTAATAAATCCTCGTCCTGAGCAAAATAAGCAAGCTGACATTCATTACAATCTGTATCTTTTATTTAGAATACATACAAATGTAATTTGCGTCTTTTAGTTTGTGAAGAGATTTAAAGCACCATTTTTGAAGAGTGCGCATGTGCAAACGTGCTCTACCATGTGAGAATGAGCCTATGATGATTGAATCTGGAAATAAAGCAAAATAACTGAGAAAAATGAGAAATAGTCCTCAGATGCCATGTTCGTAATTCTTAGCAAAATATCTAGTGCCCTATCTTGTTCCCAGCGCAATTGACTTTGTACACCGACCCATGTATCATTCCTATTTTGCACCTGACGCACAGCGGACTTTTCCCTCGACAGGAATTAGGGAATTAGGGAATGAAATTAGGAATTAGGAAATTAGGGAATGAAATTGCGCCCCCGGGGGCGGTTCAGCGAAAAGAGGAGGCGTGTTCCGGCGCAAACGTTCCCTGGTGCTATTTTGCAATTCCAGAAAACAATTCTGCCACAGACCACGAAAAACCTAGTCTAAAGTCAGTGGCGCGTTTTCAGTGGGGCCTTCAGATGCTATTTTAAGGGCGCATGCTTGGCCATAATGTAGCGTGTGCACAATGCATATACACTTTGCTTCTCTCATCTACACACAGACACAGCAGTTGCCATTTTTGCAAACCATACATAATTACAAGGAAAATGTGATATTCCACATGAGGGAAATCATTTTGGTGTCCATGAAGATGTGAAAAAATAGGCATAAATCTAGCTTGCACATTTACCAAAATTATTATATGCCTGTTTAACTAAAGCTAATTTGGGTGGGTTTCTCCCATCCCCATACGTCGGTCTCCTCGGCTGTGAACTGCCCCTGACGTGCGCCTGGCAAATCCGCCGTTATAATAGCTATCCACCGTAGAACAAGCGTGAACAAGGGAATGTGAGATGATTGGTTGGTTTATTTCACGTTACGCCCAAACCACACCTCAGCTACTTCAGACCAACCCATTTTAGATTTGCGTCGGGCACAAGAGTCATTTATCCCACTGGTATAATAGCAACAGCGCCCGAGAACCGCCCACAAAGTTACTTGCGTTTCAGATCGTTAAAATAGGGCCCCTAGCATTAATTCGATCTCAAACAGATTCATTAAATAAAGTTATTAGCCTACTCCACCACCTGCGTGACATCATTAACCAACGTGGTTGAACGACCAATTTACGCAAATGCGGTTTCGGGAAACAGTCGTGACTATCTAGTTGATTTCTTCAAGAATGCATCGTACTATGGTAGTTAAGCAGAGAGTTACTTCGTTGTACGGGAAACGCACCCCTGTCTGGTTTGCTTGGTGGAAAAATGCATGCTTGGTGCTGCCCCTCTAGTTGGGTGATTTTCATTACTCAGTGCAAGACCCTTAATCTTTCAGATTTGGGTCTGGATTTCCAGGCTAGAAATGAGCTATTTACAACTAAAAAGTAAAAATAAAACATGTTTTTATAAATGTTTAACATATATAATTATTAATATTATTATTATTACAAAATATATGTTACATTTTATTAAACATGTTATACTAATAAAACATTGTGATTGTGGCATTATTATCATCATTAATACTCTTCTTACATTATTATTCTTATATATCTTACATATAGTTATTATATACTATCTTATACCATATTATTATTTATAAGATGTGTAAATTAATAATAATAATAATAATAACAATAATGATAATTCAGAATAATGACAATAAGAATAATTTTTAAAAACATTTTAAATAAAAAAAAAACATTTTATCATAAAACCCTTTGGGATTGTGAAAACATTTTGATTGAGTGTTTTATTGTTGTTGTTATTATTAGTAGTCGTAGTAGAATTATAAATAGTATTAATGATGATGATGATAATAATAGTAATAGTTCAATTCTCAGTAACATTTGTAACTAGGGTAGTGTCATATACTATGTTCCAGGTGCTACTATGATCATCATCTTTGTAATTTTCATTATCACCAGTCATAATCATGTAGTCATATCTCATAGAATTTCCCCACACTGTGCAGGGATCCAATAATCCGAGGCAATTACCATGGCCTTGCAGGTCTAGTAGTGTACTTAATATTCCTTTCTGTCTTTTGATAGTGTGTGCACCCTGCCATTCTGTTGGCAACTCAGATTAATCAGGCTGCGAGTAATTGTAGTTCCTGTCAAGAGTGGAATGAGGATGGCGCTCCGGCTCACAGTCATGAAGTCACTCTTTTCAAGTAATCCATAGAGTGTCCAAAAGGAGGTAATGAAAGTCTACCAACGTCAGTGTCAAGAGGATTAATACGCTGATCACCAGGAGTAATTCATATTCCATCCCTATTTTTATTTATTTATTTAGTATTTCTGTTGCTTTCAACAGTTAACGTTAAAAAAGAAAAAGAAAAAAGGCAGCAAATAAACGAGGGGTAACAGAGTGCACGTAAGCTATCAGGTCTATTCAGACTCTATAATTCAAGAGTAAGTGAAAACAGCAGCAGATGAAGGAAGCATAATTTCTCTCATTATGTGGACCCTCTCTTTTTGTTAAAGTGAATCACAGCTAGATTAGGATGGGACATTGATAATTGTGTGCCGTCATTTGCGGGAGAAGAGTACATTACCTGACTGTCTTACCGTCATTCAGGCATGTCTATTTCAGATGGAACATTTTGAGGGACGGTTCCCTTCATAAAATCCATTAGCTTCCCCGCTTTTACTGCTAAATACAGGTCTAACGCTGCAGTCTAAAGTACAGAGTTGTCTTTATGTTCGTGTGCTTAAAAGGATCAAGGACAGGAGATGTGTGGATTTGGAAAGCAAGCGAGACCAGCATTTCTATGTAAAGAGAAAGCTGAATTACCTTTAATGTACCACAGCATTTTCCAGGGTTGGGCAAAATTCAGTTTTTAGAATTGGCCTCCTTACAATTCAAAAGATGTTTTTTTTTATTTTATTTTTTATGAATTTGCCACAATCCACAGGATGTTGACAGCAAATGTAATTTACTGAATTGCAATTATGCAAAGTTCAACACAACAGAAAATACAAGTTGTAATAATAACTTAGCTAATTGTACATATTATGCCTTTTTATTTCCTTGTATGTAGAATAAACAGTTTGCCTGTTTCATATTGTCTGGTTCCATTGTAAACATGTTAGGATAGATTAGAGGATTCAGGGAAATTTGGTACACCAGAATGGTCCATAAAATTAAAGCTTTTGTGAATTACACAAACACTGTGATTTTGCCAAGTAAGACATACAGTACTGTATATTTTGTTGATCCTGGAACAACATTCCTGTTCGAAAATTCCTGTAAGTCTATATACTTATATAATATAAAAAATGACCTATAAACCTAACCTTACCCATAGCTTATACCTTGAATCAGAGGGAAATAACAGGTGAATGACACTGATGTAAAAGCACCTAACCATGGTTGTAAGCCAAAATTTGACATTAGCTGTAAACTTGGCCAACCTGTTTACAACCAATCAGATCTGAAACCAAAAATCTGGTTGGATTTAGTAAATTCCAGCAGTGGAGTTGACTGAATTCTGTAAACTCCAGCACTTTTAAAACAATTTTAAAAGTTATTAATACATCCTCTGTATTATTCATTCCCTATATTAATCATTAATTTCTGTAAGAATACACTTTTTTTCTCTCTCTCTTTGTGTACTATCATGTAATTATTATGTATATTCTTTCATGTTTCTACAGACTGTAATATGCAAGGCCACTATGTGTGGCCTGTAGTATCATTAGTGGCTCGTTGGAATATTTCACAGTAGGGTTGGGCGATAAAACGATAACGATAATTATCGCGATATAATTTTTCTTGATAAAAGCTCGATAAATGTTCGATGATGTTTATGCGCCAAAAGCGGAACGAAACTCATTTGAACCGCGCACCACACGGACCATTTATCCACTCGGCTCAAAGTCCAAATGGCAGCGCAGCGCGAGCTCGAGCTCACTAGAGCCGATGCGTTTACTCTGATCGCTCTCGTCACGAGATCCAGTGAGAAGCGCTTGAATTCAGTGAAGAACACAATGTCTCCGTGATTTAAACCAGTTTAAAGGCAGATGAAACAGCGCTGACAAACAGGAGAAACACTGCGCAACGATACAGTCAGAAGGCTTTTCCGTCTACAAATTCCCATCATTTACCATGGATTTACTGTAACGTTAGCATAGTATTAACTGCACCATGAAATGTGGGATATACTGATTGATATACATAATATACATATTGAATTGTATTATATTATTAATGTAGACAATGTATTAAAGGACTGATGGAATATAATTACAGTAATGCATTTAGGCTACTGTTTTTCATACAAATGCCAGAAACCATAAAGTTACATTTTGCCATGATAGTGAGGTTATCATGATCTAAATACATGATACTGGATGACCAATGGTTAAGTTTAAAAAACTCAAACAGTCAGAATATTACATTTTACCAAATAAAAATTAGCACATGCAGAAACTAAGAAATTAATTGTCCAATAAAGATATTTATTTTGTTAAGGAAAAATGACAAATGTTTGAATGTTCTACCTCAGGTTTGTGAAATGTTCACCAGTTTGGCAAGTGTTTGTCCTCATATGTTCTGACAATAAAGAGTAGTTTAAAGCCACAATTAACGCTCTGGTTTCTACAACTTTCACTTAGGAGCAAAAATCTGCCTTTAAACTTAAAAGAAATAAAGATTTGACTTCTATCGTAACAATTATCGATATCGACTTAAATAAAAAAAAAATATTGTGATTTTTTTTTTTTTTGGCCATATCGCCCAGCCCTATTTCACAGTCACACTAAGATAGCCATTCACACAAGTGTATTTTAATTATCCACTGCAAGGTGATGGAGTTTCAGTGCTTTTTGCCTGTAATGCTCACACTCTATCGTATGCTTTATTATTTAAGATGACCTCAGACAGCTTGCAGTCTGACTGATTATTGTAGCTTTTACCTGCAGTACGTGTGTCTTATAGTAAGCCACTCACTCTTTATCCAATACGTTTTGCTGTGAGCCCATGGCAAGGTCAGACATTTGAAGGTCAGCTGAAAATGTCGACAGCCGTGACCTTGACAGGCAGCAGGTAATACAAATATAATTACACTGAGAGCAGAAATAATGGACCCCATAAATTCAGTAAACAACAAATATCCTGGCATCCTGGCATGTTTTTTTTTTGTTTTTTTGACAGTACAGTACTTTTAAGAGACTGAAAGAAAACAGTCAATTTGCCTGAACTAAATGTCACGGCAGTCAGGCATGCCAATGGGAGAATAAAGTGCTGGAGTTGCACTTACACACAGTAGAGGTAACAGAGGACCTTAAAAATCTGTTAACAAACAGGCCAAGTCTTTTCATCTTTGTCTAATTGGCAAAGTTAGCAGCCATCACTGCAGGGTATTGATGAGGATAGTATACTGACCCAAAATCATGTCGACGGAGGGTGGGGTAGTATTAATGAGCTGTGAGTTTATTACACTGATTAAATATCTCTCTCTCTCTCTCTCTCTCTCTCTCTCTCTCTCTCTCTCTCTCTCTCTCTCTCTCTCTCTCTCTCTCTCTCTCTCTCTCTCTCTCTCTCTTTCTCTCACATACACACACACACACGTATATGTGTGTGTGTATATATATATATAATATAATATTTTTATTGTTTGTGTGTGTGTGCAGTTACAGTGCTTTATGCGAGGGATTATAAAGCTGCAAAGTATATATTAGGGCTGTAAAAATAATAACTGGTTTAACATGGATTTTAATATGGATAAGATAAAAATGACTTAACTTGGTTAGAAATTAGAGCATATTCTTTATTTGTTGTTAATAAATGATCAATTAAACAAATTATTTTAAATAATTATTATATATTTAGATTCTTCTTCTTATACTTATTCTTTTTCAGTATACGGCCCAAAAAATAAAAGTATAAACAATCTTTGGGAAAGTGTGTTTTATTGTACACAAAGGAAGGGGGGAAATAAGAGCATTTGATACTGCTTCATGGTGCCTCTTTTCTCTGTCCACTGCCTGTCAAACCACATTCCACCACACTAACTGAGGACTGGACTAGCAGGACATTATTGGGATAATTGCATGTCCACTCAAGGGATGCAAATGTGCCTGTTATGTGATCAGAGTAATAGAAACTTTTTGAAAGAGAGGCAGGGGTAAGGAGGTACAGTGGGGGGCATACGAGAGGCGTGAGTTGCTTATAGGGGTGTAATTATTCAGTCAAATAATGCTGACAGGGCACTACTCAGTGAGCTGAGGAGGAATCGAATGCGTGCTAGTTCTGAGACTTCTCTTAAAAAGCTATCGGGAGAGAATATGACATTAATCTCCATGAGGATTATAAGTGGACAGACCGGATCAACGTATCTGAAATTATGATCCATTTCTGTTTATACATTGTTTCCTAGGTTCATTTCTCTCATTCAGATCAAATTCTATGTGGCCTGACAGCTGCATTCTGACTCAAACCTGTCTGTCGCTACTCGCTACCCCCACCCCCCCAGGCCTTAACTTTTAGATAGTCTGACCTAGAACGTCCAGCTCAGCACGGACATCTGCCCTTGATACTGATTTTGCATGATTGGGCTAACTCTAAAAACCCATCTCTGACCCTTTTCTTTTTAGAACTCCCTCTTGAACTTGGAAAATGTGGAGCAGTAGTCGGGATTCTAATCCTGGGGTAAATTGAAGTTGAGTGCCCACTGGGCATAGAAGCACAGAGAGCTTTAGCCCCGGGGATGCAGGTTTTTAATTTGAGTGAGGCGATGTTGGTGGCTTCTAAATGAGCCTTGACAATAAGGAGGGTATAATGAGGGAGGCTATGAGGTGGAGAGAAGCTTAAAGTGAAGAGAATGTGTTCGCAAGCCCAAGGGCACAACTGTACACACAAATATCACTGGCGTGCTTGAGGAAGAGCTTGTTGGTGTACTAGGGCAGAGTGCTATGATGGTTGATGAATAATAAAATGGGGAAAAAGGGTGTTGTGGAAGAAAAGAGTTCATGTATGTCTTTGTGTCTAATTATCCTAGTTCATTTGTGCTACCTGGCCAATAATCACAGTGGAAAATTATAGATACCAATTATCCTATCAGTTTAATAAACTGTTTTATTAATAAAGATTTCAATGGTCATGAGAGGGTTTTGATCTGGTGGTCCTCCATCAACACCTTTATTGGCCTGGCTGTGTGGATTGGAGCATTGTCCTGCTAAAAAAAAAAAAAAAATATTCGAGTTTGGGAACATTGTCAGAGCAGACAATGGATAAACTTGTTTCCAGGATAAACTTGTAAGTGGCTTGAGTCACTCGTCCCTCACAAAGACAGATCTGCCTGATTCTGATCTTCTGTGATGAGTCCAGTTTTCAGCTTTTCCCAACACCTGGTCCTCATGGTTAGACAGAAACCTGGAGAGGACCCCACTGACCCCCCTGAACCCCACTGAAAAACTCTGGAACGTTAGCAAGAGGGTCACCAACCATTAAATAGCTGCTTGAATTTTTCAATTTTGCCAGTATTGACACTTGCCCAACAGCAATGTGACCTACAGATAGGGAGCATGCCAAGACCCATTAAAGTTGTGATTGGAAATCAGGGATATTCCACCAAATATTGATTTCTGAACTCTTCCTAAGTTAAAATATTAGTACTGTGTTGTTTAAAAATTAATATAAACTGTTTTCCTTGCATTATTCAAGGTCTGAAAACATTGCATATTTCTTCGTTATTTTGACCAGTTGTCATTGTCGGCCAATAAATGCTCTAAATGACAATATTTTTATTTGAAATTTGGAAGAAATGTCAGTAGTTTGTAGAATAAATTAAAAAAACATTTTACTCAACAGATATATATATATATATATAAATAATAAAATCAGAGAAACTGCTAATTTTGCAGTGGTCTCTTAATTTTGTCTCTTAAATGTGATATGGTGATGGCCTCTCTATCACCATCTGTGGCTGAAATTATTATTGTAGGCTTACAGTAGTGAATTTGGCAATGTAAGAACACAGTTTTTAAATTTTTATGGAACAAAATAATAATAATAAATAACAAAATTCTGTATGCACTTTTAGGGAGAAAAAAAGATATAAGTGCCCCTTTTAAAAATAATGAATTCAGATTTCATGATAAGTGCACTAATCGCATTATTCTGATTCTCGAGGTAGAAATTAATGTTTCCAAATGGCTAATTGCCATGTGTGTCCTAGACGTGTGAGAAGATTGTGATGAATAAAAATTTCCAGTCCTCTGCTGTAACTGAGATGGTCTATCGCTTTCGTTTCTATTCGTTCTCTGTGTGCCTCCCTGTCTTACTCGTCCTCCTCTGATACTGTATTAGGCTGCAGGCATTGTTGGGATCATGTGAAGAAAGCAGTGCACAGACTTCACTCTCTGATATCTCTCCTCTCGCACTCCTCGTGACGTCAGTATATGATGTATCTCTTTGTGAGAGGACATCCAAGCATCTTAACCATCCACAATCCATTTTAACCAGATGCTAAATGCGCTAACTAGCAATGCACCATGGCCGTTTCTCAATACCAAGTATGCAGACTTCGGACTTGCATCCTTGGTAGTTCGGACTCGACAAGACACAGGAGAACGAACTCCCGAGGACAGAAGGACTCAAGTCCAGTAATTCTGCAAATGGAACAGCAGCGTTCTTGATAGTGTCACTCAGCTCGCTCTGGCTGGTTATGTATATTTAGGCTACAATAAAACAAAATATAATGTTATAAAACACCACTCTGCCTCTTTTCATTTTCATTTAAAAAATCTTAATAGCCACACAAATGTGGTTCAGGCAACGAGTAGCTACACAACCCTGCCTTTTTTTGTTTTCATTAAAAAAATTATGAAACATTATAATATTGATCATTAAAACTGACATTTAACAAAAAGAGACAGGGTTGTGTAATTTTATTTGATTATACATGTAGCCTAAAAGTATAAGTAGCCTAAAAGGTATAAGAAGCTATACAATATGAAATAAAGCAAACGATTCAGTAAAACATAAGTCACCTCTCTGGTAGGCTACAACGTTAAAGTTAAATAGCCTAAATATATAAAGTTATGAAGAGATTAAAGAGACCAAAGATCACCTGTTAGATATACACAAGAACGAATTATATCTCGAGACTAGACTATACAAGGGCTGTTCCAGGCGGGGTACATGAGCACTGAGCGCCCGGTGATCACATGGATCTCACAACTCCGAAAACGTCAGATCAAATTTTAAAATAGGCACTAGCATTGGCCTAGCAAGCAAAAATTGACAACACATTTCAACCCACAGTATTGTTAATCAACTGTATTAACCAAAATGAAAACATAAATACATAAACACTTGTTTCTGTGTTGTTGGTTAATGCTATGTTTGGTATTTGATTGTTGTGTGATGTTTAGATGTTTTGGCCCAATGGTTCTCCACAGGTATGTTGCGCACCTTACACAAAACCCCAAAATCCATAATATTTCAGGGGAGGACTTTGTTTAACACGATCTATTTTTCTTGCCACAGTCTCCCTGCTCTCTCTCTCTCTCTCTCTCTCTCTCTCTCTCTCTCTCTCTCTCTCTCTCTCTCTCTCTCTCTCTCTCTCTCTCTCTCTCTCTCTCTCTCTCTCTCTCTCTCTCTCTTTTCCCCTCTAGCCGTTCTTTCTACCTCCCTCTCTCTGGCTTTCTCATTGCTTTGGACAGCATGGTATGTTGTCAGAGGCAAAAGAGAGAGAGTTAATGCTTATTATGGGAATTAATCCCTGCATAGTCTAACAACATTCCATGTTACAGCCTCCTGATGCTGGCATACATAATAACAGGTGATGCACGCAATCTATTTGAATAAAAAAAGGAGGTTCTCTATCGTCTTTGTCTATTTGTCTTTAATAATATATAGGTACAGCACAGAGTTTGTGCACTGAAAATTGATTTATCATGCAAATGGCTGAGCTGGATGTTGCAGTCCATAAATAAACATGCTTCTTTTCCTTGAATTTAGACCGTTGTTAATGGGAGGAGCATTTATGGGAGATGGGTGCTTTCCTCTGCAGCAGTAAACAATGATAGTGACTTGTCGTTTTTGCAGACGTTTTATCTGAAGTGACTCACAGTACAGTAATTGCCTGAACAAATTCCCTTGAGCTGCATGGAAGTAAGTGTCTTGCTTAAGGACAAATTGTTGACAGAGCAAGAGGGGAAATATTAGTGGTTCTTGAGTTCATGGACCATCCTATCTAGGTTTGAAACTGTAAACTGTTTATAGTCCTGAGGTGTATCAATTGGGCTATCATAGGGGAGATGGAAAGGCTATCAAACAGATTAACAGGTCTAAATTTTCTGTCCTTGTCTTTTGAAGCTGCTCTGAAGTTCCTCAGACTGCCATTTAGATTTTTTCACATAATTGTTGTGCTGGACAGTACATAAAGGCCTTAAATTTGACATACAATTTGGAATACATGGTTTCTCAAATGAGTATGTGATCCTGTAATTTATTTTTATTTATTTAAGGACAATTAATAGTTTTAAAAACATTGGACTTTAATTTATTGACTATACAGCTTTGGCTACAAGTCTCTCATCCTACACAAATTACCTCAAGGAGTCCAAGCCATTCATGTAAGCCTTCGGGACAGTCTTGATATCTAATTTATACACTTTAGTGATTCAGTGGCATTGCTGGTTTACACTACTTTGTAATTTAGCATTCTTCAAAACCTTAAAAACTTTAAAATGTGGTTTCTTTTAAGTCCAGATATGAAAAAAAAAATAATTCCTGACCATCAGTTTCTCCACATAATAAGAAACAGTGGCATTTGTGTCATAACGAGATAAGGTGCAATTAACAAGCCATGCGTAATTAGCGAAAGCCTGCTGATCTGACCCAGTTTCTTGATGTGGTCAAAAATGAAGGTGGAGATATAGACTTGAGCTTATTTAGGAAAACATTTCCTTTGGGGCTTTCTACATCATATTTTGATGCCTTGATGATTTTCTTACATAAGCCTAAAATAAAGGCACAGTGTGCTTGCATACCCTGGAACACTCTGAACTGGTCATTATTATTTTCTACGTCATTTATTAGTCCTCAAATCTAACAGTGAAATTTCTGGCTGCATATTTTGTACTTTAATCAAATCCATCAAACCATATACCCTGAAGCCTCATTTATGATTATGTTAGTTTAGACAAGATGCTGAATTATCACACCAAAAATAAGTAAACAAATAAAATAAAGATTCAGTGCATTAGTGCATCATAGGTGATAATAAGGTTAGCGGCATGGGTTCATTCAGTTTTTATTCCTGAATACAAATATTAATATTGCCAAGGATACTGATTACCAGGAATAATTTAACAATTATTCAGAAGTACAGGATTTAAAGATGGCTCAACTTCATAGAGAGGAATTGGTTCATTTGATCTGATTACAAAATGCTAGGTGGCATTTTATGTAATTTGAGATGGACTGAATCTACCTCTCCAGTCATCGTGTACAGGACGTTTATTTTGCGAACAGCATTGTTAAACCAATTGTGTTGAGTTCTTTCAATACTGCTCAAGGCGATGGGAATGAGTGGAGTCATTTTAGCTATTGAACAGTATTCTTGAGTCAGGCAACCTGATATTACCCATAAATCAATGCATCCCTTAAACTCTCAGGTGGACTCATTACAATGTCTGTCTTTGATTTGACAAGTATAGACACTGAAGGTGTAATTGGACCCAGTCAACCTGCATTTTGATATTTATAGTCATAGAGCACATGAGAGAACACGTGCATTTGCCATTTTACAAAAATGCCAGTTTCACACCTTAAGGAGCGCTCATAAATACAGCAACCAATGTGGCCCCAAGTCATTTATCTCCAGTTGCACATTTACAACACGATCTTCATTTGAATGGTTCAGATAATGATTCTCTAAAAAGGAAATGTCATTCTATTGAACTGTCTTCATAGACTGCACACAAAACATCACCAGCATAGTATACTGGATTCCCCCAAAAGATTAGACAGGTGTTATAAGTCTGTTCTTATCCCGTTTTTTCATATAAGTAGCAGAAAGACTGCCTTCAGCTGACAGACTTAAGAACAAACCAGACTTAAGAGGCTGTCATATCTGACTGTGTTAGGTTACCTTAAAGAAAATGGCAGTCATCATCTCATCACATTAAAGGTATAGCGGAGGATTTTCTTTTTCCGGGTGGGTAGTGTAAACTATTGGTCCACCTAAGTGTCAATCATTCTGGTGATATGTTTACGTAAGGCCGTCGTACGTGCTCGTCCCTTAGTTTTCGCTTTCTGCGCATGCGCACTTCCAGGTGTTTATGTGTGGTGAGCTAGAGCTAAGCCATTCATTGAAGCTCGCCGTTTCACCGGGTCCTTTGAAAATGTCTGAGGGTCGCAAGAGAAAAAGTTTGTACGAACTGTATGAGAAGAAGAGAAAGGCATCAGAAGAGAGAAACAAGATCAGAGTGTTTTTGGGAGATTGTTTCACATGATGGCGTTCGCTGAAAACACAGGTTGGGCTTCCCACTGATGCCTCAGTCGCGAAGTTTCTATTCGACAGGTAAAGTTTGGCATGCTATTTGGAGAAAAAGTGCAAATCTTCTTTTGGAAAGTAATCTTGTATGAGCGATGCCGACAGCAACTTGTAAACAGAGCGTGCACGAGGAGAACCTCGCACACGTTTAATAGGCGTTCCCTCTCGGGAGCAGGTAGAGTGTTGCGCATGTGCATTTTTTCAAAAAGTGGAGAGGGCGGTTCTTATCTAAAATTCGGAAAGATCCTCCGCTATACCTTTAAGCCAGACATCTTATATTTTCTTATTCCTTTAATCGTCTCGGTTTGATTTAAAACAGTCACCTTTCAAACTCATTCTTCCTTGAGACCCGTTTTCTACTTCCAGAGGAGCTCAGTGTTTTTGTTTGTTTGTTTGCTAATTAAAGACTTTCTTGACACCTGTGCTAACTTTGCCCTCCCAAGAGTTCTAAAATGCACAGAACTGTGCACACAATCACACACCGTCACTCATCAAGATAAACAGGAAAGACTGTACACGCGCACGCACACACTCTTACGCACACCCCCTTGTGTGCAATTACTTCCCAGTTATTTACCTCTCTCCTCGCACTAGCTGTTTGATGGGCTGCAGGTAAACAACAGTGTCCACATCATACAAGACGGACACGATGCTCCTGCCAATGAGATCGCACATGATGCGTGACCCCTGTCTGATTCATAAGTCTTTAGACCACCCTTACACTCCACCAAGCCTCTTCTCACCCAAGCGCTTCCACATCCTATAGCTCCAAGCAACCTTATTATGAGTACCAGAGCGCCATATCCACTTTTATTGTGCGTGTCATTTGTTATTGCTGGCTGATAGAGGGTGAAACGCCCTGCGCAACTCCCTCCATCAAACACAGATGCTTGTGTGGTTGATACTGGGAATAAGAGGGCTTTGTGTCTGATGTCATCCCAGTGGTGGCTCTCGCGGTGTCTGTTGATGCAGTAGGCTGAATGATTGTGCTAACTAAAACATATGGATGAAACCTAGCAAGGGATGTAATGGCTCACTGTTATAACGGGAGTTGAAATATAAACAAAGGAGTGTGGTTTAATTTACAGCAGTGGAAAAATGTCCTACTGGATCAACATGAAGAATGCATAGGAACTGTGAATAAGGAAGATATTAAAAGAAAGAGAAATAATAATAAAGAAAAACCTGACCCAAACCTTATTTAGTCAAGAGCAATAGCTGATTTTCTTTTTTGTCTTTTTTGTTGTTTGATTAACATTAAGGATACAGACAGCAGCAGGTTTATTAGGCTACTGTCACTTTGAGAGCTGTACGGATCCAATATACTGTTACCTACGCATTTTCTTTCGCAACTTTCACTTTAGACATAACCGACTATGTTTACATTGAATACAATTCAAGATGGGTATTTTTAGATAATTTTGTGTATTTGGCCATATAAGCTGCTTAAGATAACTGAATTTGGGATTGTGCTCTTTCTGTGCGAGCAATACTGCATTGAGTTCTTTTCTGTGGTGTACCAACTCATAATGTAACAACAAAACATAATGTAATAACTGCACATAATGTGAAATGTATTGCATTATTAATGTAAATAAATGGTTATAATGTAATATTTTTGTCAAATTGTAATACAATCTTGAGTGCATAATGTAATAAAGATTTTCCAATGTAATAACGATTTTTCACATAATGGTTATTGTCTGGGAAATGTATTACATTATGAAAACACTGTAGAATTGTATAATGTAATCACAGTTCATAATACCAGCACATAAGGTATAAGTGAAACAATGTGAATGTGTAAGAAAAATATCCATATTTAAAACTTTATCGTCTAAAATAACTAGCTTCTGGCAGACAACCTACGCAAGTCGACTTACACCAAGAGTAACACTTGACGACGTAGGATGTAGGAGTAGCGTAAGCTTTGATGCCTCTCGTGGTTCAAAAAAACCTTTTTTGATTTCCCTTTAAAAAGACTTCTTATTCGTGACTGGTGTTTTGTTTTGCTCTTTCCTCTGCGCTTCCACATTCATCAGTGTCATGTCAAAGGTTACTCTTTCGCCGTAAATCGATGCTTATGTCCGTCTGCCGGAAGCTAATTATTTTAGTCGATAAAGTTTTAAATATGGATATTTTTCTTACACGAACGCATCGTTTCACTTCAGAAGGCCTATATTAACCCCCCAGAGCCCCATGGAGCACTTTTATGATGGATGGATGGATGCACTTTGATGGACTTCAAAACATAAACGGCCATTCACTGCCATTATAAAGCTTGGAAGAGCCAGGACATTTTTTAATATAACTCCGATTGTATTCGTCTGAAAGAAGAATGTCATATACACCTAGGATGGCTTGGGGGTGAGTAAATCATGGGGTAATTTAATTTTTGGTGAACACCAAAATGACATTTAAACGTTTTTGTTTCTTTGAAAAAAATCCGTCATGCGAGCAGGGAAACAGGAACTAAGGGAAACAAAACAGAAAATCAAAATAAGGGCAGAGATATGTGAAGTCAAGTTTAGGATACCTTTTGACGGGGCCAGAGACAGCGATGCACCATTCAGCATGTCCAGCACTGCTAATTGACCCCAGTTAGGCTTCACACACCCATCTGGGCTCACAACAACCCTCTAATTGCCATCACTGATTCTGTTCTGATAGAATTACTCTTGTCAGTGAAGGTCATTATTCTCTGCCTCAAACTCTGTAGGAATGTCTTTTCCCCCCCATTCCTTCTCCCTTCTTTCTTCCTTATCAGGCTAATGGGCATATCATTCTGGAGCTTTCTCTTACTTTTTCATTAAGGCCATGTGTGAGTGAGAGGATCAAGTTAATGGGTGATGTTATTTCTTAGAGATAAAGTGAAATGAAACATCCTTAGACAGTCTAGGGACATTACTAAAAGAAAAAAAAAAGATGCATAGGGTGGCTCATCAAACACAGATACAGGCAATTTAGAGATGAAAAGAAATTGTGCAGATTTTAACCCTCCGATGCATGTTACTCATTTTTAACATCAGATCTTTATTTTAACCACTCAGGGTGTGATTTTACATTCAAACCCCTATCATTCCATATGACTGTCCTCTTTGTGTTGTTTTTTTATTATTATTAATCATGCTGTTATTTATTATTATTATGACATCATAAATACATAGCTGAACGTACCTCTGAAATAATGCCATTATTTTCTATTGCAATTTCACACCCTTTCAAAATAAATTATTTTTAAAAGGTAATGCAAATGATTGCATTCTTATTTAATTTTTTTTTTTAAATGTGCATGCATCAGAGTGTTACATGGATTTCGTTTTAAAACTGAAACTTTTTTTCTCTCTCTTTCTCTCTTTCCTCTAAAGTATAACTGTTTGGCCCACCGAAACTTAAGGGAAGTGTAAGGAAAGTCCTGCTCCGTTATTGTAGTCTACTTCTGAAGTTGAAAACACACTTAAGAAAAAGTATGCACCAAAGATCAGTGAATATACAATATATCGACTGAAGTGTGTCGGGCGACTTCTGGGAGGTCTTTATTCTTTTCTGCTTTGCTTATTTTGCTTTCTTTCCTCCCTTTTTTCAGTATGCACCTCACCCAAGGCTTTAGCGGGCATAAATAGTTGATGAAAAAAAGAACAACAATAGTTACTTAAGGTCTTCATACAATATTTAATATACACGCAGCACAGTGCATAGACTGGGGAAAGGCAGAAGAATGTTGTCAGCTTACCAGCAACTAACTGCTGAGGGAGCAGGCCTAATGAAAGAGGGAAGTTTGTCTTTGAGCTATACTGAGTATTTGCTCTGCTCTCAATCTCCAAGACTTTAATTGGAACCTCAGAGAGATCATGCTATATTAATCTGAAGTTAATGCCCCGGATGAACAGGGCTTATACATCAACAACTATTTTTCTTTAGCACAACAAACCTTTCAGGACGGATAAAGATTTGTCCTGCCTTTACAGAGGGTCAAGGTTTGGCAGGTTAGCATGGCCCAGTTAGCCCCTGCTGGTACTGTAGATATTGCAACTACACAAGCAGGAAAAACATCTTTCTATAAGCAGCCATTCAAAAGTTGCAGATTAAAGAAATGACTTTGAAAGTAACACTACTGTTCAAAAGTTTAGGGTTGGTGAGATTTTTCATGTAAATCTTTTTAGCCTGTTATGCTTACCAAGGCTGCATTTATTAGATCAAAAATACAGTAAAAACAGTCATATTGTCAAGTATTATTACAAATTGAAACAATGATTTTCTGTTTCAAGTTATTTTAAAATTAATATGTGATTGCAAAGCAGCCATTATTTCAGTCTTCAGTGTCACGTGATCCTTTAGAAACCATTCTACTGATTTGGTGCTCAAGAAATATGTCTTCTTATTATTTTTATCATTTTCTTTTTTTCTTTTTTACCATTATACGTTTTTTCATCATTTCTTTGATGAATGGAAAGTTCAAAGAACAGCATTTATTTGAAATGCAAAGGTTATATAACAATGTAAAAATGCCTTTACAGTACACGTTTTAATGCATCTTTGCTAAATAAATATATATTAATTTCTTTAAAAAAAAAAGGAAAAAACACTGACCCCAAACTTTTGAATTCTATTTTTGCTAATATTTCAATATGTTTTTCAGGGTTATGTTTAAGTCTTAGTTTTATTTTGTTTTGGTTTTGTTTCCCTTGTTCCCGTTTTGCCTGTGTTCCTGGTCATTATAAGTTTCCATGGTTTCTGTTCTAATTAATTACCTAATTCAGTGTATTTGTCATGTGTGGTTTCAAGCAGACAGAAGAAGAACGTTTCAACACGAAGTGACAAATATCCAACAGGCAGGGCAACACACACTTAGGGTAACAGTGATTGGACAGAGAATGAATGTGATGGACCAACTTACAGTATATAACAAACACAAATGAGGATGATAAATAGAACACAGCTGACACATATTAAATAATAATGAGGAGCGGGAAAACTGAACAAAGGAACATAACTGAACATAATGTGACAGTATTTAGGCCCATAGTTCCCTTTGTTCTGTGTTTAGTCTCATTTATATTCAATGTGGTTGATTCTTCTATGTATATTTCTCCTGCAATCCTGAGTGTCATTGTTAAATAAAGTGTTTTGTTTATAATCCTTCATCGTACAATTACTACAGCCAAACCAGTAAATCTTGACAATAGTCGATTTTTTACCCATGCTTGATTATTTTCCTAAAAGTTTCGACTTGAATTTTGAACTAAAATCTTTTATTTGCTAGTAAAGGGGCTGTGCACATTCTTGTCACACAAGCAACAGTTGGCATTTCTCTTCCTCCCGCGTGCCTCATCTTCTTAATCTCCTCACGTAAATGATTAGATTTCGATGGCTTACGATTCTTCCCTACGGCAGAATCCACCACAGGTTCATCAATGCCGTCAAATGTATAAATTTTTGTTTGTTTGATGATCAAAAAGTACAAAGTAGATAAGGAAAACTAGGATGCCGGGTGTATTCAAAGCGCCACCGTTACTGTTTACAATGCGTGGAATGGTGCGCTGTGATTGGTTGAGCGGATTTATCACATTCTGCAGAGAAAGGAGACTGGCGTTTGTCGCGGTTTGGAAAGAAAGGGAGAAAACATGACAGAATAACACGGCAGTGTGTGTGTGGCGAGCTGTACCTCCGGGAATGGTGCAAAAAAATAAAAAATAAATAAATAAAGAAGCGTCGACGCAAAAAATATGACGTCGACGTAATTTCGACGCACCGCTACAGCACTAGTTTACACGACACCGTTTTCAACTAAAAGCGTAAAACGTTTTTTATGAGTTTTGGCTGTTTATTTACAGCGTTTTGGATGCCTGAAAATGCAAACTTTTGAAAACGAGTTTCAAAGTGCAAGTTTTTGAAAATGGTCTCTGTGTAAACAACAAAAACGCGAATCTCTGAAGATGATGACATCGTGCTCATGCGTATTACGTGTTCAATGTATAGTGTTTCATTGCCACCTAATGGCCTGGCAGCAAAATACAGCATTTTAAGTCGTTTTCGCGGATCCATGTGTTTACATCCTTACCTACACCACACACACACACACACACACACACACACACACACACACACACACACACGCACACACACACACACCACACCACAAACACACAGCTGTTGACACCTGTTCTGGAACATATTGAGAAAATAACCCTCCAGTGAATAGAGAAAGTACTGTGCACAGAATGATAAAAAGTGGAAATTGTAATAGATTACAGATATATCTCAGAAATAAATATCCAGCATCAGCCGCATTGATGAGGTATTGTGAAAGTGCCAGTATGTACAAAGCCAGGCACTCCTTTCAGACACATTTTCATTTCTCTCTCTCTCTCTCTCTCTCTCTCTCTCTCTCTCTCTCTCTCTCTCTCTCTCTCTCTCTCTCTCTCTCTCTCTCTCGCTCTATCGTTCTCTCGCGTTCTCTCGCTCTCAGTCTCTGTCTCCCAAACCCTCCTGAAACCCAATTACTCAAACAGCACTACAAGTAAGCAGTGCATGAATACCAAATGCAGT
Organism: Scardinius erythrophthalmus; assembly: GCF_964197995.2. Classification (NCBI taxonomy): domain Eukaryota; kingdom Metazoa; phylum Chordata; class Actinopteri; order Cypriniformes; family Leuciscidae; genus Scardinius; species Scardinius erythrophthalmus. The sequence continues at coordinate 16,300,440 of NC_138233.1, read as the reverse complement.
ATAATTGATTACTTAATTTATGAAAGAACCAGTGATTTTTTTTTATTTATTTTTTTTATGCCCGTTATTTATTGCGCAAATGTTTACTCAATTCAGCTGATATATGAGTCTTCTGCTGTGGGTCAAACTCAATTCACATTTTTTTTAAACAGCACACAGTTTTAGCTGGGGAAATAGTTGTTTTCATTTTTTTTTTAAACACATATATAACGAAAGTCAAATGCAGTATTTTATTTATGAATAATTGCTCATGTTTTTGCGTTTATCTTTAAAGAAATATCAGAGGAGTTGTATCAGTAGACATTTCTGCAATGGGTATTTCCTGTTATGTCATTAAAGATGTAGCAATGACATGCTTCTTGTTACTATTCAGCGAACAAGATGTTAAAGTGAAATGACAGCGAGACTCTACAGGGAGTTTGTCATCATTGCATTCTGATGTAAACCTCGGGGAGTGCCTGGGAAATGCAAATAAAATGCATTTGTATCAGAGCAATCTTGAGAGGACATATCAGTGAGGCGGGTGGATATGTAATGAAACCGTCTTCCAGATGTCTTCCACTATGGTACGGGGCTGTTTAGCTGCTGGCCTGCAGACTTGCCCTCCCTTGACCCCACACTGCTGCCTCTTCCAAAGCTATATGCCAGTTTTAATTTGCAGTTTTGTGCTTCTCTCATTCCTACCCATAATCCTCCTGTGCAGAGCAAAGCCCAGCCAAAAGAACCAGTCTGACGGCTTCTCTACATCACCAGGCCAGCAGCTGATCTCTTCTGACATTTGTGGCAGAGAATGACTCTAGGATGTTTTTCTTATCCCCATTAGCCAGCATGATTTGAATCCGATCAAAGGCATGCAGAACAGAGCGAGGGCAGCGATATCTTGGTTGGTATTTGTAACACTTAAAGTAATTTAAATACAATCGTTTAAAATAATTGTGCTTTTGATGCTACCTTGTCAAAATCAAAAGCTCATTGCTGTCTATATTTAATATTTCATCAGCTTAAGGAGTGTTAAAACAATAAACATGTACTAGCCAAATAAAACGGTAGCTTGAAAAAAAAACCTTGCTAGTTGAATCCTTAAAGGATGGTACAGGAGATTGTACCATCTCCATGAACATATATATATATATATATATATAAAACACTAACATTAGTGAATCATATCTGAGGCATATATAAAGGGATAGTTCACACAAAAACTTAATTTTCATCATTAACTCACCCTCGTGTCATGAATTTTCATTTTGGGGCGAACTACCACTTTAACTTCCAGATCTTCACTGTTAGTGGCACTCTAGAAACTTCTTGATGTCAGGGCTATTTTAGATTGAGGCTCATTTGAGCTGTAACTCAAGACTGGCCATCTCGTTGCCTGTCCTCTAAATGTCACCGTAAAGAGCTCAGTAAGTAAGTCTCTTCTTCAGCTCATTTCATTCCCTTCTTCTTCAGCGGACATCTTCTGTAGTGAGACATTATCATTTAATCACAGCATCTGCAGGGGTTTTAGAAGGCTTAAGATCAGGCCCACATCTCATATTGTTCCATGCTGCTTTGCTTAGCTTTGGAGGACACTTATGGATGGATTTGAGAAATAATTTAAATGATGTCAAAATCTCATTGGTACTGTAGCTAGATGTCTTTTGGAAATGAAGCTTGTCTTTGTACTATGACTGGCAGTGTAAAATGAAGATTGACAGATGTAAATAGACATTAAAAGTAAGCCTTCAATACATGAAATAAGAGGATCTCGTTTTATAAAAATAGTTACAGAAGCTGTGAGTGGAAGGTCAGTAAAATTCATAGAAGGATAGCAAGTCACCATTAATTGAGGATCCAGTTTTAGCTCTAGCCAAGAATGTCTTAAAACATTTAAAATCACAGTGATAAAGTGGTGGGTCAAGCAAATGAGTTCATCTCAATAGGTAATTATGTTCAGGAATGGAATTACTCAGTAAAGCACCAAATGTAAGAGCTGAATAGGTTGTTAGCTGATTAGTTTCTGTAAGAAATTAACATTTTCTTTTTATTTCATTACTTCAGGTTTAATATTATGTGATAAATGAACAAATTAGAGAATTTAAGAAATTAGCTTGACAGCACAAATATTCAGTACCGTAATAATTTTGCACTCTTTAATCCAAAACGACTTCCAAATGAGAACAATACCTGCAATTTATCATAAAGGAGGCAGCAATATTAGCAATACAATATGCAGTAAACCAGTAGAGATGCCACTGCAGACAAAATTGTATTATTATTATTATTATTATTATTATTAAAAACAATAAGTAATAATTATTGTGTTAATAGTAAGTGCCTTTATTTATGGTTATGGTTGAATTAAATGCACTTAAAGAGGTGCTATTTCATGCCAATTCTTAATGGTTATGATTATCTCAGGTAGAAATAGAGGTTGAAAGTGGTTGCTGTGGATAAAATAAAATAAAAACATATGGATAAGCACTAAAGAGAGATGAGGATTGTGCTGCATATTTTTTTTTTTTTTTTTGGCAGTAACCTTGGCTTTGGTCAGTGTTTTGCAGGAGTCATTGATAAAGTAGGTTCAGCTATGGACATTTGTATTGGGTAGAGGAAGTTCTGCATTGATGATAAAAGAACTGAGCATTTCACTTCATAGTTCTAGACCAAGGTTTCTTGTGAAAGTGAACTTTTAGTTCATCCTGCCAAAATCAATTGATCATTTAGGCATGTTTGCCAATTTTTTTTCCATTATTGTCAGACAGTATATATTACATGCTGCATAAACACTAAATCAACCTGAAATCAGATGTGTGTTTTCTCACCTTTAGACAGACTTCCGGAAATATACTGGGACTTTGCAATTATTGGATCACCCAGTTTTGTGTTAGACAGGTCTTACAATAACTTAATCAAAAGGTGCTCAGACATATAACCTCCCATGCACATGTTCCATAAATATTCCCATTAACATACTTTACTAAAGTGGCTCTTAAAGACCCTAATTTAACACCAGCATGTCCATCCAGACAGGGGAGGAGGAAAATGATAAATTACAACAGCAGTAGACCTTTTTTTTAATCTCTCAAATCTGAAATAGAATTTATTAGTGCTGCACAACAACCATCATTAAATATGAAGCTTTAGAAGAAATCAGGAACTTTGATGTGAAATAATAAAAAAAATAATAATAATAATAATAATTGATGAGCATTAACCCAACATAATTTTTTGCAGAAATTCCTCACCTATTTTATTTATTTTAGTTTTTAGTTTTCCATTGTATTTTAGATGAATGCATTAAAAAAAGATAAAGGTCAGAGAAATACATCATAAAAACTATGGGCTAGCCTATCCGGCCTTTAATTTCTCAGTCATATTTAATAAAGTAAAATGAATGCACAAACATAAAAGGAAACATACAAAGTCTTAGTTCACTAAATAATCAAAAGCATACATTTAATGCTCTGCATGTATAATATAGTTCTGTTTGAATTAATGAGTTATCGCCTTTGGATGTGTCCTACTCCACTGCCATATAACCTAGTGTTTTTTACATTTCTTTTTTTGAGTTGTGCATGTATCAAAAACAAAGAACCAGTCGACTGTCACTGGAGTTTCTTTTCATTCGGAATATTATCTGCTTGAGCATCTAGAAAATGGCTCACATAACCCCCTGAGACAGACATCAATGTTGTTGCAAGATTTTACAGAGAACAGTTTCCTGCTTGAATAAAAATGCTATTAAATTAGAGACAGCGACTGAACCAGAGAGACACATGATGAGCGATAGGTAATGCCACATCACAGTTGATAAACTACAACCATTACCACAAGTGACGTTTCCTCCAGTCAATTTTGCAAGTACTTAAAAACTAGAGAACCTTTTTGGTCTTGTTTGAGTGAGAAAAAAAAAAAAAAAAAACGTTTTAGTAACATTTTACAGTAAGATTCCATTTGTGAACGCTTTAGGCATTTTAAAATTTATAAATTAAAGATGAACATTTTTAAAGCATTTGGTAATTCATGTTTGTTAATATTACATATTAATGTAACTTTTTAATTGTTAACTTTTGTTGTATTCGTATGTTAAAAACTATTAAATATGTATATGTGTAGCGATTATTAATATTAACCAAGACTAATGAATTCTGTGAAGTTTTGTTAATTTTTGGTCCGTGATAGCTATGTATTAACTTAACGAACTAAACCTAATTCTAAAGTGTTACTACTTTGTCTGTTAGTAAAATTCATGCATGCATTATCTTCTTTAGGTTTGTTCACTATGAAACCCCATGTGTCATTTTTATTTCTCTATTCTTTACTTATTGAGCCACACTAGGATGTTACAGTTTTTCTGAATTGCTAAAACACTAAACCCCATTCTCTGAACCAAATTCTCAATAGTCTAAACCAATTTGTTGAATAAATCACTCTTGCTGTAAAACATTAAACAAGTTCAGGTAGTTAAAACAGTGATTGCAAATCTCATGCATTCTTTTTTTTTAACTATTAACCCATTTTCACTCACTTAAACACATTTTGCACTTATGTTTCAAAACGCTAAAAACAGGCAGGCGGAAGTTAAACACAACTGCAACACAGTTGTCATCGTTTACACACAACAACTCAAAACTGTTCACACTTATTTCTAATGATGTGACCAAACCAACTGCACATAATACAAGTCAGTTCAGAGTCCCAAAAATGTACTCAAAATGTTGCACTGAATGTTGATATCAACAACTGATGGAACAATATAAGAGGGAGAGAAGGAAGATGATGAGTAAGAGGAGGTGAACAAGAAGGAAGTGGAAGAGCAAGGTGTGGAGAATGTTGCGAAGGCTGGATCTGCTTTAGGGTTTTTCCCTTTGCCTGCAGAGATGACATTATCTGTGATGTAGAGAAACTCCTCTGGCCGGATCAACAGAAACAGAATGAATCTCTCTCACTGATCTTGATTTTGCAGTTACACAACTCTTCTGAGTGTACTTTACTGTAACATGCTTTTCATTTAGAGTTTTTTACTGTAACCTTTTTGGCTTTTGCAGTTGGGTAACTGTATTTTTACAGTATGCAAGTGTTGAATATACAGACATTCGATAGGCCTACTATTCAATATTCAGTACAATACTATACTTGCACTGGATACAGTATACAATTTATTTACCTTACTACTGTAAATTGTAATTACTTTACTTTTTGACGTAATTGCAAAATTTGTTTACTTTGTTACAATATACGTTTTTTTCTGTAACTGCATGCTTTGGATTATGTGTTCTCCATTTTGTGATGTTGTGTCTAATGAATGATCTGAGTGTTTATAATTTTGACTCGTGTGTGTATGATCTGTAGCCTGACTACGTCAGACCTCGTACTTCCGCTCAATTTCAGTTCGCTTCTGTACTCAGTCTGAGATAGCGACCGTTTTCCCCGTTTTCCTCCGGCCTCAAAACAGCCGACCAATCAACGAACAGAGGGCGGGCTGAGAGCCGTGACGTAGACGCTGATTGTACCGTGGATGCGTAGATTTACTTCACATAGGTAATTCGCTCGATGGTTTTGTTTTCGCATCATACATGTGTTTACATAACACACGCCATAACCAAACGTTATGTGATTGGCTTACGGGTAACCAATGATTTTAAACTTCAGACAAGCGCCCCCCCCCGCGAGAAAGAAAAGGCTTTTCAATTATGCCATGCCAGACTCTGTCTACGAAGCAAAGCGAAGTAGCAGAATTTGGTATTACCAGGCTATATGATCTGAGAGCATTGTTTGATTTTGAGCACAGATAAAATGGTTTTGAGGCAATTGTTTGATTTTGCCAGAATAGTCAGAGTTTCTGTGAATGTGGCTTGAAAATTTGGTTTTGTGTTTAAGGTTTTGAGAAAGTGAGTGATGGTTTCAAGAAATGTGTTTTAGCAATTCAGAAAAACTAAGTAAAACACAGTATGAACTTCACAACATGATATGAACCTACACAGCAGGCCATCAAGTAAAGTAAGTGAAGTTTCAGTGTACACTGCAGAATAATGAGATCAGAGATCTGCTGTCTTGAACATCTGGCTTGGATTATGGGCTTACTTATACAGTAAATATGGTATAGCAGGTTTATGTGCTGAATGTTTAATGCTGATGACCCTAAAACACAGACAGATGTTCAATGCAACATTGTGACTATATTCATTTTAGAATAGTGCAGTGAAATTGCAAAATGCATACATTACTTCAATAAAGAGAACAGGTTTTGGTTCTCTTGGTTTATTTATAAGTTTTGTATTGTAGGGTAATTATATATTCACTGAAACACTTTTGTTCATTTGAAGGTAGCAAAATAAAACAATGATATCCCTTCCTCTGATTAAATTAGTCTAACTGAAAAATATTATTTGATTTATAGTAGTGTGCCATTTTATGCAGTAAAAAAAAAAGAAGAGGCAATTAGCTCAATATAAAACTTCAAAGCATCAGCTTTGCAACCAGGAGAAACGCAACAGCTACAACCGAGCAGTGGTTAGCATTGTTTAGAGTTGCTGCATGCCTTCTCCCAATGCACAAAGGAGAGAAGAACGAATCCCAAACAACGAGAGTAAGCAAATCCCACCTATCATGTGCTACACTGTTTACAAACTATCAGATCAGCATATCAGCAGGTATGTACACAAAATGTTCATTCAAGCTTTGTAAGCAAATGCATTCTGGGAGACAGAATTCATTAATTCACTTCTCCGTGCGGCATCTATAAGCACAACCGTGGCATGATGAGAAACGCAGATGAAAAAACACCTTGTCCCTTTGCTGTAGATCAGCGGTGGGAGATAATTAGTCTCCATAGCTGGGCTGCTGTGACTGGCTACACATGTTCCAGCTGTCACAGGTGTATTCCTGGAGACTGAGGCACTGACAGCCATGACGGGACCATCTGGGCCTGTTCCCATCACGGGATGATGCCTTGCCAATGACAGTCTCCATTCTGCTCGAGAAGTGTGTGTGAGTGTGTGTGTGTGTGTGTGCATGTTGATTGACTTTACATGTGTCCCATAGGACCCCATGTTAAGGGATTCCAGGCTGACTCAGGCTTTGGTAAAGCTGTCTTTGTGGATCAAACACTGTACTGATCTCTGTGGGGCACCAGTCATGCAGGCTGCTGTGTGTGTGTGTCACTGTGTAAATAGGTGCATACTCAAACTGAAGGCGTGTGCATGTGCTGTATGTATGTGTGTGTTTACTTTTATCTCAAATCTTTTTAAAAGGTTTTTACCCAATTGGAACACTTTGAATTTACTCTTTAGTTTCATTCCCCCAAAAAGTGCCCCTATTATGCCTATAACCTTTCATGTAGTGTGTTATAGAGCTGTTTGTGAATGAAAAAGATCTGTACAGTTTCAAAGATCAGTGCATGATAAATGGAGTTATTGTCTCCTAAAAGAAATAACCCATTCTGAACGACCTGAAATGAGATGTCAGTAATTCTAGTCTTCCAACATGCTAGCCTATGAGCTTCATTGGCTGTCCACAAACAACGTCTACTTTGACCTGCCTTCAAACACTGCCATTGTAGCTAAGGCCTTGGAAGAGTTTTGTGTTGCCGACATGTCGAGCAGATGATGTTTTTCTGCACTGCAAAGCAAATCCACTTTTCATGCGCTTCCAAAGGATGAGGACTAGGTCTTGAATTTATATGGAGAAAAGAGGTGATACTGCAATGTATATTATGAGTAAATGCAAGCGTTTTTTCTTCTTTTTTTTTCTTTTTTTACCTTGGATGCATGTAAACCTATTGTAGGAGAGACCTCTAAAACAAAATTAGGAACATTTAAATGTAATTGAATTCATCAACAAGAAAATGCATGTATGTAGTCAAGCCAAGTCACCTTTATTTATATAGCACTTTATACAATAAAGAAGCTTTACAGTAATAAACAGGAAAATAATGATCAATGATGCAAACTAATTATGCTGTAAAGCAACTCTAAAAAGACAATAATGTCATTGTTCAGCTGAAGTCAGATCATCAATTATGAAATCAATTCAGTTCAGCAATAAAGCAGCTCTGCAGAAAGCTGTGATGTCATCATCCAGCTCTAGCTCAGCTTCCGTCCAGTTGTCAGTGCAATTCAATAATATTGCTAAATATTATGTGTAGTGAATGCAATCCAGACATATTGCATCCATGTTAGCATTGTTATGTGACCTATACGATGTAAATCATGTTGCTGTTTCCCCTGATGAATCTGGCTGTGTATCTGGTTCTGAATGTTAAGTAGTATAAAATCCATAGAGAGCTGTTTAAAAAGTTGGATTTTTAAATAATATCATCAAATTCCTGTGTATTTAGACTCTTTTATTCAGTGTACAAAAAGTGCCACTTACTTATAGATACTCTTTCCAAACAATAAGTGTAGGCGAAAACATGACGCATCTGTTTAGTTTGATTCCAAAATGTCCCTATCAATGCTTGAACCACACCTACGCTCTTGGATTATATATTGAAGCAATGCCATGAAAGGTGAGAGGTCACTTATCTCTGAGCATTGCTTTTGGAAAATTGATGAGTATTGAATAGCGAAATAATTTGCACAGCATTGAGACAATATTGAGCAGGCAGTAACACACTCTACATAAACCGCCGGTGATTTCCATCTCCAAGTACTTTTGTAAATCAAAGTGGACAGTGTTATTTGCGTTTGAATTAAACTCAAGGAGATTCTGTCTCCCTCTTCACATGCTAAACAGCTAGTAGCTCCCACAGGTTATAATGTCTCTCATTCGTTCTGTATCTGTCTTTTTCTTTCCCTCGTTCTTGCTGCAGCACCTTCCTCCCGAAGTAGAGGGAATATGTTATGAGTACTGCAAATGAAAAACCTTTGCAAGTGTACCATACAGCTCATTTCAGGAGTAAACATCATTGGCCCTCCAATTTACCTACTGCCATTCTTTAGGCCCCAAGAGCCCATTGAGAGAAGAGCAGTTCCATCCAACACAAACACTCTCCAATTTGCATCTTTTGCCGTGTTTTATTACCCATGCTTTGTTTTGAGCCTTTAAACCTGCGTCCACTTCTACCTTCAGTGTTTGATGTTAATTAGCCGCACAATCTGAATTGGACAAGTAAATGAAAAACCCTTGCTAATGGCAAATTAGCTGTTTACACGCTGCAGCTGTTATTGACAGCTAATTTTAACAATGAAAAAATTATCATCCAATAAATATGCTGTCAATGAACACTGACCTCCTCTGGGAAGTTGCTTTTGTGATTTTTAAGAATCTATGGAAACAAGCCCATCCACTGTATTAATTTGTAAATGTTTGCTTTAAAAGGCCACATTGTATGTCAAGTAAATGATGCAGCTAATTCACTTTTGAAGGATGAAAGTTGCTGATTTAAATCAGATTTATGTGAGAAGTTTTTCAAACCAGAACCTTTGCTTTTTATGATTTCACTTTTGAGCTTTCCAAAGCAACATGAGAAACGTGTGTCCCAGCCTAAGGTATATACACAAACACACAAACATACACACACAGACTCCAACTGTCATGATCACTTGATGCAAGAACTGGATCAGCGATCCCGGGATCAAATGTGGTCTGTTCCTCATGACTCCTCAAGGGCCTCCGTAATCCCTGATTTCTTCCATATTTCACGTGGCAAGGACCCAGCGCTCTGCTTCCACACTCACACTTCAAAGCATTCTTTTCATGTGTGTTTTGAGTAAGAATGTGAATATCCTTTGTATATGAGTTGCAATGGTGGTGGCACCCTTCACAAAATGAGAGGTAGGCATCAGTTACAGCAATTAGTGTGCAGTCGATAAAAATATGGCAACCCTTTTTTAACACAAAATAAAATTAATATGTGATTTTAATAGTACAATATTTTATGTAGTATTTGATTTTCCTGTTATCCTGGAAAATAAAACTGTATTCTGAGCCTACGTCGTAAAAGTTAAAAAGTAATTAAAGATGTAGCGCCCTCTACTGTCCAGGTGTGTCCATCCTTTTGAATTATTGATGCTAGAAACCGGATTCGTTTACTTGTCTCTCTCGTCATGATCTGTGACTGTGACTCATGATTTCTACAACTGCTCCATACAAAATGCAGCTTTGATCTCTGGCGTAGTGCCCTTATCAAATCGCAAAAGGCTGCGATAAATAAGTATGAAGCGCAGATTTTGCTCTGATGATCAGCTCATGATGGCTCTGATCACAGTACAGGAAAGTAAACTCCATCTCTGCACATGATGTAAGTTTAACGTGCATTTGGGAATGCTTTATTTTTCACATTTGCATAATTTCCAAATGTTTTGTGTTCAGATGATTACAGTATTTTACCAGGTTTCTATGAGGCACGTTTGAAAACCTGTTTTCAACTGCAGCTTTCCGCCAAAATAAATGCTTGTGGTTTATCTTGTACAAGTGAAAACATTTAGAAAAAGTTATTATAATTTCCCTACTGTATTGTAATAAATAATTATCATGAAATATACATTTTTCATTTACGTTTATTTTACGGTGCATTTGTTTTACAATACATTACTGTCTCAGGGATGAGAATAATAATAATATAAATAATATTTATTATTACATGGCTCTGTGGAATACTTGATTCTGATTGGTCAACTGGCCATCCAGCAGTATGTTATTCCCAGATAACAACCGCTGAAAACAGATAACGCAGGCTCATCCGGGTTACTGAAGGCAGCAGTGCTAATACGCTTGCTAGGAATGGATTTTCTTTGTGGAAGTTTTGCATTTGATGAGCTAATAAAATATTAAAACTCAGTCAAATCAATATTTTGTGTACAGTTATTTAATAATTCCATCCAGTATCATGGACTCGCTCTCTTTTGTTTCATACAAACGCAGCTGCTGTCATTTTGTGACTATTGTTTTGTACACTTTTACTGTACACCGATTATAATATACAAACAGGTATGATTTTAAAACAGTTTAATCTGAAATCAATATATCTCATCTCTATAATTATTTATGTGGCAAAATGCTATGTAATAAGTGGTATGACTGTATACCGTATCTCTTAAATGTCCAGTTTGAACTTGCCGCGCTAGCAACTGCACTCTCCGCGGAAGGTAAAGACCTAATAAAACAACTCGGATCAGTATTCTGTCTAATTATTTACTTATGTGGCAAGTAGCCATGTAATAAGCGGAATAATCCGCTCCGCCTCGGGGTCCTCGTCACACTGTCGGGGTTTATTCTGAGATAACAATCGGCTGGATGTACATTATCCCTTACTTATTATAGCCTATTCTAATTATTTGGCTTCCTAAAACCAGTGTAAATGTAATGGAGACACTATATAACAACTAAAGAAAAGTCATAAAAAGACGGTTTGAGTCAAGCATATAATATTATTTCAACAAACTTTTTTTTTTTATGTTAGAATTAAAGAATGCTTTCCTAACTCTTTTTTACATTTTAATTATAATCATTCACTTTATGAGCTTGTTTTGAACATTTGGGCCACATTAACCATTCATTTATGGGATATTGTATTATTAACTGTCTAACTATGTTCCAAGGTTTGGTAAGGTTTGCAAAAACTCCAAGCCTCATATAAAATGAATGGATAGCAAAATAGATCATTTAATATTTAGTTTGACCTCCTGAGGTTTTCATCGACATTTTTCAAAGGTTAAACAACTTTCACTGACCATTTGTGAGAAAGGGAAAAAATAAGTAATCATTTTGCAAGAGTACAATAATATACAACAATATTTATAAAAATTAAATTCAAAAATTTCATTGAGATTGGTATCTCGGGTAACACTTTATTTTGATAGTCCTCCACTTCAGACATTAACTATAATTAACTTTGCAACTACATGTCAACTACCAGCCATTAGAGTATTAGGCTGTCTGCTTAATAACTGATTAAAAAAGAAAAAAAAGAATGCTCCCCAACAGACATTCTACTGACTATAGTAACTTTGCAACTTCATGTGAACTTATTCTACTAACCTGAACCCTAACACCTAATCCTAACCTAACAGTCTATTGTCTACTAATGAGAGTTAGTTGACAAGTTGCAAAGTTAGTAGTGTCTAAAGTGGACAGTTGAAATAAAGTGTAACCTAAACTTGTCTTGCTGCAATGCTATACAGATAATCCGAATTTTGTTTTATTTTTGGGGTGTCATTCTTGGGGATACAGACATGTGGTGAGTTTAAAACAAAGCTTTTAAAGTTTGATTCATTTTATGTTGCATAATATTTCATCAAAATCTTACTGCAAAACCATCCAAAATGTGACTCTAATGCTTAATGTAACACAAGTTTGTGCCCTTTTCGTGGAGGAAAGAGAGAGAGAGAGAGAGATAGTAAATGGGAAGAAGGAGCACCTTTCCATAGTCGACTTCTCAGCCTGTTGGTCTGTGAATCAGCGGATTCTGCTCGCTTTTAATCACATGCGTCCCCAGAGCCGATGTCTCACAGAAGCAGCTCTCATTTAAAGCAAGACATAACACTTAAAATAGTACAACAACAGGAAGCTCATTTACTGTGAGAAACTGCAGAAAAGCCTTCCATATATCACTTGAGCTGCTTTTTTTTTTCACTCGTCAGTCTTTTTTGTTTTTGTCACACGAATATGTGTGAGTGTAATGATGAACATGTTGTGAGGTCTCTTAAATATCCGTTGATTAGCAATGTATGTAAAAGTTAGTTCCATACTAGTTGCAGACAACTTGTGAACTTTATTTATTAAAATGTAACTTTGCCTGTCAGTGTGGAAAGCAACTCATCGCATGACAAAGTAAGTGGATATGGCTCTCATTAAAAATCAAATCTCTGTTTTACCTCCTGTTTGCTCACACAGGAACACTCAGTAAACAAAACCTGCGACTTGAGCATAGAGCTTCAGTTATCATGGATCTTTTGTACGTTGATGGCGAGATTAAATATGAATAAGCTGCCGTATTTGTATATTTGTATTCAGCTGTGTATGTGTGTGTGTGTTGCAGTAGCTCCCCCTGCAGTGAGCTCTCAGGAGAGTTGCTTATTAAAGCGAACTGTCAGTCAGCCGCTCAGGGTGCAGGAGGCCCTGATGAAGCCATCCATTATTTACTCAGCCACTCCAGTGGACAAACAATCAATTATTTCAATGGGAATTATCCATAAGCCCCTTTGAATGCAAAATATCTGAATCTATGCGTGCAGCGATAGAAAGGAAACCTCGGCCAGTGAAATGAGGGTGGTTTTGGCCAAAACCCACTCATGCACATACGAACACACTCGTTTTTTTTCTTCTTTCAGCAATAAACAACAGCACATTGAGCGTATGGTAATGGCTGACATGCTGAGACATGGCTTGAGGTGCTTTATTATTCATATTTTGGGGCGATGAATAATCAGATCCTGACTGATGAATGGTTTGAATAAATCATGAGACTGTGATTAGTTGGAATGGGACTGGGGGTGGGCACAGTGATGGGGGGCACCATAGGTGGCAAGGGTCACCTGTCTGTCACCCAGGTATACCCATCCACCTCCGCTTTCTGTGAGTGTACTGTATATGCACGTTCATTTGTTTGAGTATGCTTCACTGGCACATGCATGAAAGCCTTCGAAAGTGCTTTCATCTCCACTTAAGAAACTATATTGTTTTGCCCGCTGTTTAAACACGCTGCCTACTTTTACACTCCACGTAGCTGAATCCACAGGACATAAATACCATAATTGAACATTCTTCATGGACAAGGGTTTGAGATATTGAGGGTTTATTAAAATGGTCAGCTTTTTTAGACTGTTTCCTCACAAGCTTCTTAGATCATTAAAAGAAAAGAACTTCATCTTGAACTTAAATGAAGCACGGTAAAACTAATTATTGTGTGTGACTCCATTTCACCTCTCCAGGCCTGTTTGTCCTGACATTGTGCCACACGTTGTGAAAAACCTCATACATCTTTTGATCTTCACAGCTACCTGACAGCATTGTAAAATGCTTTTTACCATCTGAGCATGAACTGATTCGCTCTTCAGGAACTCCTGAGGGACTTTTAATGCCGTGCGGACATGATTTTCAAAATTATACTTGACGCACAGAAACAATAATGTCTGCTACTGCGTTTTTGTGGCTAGAATTATGTTTTTTATTCTTCACAGACGGCTCTTTATTCGTGTGCATTCATGTGTTTGTAAGCATTTGCATGTGTTTACTTTTATGCGTTTCAGTGTCCTACTGGTCAAATGGAAGCAGAGGGTCTGGTGTTTGGCTCAGAGTCAGGGACAACAGCTTTAGTTCAATGATCTGATTCATGGGTGCAGTTGGGCCGATTGGAAAGAATAAGGTTTGATCTAATCTCATTTGCTTAGCTTTCCAGCTCAGTTTCTCCATTGGCAAATACCATGAAAAAGCAGAGGGCTGAACATGCTTTCAGTGCTGGCTATGGAGCTCTGGCACTAGAAATATGCAAATAGAGATTTTAGATTATGTAAATATGCAAGCATGCAAATATAGAATGAAAATGTAATCCCTATTTGGGTACAAGTCTAAAAATGTAAAACGCTTCAAATATCCATCGAGTCAAAAGCTTGTTTTTAATGCATGAAAAAGTTTTTCATTTATCAAGGGCTTGTTTGTCTGGTCACAGAGCTTAGTATTGTAGCTCCACGGTTTTGTGCAATAAAACTTTTTTTTTTTTTTTTTTTTCTGCAAAAGTTCAGATAAAAATAAAATGTTTTCTTATTCAACTAAATGTAAACCAGATATAACTAGATGTAAAAAAAAAAAAAAGATAATTGAGCTGCAGCTCTAATATTCACATCACTAGTGGCACAAAACAGAAATGGAAAAATAGACTAATTACTGCCATAGGAAAAATAGATTTTTTTAAAACATCTTACATACAATGTAGCATTCAATTCGCTGTGATATTTCCAAATAAATTATGGCTGCACATTTCAACAGCAAAAAAAGACCAGCAAAGGTGGTGTGTCTAGTGATATCTGTACTTGCCTTTTATCTGTCCACTTCTGAAATAACAATCAGGATTCAAGGAGTCTCAGCTTCTCTCACAAACCTTATGGGTCCTTCACACTGTTTTGACCCCTCTCTCTGGCCAAGAGCAGAAAAATACCCTGGAGCAATGTTTATAGGCAAGAAGATACTTATTAGGCAACACATGTCTGCATGTGAACATGCATGGTATGTATGGAGAGAATTTAAATTTCGAGTTCCACAAATTCCCTTTATGATCTGTATGATTTTCTGATATTGATATCTCTGGGTGGATGAGAAGGCAGCATACAGATTACATGCTACAATCCTTCCCGATATGTTTCCTATGATATGTGTTTCATATGTACTGCATATTGTTTGCTGGACTCAGAAGCTCTCTTTATTAGCTCAAACAGAAAACTGAGACTTTGTCGCTTATTAAAGAAGACATTTAACAGATGTGTTAGAGCAGATTTAATATCTTGTCAGAGCCCAAGGCAGGTTAACAATACATATTCACCCTTTGGTTATGTAAAGGGGGGAAATTCATAATCGAATTTTATTCAGTTTAATGCCTTCCTTTTCCTTGAGGGTAAAATAAATTGAAATAATCTCGGAAAAAATGATTAGCAGTGAGAACCCTTGAGACATGATAATCAAATTAAAGTTCCCCCTTTCCACTAACCTCACTATAATCTTATAGATGACACTAAATTCCCATTAGAAACCTTGAGTGCATTGACCAAAACCAAAAAAAGAACATGTTTTTGATATTGAGGGAGGGTTTGGCATTTATTAGGGTGAAAGGTCACTTTGTGTGCAATTTTGTGTGATTTAATTGGCCTATATATCACCTAAAATGGCTTAGATATGACTCCTCTGCAAAACCTTTATTGTATGGGATATTTCTCTAATGAAGGACCGTCCTGACCCCTGAAATATACAATATGAATAGAACATTAAGCTGTGTAACTTTTTCATAAATTTGTCATCATGAATGCGTCAACTTTTCCTCATAACTTTTCCCCATGCATCCACAAGACTTGATTGATATGACAGCTTATGTCCTAAACATGGTTATTTAATAGCATGTCATCAGCATAGAAACATGAGCTCAGTCTCATTATTTTGTACATGTGGGGACAGTGATGTAGTCACACATGATGGATGGACCACTTGGGGACAGTAAAAGATGTCTAGCTGTTTAATAAGCAGCCAAATCAGGTGAAGACGTTAGGTTGACCTCCCTGTGAAAACACTGCCACAATATTGGAAACAATAAGATATACTGTATGAATAATCATATCGATTGGCTGAAAGATAAAATACGCTCTGACATCACACGAAGGTGTGAACATTTATCATGCAAAGGTCTCGTTTAGATGTCAACCACTCATAAAATGCAGTGTTACATTTCCTGTGATATATTGACCCATAGAAACCTCCAGCTATTTCGTATATATCAAGTCTCAATGTTTCCATAATAGAAATTGGCTCACATGATGCATAGTAGAAGTGTTTATTTTTTATTATTATTATTTTTTTTTATGTATGTATTTACAATCCTTTTTTTTTTCGGTGGCAGGCTAATGTGTCTAATACTATATGAATATAATTTTTAGCTCTGCCTTTTTGGCTGCAGACCTTTTAAAAGACTCTTTTCTGATCTGCAAGCACAGGCTAAATTAGAATTCAACAACCTCCCCTTCTTTTTTTATAGTCTGTAAGCCATTATGCTAATTGGTCCAGTGGTTGTGACAGATGTGCTATGTTTTAATTAAAACACTTAATTCACTGATCTGCAAGGTCTCTACCCCACAGCACTCAGCTCTCACAGTCACTTTTGTTGAGGTGCATGTGCTATAGACCTACATTAAGAGTAAAAAAACACTACTAAATGGAGTGAGGGGCACAGATCTTCTTAAATAGACTAAAGCAATTTTCCTTGACAATCCCGTCACACAAATACCAGTTACAGGCGATTGTGGTTTAGTATCCATCTATCAAAGTTAGCGAAGGTGTGACACCCGGCAAATATTGGTGTAATGAATCTCCAGTCCATTAATCTGGAAAGATCATGTCACAGTGGAGTGTGAACTGTGTGTGTTGGTGGGCAGCATGCTAGGGAGATGTGTAGTGATTGTCACCTGTATGAGTCATGCTCACGGCTGATTAGAGCTGAGCGTGAGGCGCAGCGTGATGAGGAATCAGCGAGGGGGAAACTGCAGGTGGCTGACCTTTTTTCCACCATCTCCATCTGTCTTCATTTCTCCACAAATGCTCTACTATTCTCCCACTAAATCCCAATTCTTTCACTCTTTTGAACAAACAAGGACTCTCTTGGGCTCAAAATGTGATTTTGTTCAAAGTTATCAGCACTCTAGCCAATATGAACCACTGCAAGCCTTTTCAACATTGAAATACAGAAAGAATATGTTCACAGATGTCTAATCATTACATGTTGGTTAGTGAATAACAGACCATTTTAGGTTATTTACACAATAATATAGTATTTAGTAATATTTTGAATTAGTATTTATTCTTGTATTTTCAATTTTCATTTTAGCTTTAGTCATTTTATGTGCTTTTATCATTAGTTTTTTTAATATTTCGATTTAACTTTCATTTATTTCTGTTTTAGTAATTTTAGTAAACTTAAACTACTTTATTTCGGTTGGTTTTATTTTATTTTTCCAAATTTATAAAGAAAATACAGTACAGAATAAGGGTGTAACGATACCCTCATTTCACGATTCGATACATTTCACGATACTGAACTCACAATACGATATTATTGCGATACTCCAAGACATATGATAAAAAGGTAAACAAAAAATGTACTATTGATTAAAATGCTAAATTAGATATTACATTGTGGGTGTATATGAATAGGCTTGGACTTGGTACTGATAACCCAATGCACAGGACAATGGTGACACCAGAATAAAAATATTCATGATTCTGAAGCTGAAAATACTGAATTATTTAAATGAAATATGCCTTGCACTCTGTTACAGAGTATATCATTAAAATAATGTAGCCACTTTTTACTGGTAACATAAGACATTTGGCATTACCAGGACCCACAAATATTCCCCCATTGCATTATTATACATTATATTCAACATTATATATAGTAGTTTAATGTAGTACTGGCACTAATACTAAAGCATTTTATTTTGGGTGAACTATACACAATAAATATTGTCACTATCCACGAAACATATTGTCTCATTTTTGCATTGCAATCTATTGTGACACGATATATTGTTATACTCTCAGTACATAAAGAATACATACTGTAATGAATTTAGTGCCGACTAATTTTATGCCAAATCTTTTTTTTTTGTGAATTGGAATGCATGTAAAGGATTGTGGGTGATTGGAGGATGCCAAGGAATACACTTGATGCATTCTTCAAAATATGCAGAATGAAGGACACTAAACAAAGGCTGTCTTCTAAGGACCCTTCAAATTGAGACAACCTTTAACTGCTCTTGATGATGTAGCAGTCGAAGTGTGCAGCCATACTTGGACACAACTTCCTGATTGAGACATGAGTAGACGAATGCAATAGAAGCCATTCTGCGGTGTCTGGAATGTACGAATCCCTTGTTGATTGTGTCCATTACGGCCACCACTGATCCAGTTACCACACCCACCACGGATAAAGAGCCAGAGCCCACCGCAGACTGAGACCCAGCAAAAGCCCGCCACAGACCCTGTATCTGAGCCAGAGCCTGTAGCCTCTTTCATCCCAGAAACAAAGCTTGAGCCAGTCTGACCAGGTGTGTGAGCCAGTTTTTACATCTGTGCCTGTGAGTTTTACTGGAGCTGGATGATAAAGAGTCACTGATAGGCCCTGTCCCAAATGGCACACTTCATATGCACTTTCGGTCTTGTGGACTTACAATGGCTGCCGCGTGCGCGTGTCCGTTAAGTCCGTGAGACCGTAGGGTGTCCCATTTGTCCCATTGAAAGTGCGGACTCAGAGGAAGACCGCGAGTGCTTAGGCACCAACTTGGGAACGGGCCGTAGACTGGGATTCGGCAGAGCCACTTCCAACTCTTGTCCCCACCCACAAACCTTTTCCTTCTGTGGTGATCCAGCCCAATCTTCTTCAGTCTTCTTTGTCACCACTGGTCCTGCCCAACTCAAAGTCGTCATCGTCGCTGATGGTCCTACCCAGCTTCCCATTCCCTCCTCCTCTAAAATAAACTAACATTAATCAGGTTGGAAAGCAGTAGGAAACAATCAATTTCGGGCCAGTGACCCAAGTCCTGCAGATAGCTTGCTCACTTGTTAAATTGCCCCTTTCCCTGGCCAAAACAAATGGGTGCGCTTATGTGTTCAAAAGGAGATGCATTAGATATTCTAGCCTGTGAATTTCCCCTTAAAATAGTGCACAATTTGCAAAAGTCTTTTTCTTTCAGGGGTCTTAATAGCTCAACAGCGAGCAGAGTTAAAAGAAAAATAGTACCATTAGCTCGTCCGGTGTATTAAACTGATTGTGTATTAGCTTGCTACAGTGGCGCAGTGCGTTTTGACATACTGTTCGACAGACTTAAGAAAACAGCAATAATGCACTGCTGTTTGCTTGCTTTTTAATAAGTGCACGCCGACTTTAGAGAACACAATAAAACAGACGTGGATTATGTGACGGTGATAATTCTAGCTTCCCGGCGCTCGCGTACTAACTCCATATGTCTTAGCGGGCTGCTGATTCTCTCGCTCCCTCTCCTCCCGCTTCCCATTCTCTTTTCTCCTTTCCCCCTGAGGCTCATGTCTCAAATGTGATCGTTCTCATCACTCCCTCTGTTTGCTGGCTAATTCTAAGAGTGAAATAAGATGATGAGACTTTTATGTGCTTGTGTCTGTTTGAGTCTGTTTGTGCATGTTTTGGTGGTTTAATATGCCTATTCCTTTTTTGCATCTGAAGAGGCTCACTATATACACATATTACCTCTGCTGCAATAAAATGGTGTTGGAAGCAGAACAAAATGCCCTTTTAATGGAATAATTTCTGAAACATTACAACATTTGTTCAGCTTTTATTGGATTTGAATTTGGGTGTAGTATACAGTAGACGAAATAATACGTATTTATTACTGTATAACAACATATAGTTGGATTTTAAAAATGAAGCTAATTCAATTAATATTAATAAATTAAATTATTACATTTGTTATGGAACTTTCCCATGGAAAATATATATATATATATATATATATATATATATATATATATATATATATATATATATATATATATATATATATATATATATATATTTAATTAAAAAAAATATATATATATATATTTTTTTTTTCAGGTGGCTCCATCCAAAAACGTTCATGTCACCATTGTAAATCTTTTCCAGTACCATCGTGCTTGGTATGCAGGCATTGCTTTCTAGCATGATTGGTTTGAAATGTATGTGCATTTATTTTTGCATACATCGCTGATGCATATGCCCACATATTGAAGCGCTCTGGAGGAAAGGTATTGGATCTAACCTTAACCCATTAGACATAGAAAACTTCAGCATGTCATGACAGATTACTGTCAAAGGGGCAAGCAAGACAGCACTTTTCTTTCAGTGCTAAAGACGGGCTAAATAGCAACAAGGGCAAAAATATAAGAAAATCTGTCGTCCGCTTAGGCCCTAGCCCATCGGCCCTAAACAGACAGCTGTGGTTAAGCCATTTTCCAGCTCTAATCTCTTAATAAGATTATAAAATAGTGAAAATATGTTTACGCATTACTAGTCATAATTACATGTCTTGTCATATTCAAGGAACTGATAAATATGCCCTGAGTCTACAATCTTACATATTAACTTGAATTTGTGCTAAATGTGCATAATGGATTGTATGGCATGGTAAATTGAAAGAGAAAAAAAAGAAAGAAAAGAAAAAACTACAAAGGAGTGAGACTGCATGTATTTTCCTAGCAGCATGCGGACAGTTCCAAAGTGATGCAGTATATGGAAAATTTAGTTAGTTTGGAAGTTACTTTCAAATGATATTTTCCACAAATGTATCATCATTTATTATTATGATTCTATGGAAAAGTTTACAATACAGTTCCAAAGTTTGACGTCAGTAAGATTATTATTTATTTATTTATTTATTTATTTATTTATTTATTTATTTATTTATTTATTTATTCAGCAAGGATGTATTACATTGATCAGAAGTGACACTGAAGACAATGATAATGTTACAAAAGATTTCTGTTTAAAATAATTAATCTTCATTTGAACTTTCTATTCATCAAATAAACCTGAAAAAAAGAGTATTATAATTTTCACAAAAATAATAAGCAGCACAACTGTTCTCAGCATTGATTTGAAATAATAAGAAATGTATCTTGAGCGTATCAGAATGATCACTGATGTGACACTGAAGACTGGCGTAATGATGCTGAAAATTCAACTATACCATTACAAGAATGAATTACGTTTTAAAAATACTAAACTATAGAAATAGAACTAGCTATTTTAAATTGGAAGAATATTTAAATATATTTTATCAAATAAATGCAGCATAAGAGACTTCTTTGAAAAACATGAAAAACAACCTTTAATGAACCGAAAGCAAAAGTTTGGATCACATGCATTATACTTCATTATTTGAGTGGACTGCCAAAAGTTACAATGGACTAAATGAACCAACAAAACTGGAATAATGCAAAACGTATGTATTTCTGAAGTGAAAACTGGATGTCACTTGCCGAATTAAAGATTCAGCAAAGTAAAGTCACACATGAGTGAAAATTACTGTCTGAAATTTTGTTCACACTTTCAATTAAGTTGATTTAACTACTATGTATTTGTATTTAAATGAATCATTTGATACAATGCAATTTTTTTTGTAATTATCATTTACAAAATACGTGCACGTAATTACAGGTGTAATCAATTTCTGTAATTAACCCTTCCCTTACACTTTAACCCACCCTTAAACTTAACCTAATGTGAACATCAGTCTTTAAAATAATTAAATCTGTAAAATTTCAATCAGCTCAATAACCCTCTCTATTGAAAAGACAGAATGTATCCAAGTAATAATTCACATAAACTCCCTACTGTTTAAAATGGATTCCATACAATTAGAAAACCATGATGGCTTGAGATGTTGTTTCTTCTCTCTTGATGAAGGGCATGGCATAGAATGCACACATCAGAAACCCACCAAAAAATCTTTCCCTATTTACAGTCTGGACAAATGATCCACAGAAAAATTTATAGTTTTTATAGGCACGGCAGAAAAATGGTTTATGCAAAGCCTGAAATCAAAGAATATGAAGAATAGCAACAAAAACAATACAATTGTTGTCACACTTTGAAGGCTTCTCTGAAGAAAATGGCTAGTGAAACAATGAATGGCTGAAACAATGCGATTATTGACAACATTGCTGGGAAAATCACAAGGAAAATGTTTTCTTTTTTTGTCAGAATGCATCACAGGTCACCTTAGCCCTACATTTATAGGCTTTCTACTTGAAGACTCAATGCTTTGTGTGAAAAATTACATTATCGTATAAATGACCTTCTTACAGAAAGAAACTTATTTTGTTACACAAAAAAGTGTATAATATAAAGTAAAAGAAAAAAAGATGTGCTTCGAACCGAACAAGATATATTTTCTAAGAAACATATAGTTATGGTGCAGGCATTATCAAAAGAATGAAGTATAAAAATGCTGCTCTGTGTAGCTTCAGACTTGTCCAAGCAGTGGATTGATCTATTCAACCATTTATCTGTTAGAAAACAAAGCCTAGTTTTCTGATTGGACACAAGATCTAGGCATCGTTTGGGAGATGCAAGCAATCCTTTCATCTGCAAACCTACACACGCAGGGAACTCTACAATATGTCATGATGGGAGGAATGTCTTGACATTGGCTGTTCTGTGTTTAGCATTTTGGTGCAGAGTAGGGCTGTCAATCTTCCTCTATTATACTATTCGAATTCCATTCCTTATATATTCCTAATAATATTCGAATATTAAATGCTCAAATTCATCCTATTATTAATATATACGACATTACACAGTCTTATGGATCGCCAATGCAAATGCGTGATGTTGATTGGTCTCATATCTTCACAGATAAACCGTGTCAGTTTGTCTGTTATCGCCTTTTGGCGGACAGCTGGTAAACGTTTTCGTTTGAAAATGTATATTTTTCTCTCCGTTTTGGCCTTCCGTACACAATGAGACAGCGTTTTTATTAATGAAAACAAAGCTTTTTTGTAAACGCACTCCGAAGTGGATACATTTGAAAACTCCGTTTCACGTTGTAGTGTGGACTGGGAATCAAATTGTCAGGAGTGGTGATCTCCGTTTCCGTGGAGACATTGCTCTCCGCGATTTTTGTATTGTTATGATACAGCGTGGATAACGTGCACAATTGTGTTACGATTCAAAAACGTTATTGTTCATCAGACGAAACAAAAGCATTTCATTTTCACATGCGTGTAAGCGAGAAAGATTGCATAATTTTTTTTTAAATATACATAAAGCAATATTCGAATAGGAATTTCAGCATTCGAATAGTATTGATTTTTTAAATATTCGAATTATATTCGAATTTCGGAATTCTTTCCAACAGCCCTAGTGCAGAGTCACATTAAATCGTTAAAAAAAATCACGAAAACACACGTGATCTTATTTCTAAATTTCAACAATTCAGATTTCAATTAATCCTTTAACATGAGCAAACGATCACTTGAGCGTTCAGTTTGCGATGTCGCTGACCCAGAGAAAGCAGTTGTCATCTATAAGCCTATGCAATAGTCTTTTATGTGTCACAATGTTTTTATTTGAGTATTGAATAGGGCTGGGACGGTTACCGCATTACCGCAATACCGCGGTCACGTGACACCTACCGCGGGTCTGAGCTAGTCACCGTCATCACCGCAAATTTTTTTTTATTTTTTAAATAAACACTGGCCTTCACATGTCTTCACGTTGTGTTTAATGACAGGATTCATTGATTCTAATGACATGTGTCTGATAACATTGTGTCTTACATGGATTCAAGGTTTTCTAAACAAAACTTATTATCAAAAGGGAGCAAATCCGACCTTTCGCAAGTTGGGCAGCGCAATGTTCCATGACACGCGGCTGCCGGAGCTGATCGCGCCCACTCTAGTCAATGCTGTTTTCACCAGCCACGACGCCACGCGTTTCAGAAGCGTCTCTCCGCGCCGCTTCGCTAAAGATAGGCGCCTAGTCTATTTTCAACGGACGCCGCGTCCAAGCCAAGTAAATACAAAAAAAAGTTTTTTTTTTTTTTTTTTTAAGTCAATTTCAAAATAAACACCCAGTGCAGACTCCCAATTATATTGCAAATGTCTTATAGCCTATAATTTGAAGCCCGAAAAGCAGGACCTCAGCTTTTAATTGCACGTGCTTATTTAACAATTCTCTCACGTGAAGACCGCGTTTGTCAACCCTCGCGGAGTCGCGGCAAGTGCACACTCACAGCACCAGAGAGTAATCTTGACGGCACTTGCAAGAAAATGGATAAGCAGCTACATAATCAAATTTACAAATATTACACCATTTAAACATTATTAAAAATACATAGGCTACTGAGTTACTAAAACAATCTTTGTCAAAGAAAGAATACACTTGTATGTTCACAGTTTGAACGTTCTTATTTCCATTTGTTTAATTTCAAGATCTGAGGTGAATTATCCACTGTTGCTTTTACAGCCTCAAAGTGGAGCACTAAACGATATTCAAAGTCACATTGCATGCTTTTAACATTAAATAAAGCACATAAACACTACCTGAGATTATCATTGCCACACTTTGTTTGTTCCAGCCGTGACGTCGCAGAAAAAAAAAACGTGGGGAGAGTGGGGAGGGGGGGTTGAGGTTTAAAGCGGTTTACCGCAATACCGCGGTAATTTCTTGCTTTTCAACCGCGGTAAGAAAAAATCCATACCATCCCAGCCCTAGTATTGAAAATATTAAAATAATTGAACCATGATGAAAGCACATTGTTCGGATCTAAACACTGATGTCTACATTAGAGATTGAAAATGAGTAAATCACCTTTTGAAAGCAAAGATTGTATCAATTTCATTGAGTCTTTTGGTGTGTTCAAGTCATGTCAGAAAGACTGTATTTATGAGTTAAATGCACATGAACACAGAAGTTACTAAAAAAACTACACAAAGTCATGTTTATGAGTGAGAAACTTGGGATTTTCCGAGTATAGGTGGCATGTCAGTGAGAAGTAGCATGGTGGAATCGATGGATGCTATGCCTCTATCTAACTGAGAGAAAATTTTCATAAATCACAAAAAAACAAAACACACCTGATGCACATTCTTTGTTCTTCATTTTGTAGAAGTATGAGGTAAAAAATTAAGTGAAGGTACACCGCCATCTTGCTCCATCCAAAGTGACTTGAACGCACCTTACGTCATAAATAAATAAGTAAATAAAAAATTACACCATAGAAGCAGTTTATGTGAAGGCATTTCTTTAAAAGAAAGTATTTATTAACTGAATATGGGATGGATACAACACACTCTACACTGTAAAAATAAAAGGTGCCTGGAGGAACCTTTTGGGGTTCTTCACTTTGCCACACCGGCGGAACCGTCTGTAGATCCTCTAGGCACCCTTTAAAAAGGGGCGGTTCTCTGAGGAACCACACAGGTTTCCTGAGGAACTCTTATATTAGGCTCTGTGTGGAACCACTTTGGGTGCCTCCAGGAACCAAATTTCATTTTTTTTTTATATTTAATTTCATGTTGTTACTATGGTTACCTTTGACTTCTATTATAATAAACAAATTGAACCAAATACAAAATAAGAATTGTTTATTACATATTTGATATTCATTTTTATACATACACTTCCATGCACATGGGGAAAAAAGCTAACTATAGCTTAATATCAATGAATACACAAAAAAATAGTATAATACATAAGCAACATAATCAACCATGTATATACAATAGATAAACAAGAAAAGACATCTCAACAAAATGCATGGAAACACATATGTTCCATGAAATAAATCAATGTAAAAAAATTACATTTGAACTAATTAAAAAATGTCCATCATACTTAACTTTAAAACATTTGTGTTTCAGTACGATGGTTAGTCTGACATCACTGTTACCAAGTCCAAAAGCTCTATCAGATGCCAAAAACAAACAACAGTGCTAATATACACTGATTGTGCTGTAACCTTAATCTCTATACTGAAATCTCTGATGGTTAGTTATTCAGCTATTTTGAATCATAAAATGTTTAAGTCTGGGATGCCGTTAGACTGGAGACTGTAATGTACACTGTGGCTTTTGAAAAGCTTAAATGTGTGACTTGAATCAACAGTGTTTATAAATGGTTGTTGAGTATTCTCATGAAACAAGATAGAGGAAGTAGAGGCTTCGACCTGGAAACAGTATTAAGGTGCAGTAAAATGATCTGTTGTTCTGTGAATGTTCACTGGTGAATTCAGTCATTTCAATATGAATTCACGATCAGCAATTTCGTTTGTGGTCAAAAATGTCACTATGGGACCAAGTTGGTGTGAGGTACTTAATGAGTTAGAAAAGTGAAAAGGTACAGCATCGTTTTCCGTTTGTTTTTCCTATTTTCTGGTGGATGGTCCAGGCACTTCAATGATTTTCAGGTCTACAGGAGGATTTTTATTCTTGTTCAAACTTGTATTTCAGCTTACCGAGATCCCTGCAAAGTACAACATTTACTGTTAGTAATGTTATTAAAGTGATAGTTGTGAAACTTAAATAATTTCCTCAGCCTTGTGACGTTCCAAACCTGTTTGACTTTCTGTCTGTGGACCCCAAAAGCAGATCTCAGTCATAATGCAACCCCAGTCACCGGTCGCTTACACTGCATGAAACACAAGCAGAAAACAAATGTGTAAATCATTCATGAAACCATTTTATGTACTCTTGTCTAGTTCAATTCAATGCAACAATTTATGTAAAAATGGTTAAGCTCCAAAAATGTCCCAGAAAAGATACTAAAAATAATCAATGAGTTCAAATGTGTTATGGGTTGTGTTGTAAGTCTTCTGAAGCCTAATAGCTTTTTCCTTTTTTTTTTTTGTCGAAAGACTAAACTTGAAGTTATAATTCAGAGTTAAAATGTCTTATATTCAAATGCAAATGATAAAGATATAAGAAAAAATGCATAGCATTATTTGTGAACCAAACCTGGGATATTTTACATGAATGAGATTTGAGATCATGAGAAAAGATTTTCAGAGAATAACTGATTTAAAAAACACAAGTACACAGTCAAACAATACAATTTCACACAGAGAAAGTTCATAGTAATAAAGTACTGCATGTGGTGCAGGTAACTTACTGTAATTCAATGTTGCCACTGAAATGTTCAGATTATTTGTTCTGGGGAAACAAAAGAACAAAGCTGATTATTCACAACATAATATTTATTGACCAGTAAATGGCTTTAAAATGGTATTTGAGAGAATGAGGGCACCTGTAGTAAGTAAAGTTAAGTTAGGCTAAACAAAAACAGAGCAAACTATAACCTGTTTTTGTTATTCATAACAAACGCCAAGAATCAGAGAATTTTCTAAATTAGTTAGGCTATATCAGCAATTTGAAGACACAGTTGTACAAAATATGTTGAATTGAATGACTAAATCAATCTAAGACAATAAGTCAATCATTTCCATTTGTTCATAAGATCAACGTAGTTAGCATCGCGGCTAAAACCTTCATACCAGATATACTGTGCAATAAACGAGTGGTAGCCTAAACACTGTAAAAACGTAGTAATGTATAATAAATTTAGTTTATTTATATGTGTGTTTAAATATATAGTGAGTAGACTCTGTATTTATATTTATTTGGCGAGTTTACAAACCTTGTAATGGAGAGCCGAATAAACGGCGGAAGCTTTGATGAGAGGAGCCGTTACTTTCAAACCGATGACGTCGATCAGCTGAGCTTTGTTGCGCGCGAGCATCACTGAAGCGACGACAGCAGAGGAATAGCAGCAGTTTCGTGACAGAATAACACCTTTCTCCTCCTGCTTCTTCTTCTTCATATATTATTATTATTATTTAGTGTTGTTGTTTAAGGTTTAAATTACTTAATAAAATAGGCCTATACTAAATATATGTAAGCTACCCAAGTGAAAAAGACTAGGTTACTGTTAAATGTATTAAAAATGCATTAAAGTATATTTGTATTGTAGGTCTACTAAAAACACACTGAAGTACATTTTTAATACATTTAATAGTACATCTTTTTCACCTGGGTATGTATACTGAATCAAACTTGCCTATAATAATAATAATAAAAATGCATTAAAGTATATTTGTATTGTAGGTCTACTAAAAACACACTCAAGTACATTTTTAATACATTTAATAGAACGTCTTTTTCACCTGGGTATGTATACTGAATCAAACTTAAGTAGCCTATAATAATAATAATAATAATAATAGGATAATAATTATAATAATAGAATAATAATCTAATTCTGGCCTCACTGAACCATTGGGTTCCTCCAGATGCTGGCTTTAACATTAGAGATCTTCCAGGAACCACTTAAATGTTAAAAGATCTTCCAATAACCCTTTTATCGCATTTAAGTTCCTCTATTTTCCCCCAAAGCACTTCGAGGTCTCATGGTAATGAAAAGGTGACTCCAGAACCTCTGAAGTAAATACAAAGTGCTTAAAGGATCCCGTAAGTTCCAGCAAGAACCTCAAAGATTGTCAATGCTCCTCCAGTAACCCTACTATAGGAAAAAGAGCTTTGAGGCACCAAAATTACATTTTGAAGTTCCTTGAGGATCCAACAGGATACTTGAGGCTCCTTTAGTTTTTACAGTGTACTACTAGTTGTGTTTGGCATCATGGGCGGAGACACACTCTATTTGAATTGATGCAAAAGTGATTAACATAAATAACAAATAAAAGCCTCTTCATATAATGTCCTCTTTGCTTCTTTTATGCTTTCGCAGGCACTCACACTTTGATTTTCCACTTCATTCTTCTGCTTCTATGGATTCCTCACTCGTGTTTCATTATTTATTGCTATTCAGGGAGATCGGGTGGGTGGGTGTCTGTTGGGGGGAGCTTCGGTGCGATCATAAAACATGTCAGGATAAATACTTGAATACATTCACATTGCAAATGAGGGAGTCTGTGCTAATGTTTACTCTGCCACAGTGATTTATGACAAAGACATTCAGAGACTATCATTAGTTTAATATGAGTAAAAAGCCTTGCCTTGTGCGCTTCATATTTTGACCATCGCAACCTTCTGGTAAATAAAGCAAAGCAACAGTGTCACTTCACTGCAGATAACATCACTCAGTATGCAGGAGCGGCCAGCGATAATCTCACTCAACTTTATAAGAGTGCTCTCTCCTCCTGCATGGATATTAGGATATGAAGATGTTTGTGTCAATGAGTACAGGCACAGGGAATTTCTGCAGGGCATCATCTTTTACTTTATTTCTGTTATGTATGACTACAGTGTTAGAATGTCATCTAAGGTGAGTTAAGTGGTGTAGACTTACACCATCTTATCAACTTCAGCTGTGATCCAGAGACCACATGTAGCGGTGGAAGTTTAACATAGACGAACAAACATGCCCTGGAAGATGTTATGTCCGTTGTCTCTGTTCTGCATTATTTTGCTGGTTCATATGCTCATGTTTGTCCTGTGGGTAACGAATTCCAAGGAGGTCTGTAATACTTGGAGAAAGGCATTATCAAAATTGGCAAAATTATAATCTTATAACAGAAAGGTAGAGGCACCAGGAGGATTTATTTATTTTTTGTTAAATCTGTGCAGTACAGGCTCTATGTCAAGATCAAGTAAAGTGTCAAAAGTCTCATGGGAAAGAAGTGGCTGTGGACATTGATGACCTGCCCTCTCCTAGTAGCCTGTGAGCAAAATGGGATGTATAATTGACTTTTCATACGGGTTTTGTAGTCTGTCTTTATCTCAGCCCTATTAAAATTATCACACATGAAATGAAAATTTAAGGAATGAAGGGGGAAAGGGAATTAAACATTTCAGAAGTACTGACCGTGAATTAATGGCATTCTTTCTACAAATGAAACTCGCTTAAGTTTTGAAAGGCATTAATAATTGTTTCTCTGCCTTGATGACCTGGATCAAAAGAATGAAATGAATATTTTATAATGATCGGAACATTATGAATAAAAAAAAATAAAAAATAAAAAATGGCCATACCACATCCAAAACACTACAACAGTTCAAAAAGGTTGTATGCTAAAAAGTCTGTTAAAGGCATTTTTATTAGTATATTTTGGTTAATTAAAGAAACTTTTAAATATGTAAAATAAAAAAAATTGCTCAGAAAATATAGATTTTTTTAACCACAAAAAGATTGCGGGTAAAGTCTTTTCTCTTTTTTTTTTCTTTTTTTCTTTTTCACACACAAACACACGCACGCACACAAATATAGCCACTATCTCTCATTTTCTC
Source organism: Scardinius erythrophthalmus (assembly GCF_964197995.2). Lineage (NCBI taxonomy): Eukaryota > Metazoa > Chordata > Actinopteri > Cypriniformes > Leuciscidae > Scardinius > Scardinius erythrophthalmus. The sequence continues at coordinate 16,269,999 of NC_138233.1, read as the reverse complement.
ATGCACACACTCTGGGACAATTTTAAAAAGACCTGAAAGAAGATGAATTCCCTCATTAAGAGTGTTTTTAATGCATGGAGAAATAATTTATTCATGAAAATTAACAAATGATTCATTCCACTCCAAAGTTCTTCCAGTCATTGAGAACAGAGATATCCTGTTATTATTCTAGGCTGACTTCTCCCCTCTGCACTTACTGAGATGATGTTATTCACACTTGACTGATTACATGTATTTTGATCACCTCTGAGAAGCATCATATTACGTCGTTTTAATGACTGGTACGTGGTTGGTGTTATTTTTAATCATGCAATGACAAAATTCAAAGTAATTCAAGCTAATTTATTCTGCTCAGCCCAAGAAATAATATGAAATGAAAAACAGCTCTGGATCTTCCTTCTGACTTAGTGAATTTTAGCGACTTCTTTTTATGCCTAATTTTATAAAAATAAAAACATTGTTTGTCATGCATTTGCTGTTTCTAAGGTACTTTATACTTTTTGGTAACACTTTATTTTGATGGTGCCTTTTGAACATTCTGTTGACTATAGTAATTCTGCAACTACATGTCAACTAACTCTCATTAGAGTATTAGACTGTCTGCTTAATATCTGCTAACTCTTTGTTGTTATGGTCCTACAACAGACATTCTACTGACTGTAAGTAACTTTGCAACTACATGTCAACTTATTCTAACCCTACCAGTCTACTAATACTCTACTAACACTCTAATGAGAGTTAGTAGGCATGTAGGTGCAATGTGACTTATAGTCAACAGAATGTGTTAAAGGGACCATCAAAATAAAGTGAAACCTTTTTATTTATTATTATTATTATTTTTAAATTATGGGTTTTGTAAACGTGAACAATTTCTAACTAAAGAAACTGAAATAAAGTTTGTGAGTCTGTGCTGTCATTGCATCCCATCAAATACAGATATATTACCAAGAAAAAGATCAGCATTAAAAATATTCACTTTTTACTCTAAGAACTTAGTTTTTTGTTGTCTACAGAGTTCCACAGAACTGTCAAACCAGTTCAGAATTTTCGTTTATAAAAAAGACAATTGTCACAATTATTAAGGGTGTTTAGATTCGAGAAAACAGAGCAGCTTAACACAACATAATTCAAAAGCTTAGGGAATGATGGGAAGTCAAACCTGCTTCTCATGACTCTGAATACAGCTAGCTGCATAACGTCTTGGAAAACAATCTGGCAGTTCTTTCTTTTCCACTGGCAAGTTAGAGAGGATGTCAGCAATGTCTTGGCTCAGGAGAATAAAACTGAAAGGACACATATTGATGCAACTCTCTCCTTCCTTCTTTCTCACACATTCACTCTTTTTCACCCCATGCCCCCTCCTCCTTCCCTCCCCTCTCTGTCCTCTGTATGAGAATGTGTGTAGTTGCAAGCAGTGTGTGAAAGGAAGTGAGACCAAGAGAGAAAGGAAGCAAGTGATGATAATGAGCAATGGACTCACACAATAAGCAGGAGGACAGGATGAGTGCACAGGCAGAGAGAGATGGGGCTGGAATAGAGATTGTACGGCTCCTTAGTAGCCTCGGCCTGGCTGATGGAGTGAGTAGCGGTCGATAGTGTCAGATGCAGTATGGAGAAGGCATCCAGAAAGTTTTCTCTCTCATTCGTGCCCTGTATCCCTGCTGTGCTGGAAAGAAAACTGAGACCTCATCTTCCACCGGCCAAACCCATGGCAGTGCCCGTGTCAAGCTTCAGGAGCCATTTAGTTGAAAACACATCATTGGGCTGTCAAAAAGAGGCTTTTCAGATGAATGGTTCGGATGGTAAAGAAACAACGGATAGATAATGTACCAATAGGGGACTGTTCCACTACGATGATGAACTTTCTGCTCAAAGGAAACATAATAGTAGGTATGCACACGTTTCAATACACCAGTCAGTGTTTCTCTCAGTAGCCCCTAACCTCTGCAAAGCTCGGGCTCTGTTGTCAGAGGGATCAGGTTATGATATTGCTGAACTCATGAGATTTGTAAATGAATCTCGCAAATCACATTCTAGCCCTGATTCAGCACTAGCCACTGACTGGAGGTTTTTTTTTTTTTGTTGTTGTTTTTTTTTTATAACTAGGGATGCACCGATCCCATACTCAGTATCGGTATCGGCTCCGATACTGCCATTTTTGGCGGATCGGGTATCGGTCAGACAAGGTCGATCCAAATCCGATATTGTGCGTATACTATTCTGTGTTATTGTTAAAGGCCCTTTCACACTGGACGCGATTTTGACGCACGAATAATTCGCGCGATGGGTTTATTTTTTGATCAGCTGTTTGTGTAATGAGCGCTTCCACACCGAACGCGAATGTGCTGAGGCGAAAAAACGACTTTTATTTTTTTCGCTTCGATGTCGATTTTTTTTTTACTTTTGCGGCGACAGAATAGGCTTCAGCCAATTCACATACTACAAGGACAACGATTTGAAAGACAATGTGTGGCGTAGCATTGCCAACCAACCGGTTATCACGACTGTGAGTGTGTTGTGTGATAGTCCTGTGCTGTGTAGGCTAGCAGGCCAAACTACATTTGGGATAGAAAGCTAACACTATTATCGTCAAAGATAGAGACAGAGACCGTGTTTACTTTGAACACGTAACAAAATGCAGTGAGACTATTTAGGGCTGCTTTTAGTAGGCTATACTATACATTCTTTGTGTGATATTTCTAGTCGAATGATTTTTAACTTACTTCGTGTGTTACATGTAATGTGTAGTTACATTACAAAACGCACTGTTGAAGACGCAAAAAAAACCTGCACATAAGCATACTCCCCTTCAGACTTTCTGTTCTGTAAGATTGGGTGCACCCAAAACCTTCTTTTCTGTCTTTTAAATAAAATGAAAAGCTCGTCTTCACTGGATGCTATGACTATGACTGGATGATGATGATGATGATGATGATGAAGTGTCCGTGTTTTCTCAGCTGTCGGCGCGATTCGCGCGAAAGTTTTGGAATGTTGAAGCTCTCTGAACGTCACAGACGTCGCAAATTCGCGTCGCGGCTGATGTGAATGGTTTTGATGCGAACTATTCGCACACGAACTATTCGCTTTTTCGTTTCGCTTTTTCGTTACGCATCCGGTGTGAAAGGGCCTTAAGCCCCACAAAAGGCACACAAACATTATAAAGCACCATAAGTTTTCGTGCACAATATTATAAGTGTTCTGAAGCCATTATATAGTATATTGTGTGATATAAATTAATGTTTAAGTCGTTAAATTCAAGATCACGTAAACGTTTCCCTCAGCTGTGGCTGTCAATCATTCTTCATTCAGCATCAAACAGCGCGTTCGGTTACGACAGTTAACACGATGAAACTCTCTCCAAGATGAATTAATGTTACTATTATTATACTTGATCTGTAGATAAAGGTCTATGGTTTCGCATAAAACAACTTCATCTTGCTGCACTTTATTGCTGTACCTTAATCATGTTACTTTCTACCGGGTGTCTGTTAGATCACAACACTGGAGTAAAGTCAGGTACTATTTGTTCTTCACGTGCACAGTAACTGAAATTTAAAACTGTTAAAAGAAAATGCTGAATAGACTATTGCATAGATAGATACTGTATAATACACTACGCATCAATATGTATTTTCTTTGTGCTTTAAACTTTTCAATGCGGACTCGACGCGCTGCGCGCTGTGACTCATGTTGCTTCAAGCGCATCATTCTGCGCTCGGGATGCGCATACAGTGACGAAATGAAAGATTATCAATAGCCCTTCTTGTTCTGTCCTATCTATAATGTTGTTACCTCATTAAACAGCTGTGCTATACATTTAAAAAGTGTCTCAATTTTATAGTAGGATATAAAATAATTGCTATTTTTGCTATATTGCTATTAATTGCTAAGTTTTACCAGATTTAGTGTTACACTTATTGTCTCTAATTTGTTCCCCATTAAACATTTTTTTTCACAAAATGTTCAAATTTGATACAATTATTGTGCACTCGTGATTTTTCTAGACTAAATTTTACTGCTGAATTATCCACTAATCTAGTTTATAATAGCATTTATGTCAGATTATGATAATATATTTTTTGTTGTTGTTGTTGTTGTTGTTGTTGTTCTTTTTCAGTTCTTATAATCAGTTCAACACAGAGTTATAGAAATTCTACTTGATTAAAAAAAACTGCGCTGGTATCGGTACGGATCGGTATCGGCCGATACTCAGAATTTTTGGGATCGGATCGGATCGGTTCTGAAAAAATGGTATCGTTGCATCCCTATTTTTAACCTAGTCTGCTGGAGGTGGCCATGATGGCTCTATGTATTTGTTTGTGGTGAATCTGCTTTGACGGCCTGGTCAAAGGTTTTGTTTGATGATTGTAAGTTTCCTGAAGAAAGAAAACCTTTTAATAACGTTATAAACAACCGATTGTCTGGCTTTTTTTTTTTTTTTTTTTTGCTTGTTTAAGCAACTAAGCGTTTTTTCAGATCTTTTAAAACAAGACTTTGTCAAGCCAATATTCAAAATTGCTGTTGTTTTTTGTTTTCTTGTAAAAATTATAGTTATATGAATTTCATTGAATTTGAATTCATTTTAATTCTACTTTACATTTAAATTCAAAATAACATTCTACATCCTGTTTACTACCTTAATTCTATTTAAATTCGGGAATTACAATTTAAAAGCCTTCAGTTCAATTCTAAGTTGTGCACTAGTATATAAGAACACAACCCTAGTATATCTTTACTGTTTGGTCGATTAAAATTATTATTATTATCATTAGTTTTAATTAATTATTTATTTTGTGAATTGTTTTTTAGCTATATGTGGGGCATGACCTGCCATGAACAGTGGAGAAGGGAAAAAAATGCAATTGGGCTGTTGAGGGACGATGTGAAAAAAGAGACAAATGAGGGTGTCCAGGTAAGGAGCATGGACTCCAGTTCTGTTGGGACACCCATTTCTGTTAATTAGCACTCACCAGATGGAAGTGAACACATTCCACTTGGGAAGGTCTCCGCAGAGAGGAGATTTTGTTTAATACATTATTTATTTGCAGACTCAGTGGTATCACCAACTCCCAAATGACAGCAAGCCACATGGGGCAAAGAAAGGAATCCCATCCAAAGCGAGAATGTGTGTTCTCGCACACAAACATGCTAGTAGCCTACACCTTTGAATCTATGGAAGAAGCATAGCCATCTCTTCCTGATTTCTCCTGAGCAGTGCACTCAAGAGTGGCGGGTGGGTACTGGAGCTGCATCACACTTTTGGAGGATGTTCTCCAAGGAGAAGAGTTTACTCAAGCTTCCTTGCAAGCAGCCATCTGTTGGAGTTCTTATCTTTCCTTCTTTCTTAGTCTGGAGAGACAGGACGCCACACCCTGGCCCCTTTATTTACAGAAACCTCAATCACAACAGCTGCTTATTTGCTTCTGTCCTCATAAGCTTTTCAACTACAGGCCAAGAAAACATTGCACATCTCCCAAGAATACCTATCGGTTCCTATAATCACCATCTTAACATCCCAGGGGCTGTTTTTCCGTCTGTTTCCTTCATTTTCCCTGTCCTGACCATAATACCACTTTCAAAGAACTGAAATTATGTTTAAAAAAAATCAACTGAGTATGCTTTCATGCTCTACCTCTTGTGTGTTATTGAAGTACAAAGAGCACAGAAAGAGAGAATTTCGAAATATAATGCATAAAGACAAAGACTCATTTGAAGTCGTGGGTGTCACAACGAATCATGTGCACATTGCTGTTTCAGTAGCATGGGTGAAATAATTTGCATAAGAGGAAGAGTGCCTTATTGTGGGATTTATCGAAATAGTCATTTTGCTTGTTTGCGAGGCAGAATTGCAGCATAAGAGGCGACATCTCTTCTATTACAGGAGATGATGGCTGTTCTAATCAGTGTACTCACCACAGTGGGTTGATAAGATTTGATTAACGGACATGCACTGATTACAAAATGAAAGATGAACAAGAGGGCTGGAAGAATGGATGATATGCCATCATCTTACAGAAATCTGAGCCTGTGGCATGACATAAAGTGGTCAGTAGTTTTGCGTCACATTGAAAAAGCACACATAATCACAGATGGCCGTTTTGTCAGAACACGTCGCCCGACTGTCACTGTGTAATTATTATTTTGCATAATTGCCTGAGCAGCCAGGTTCTCCTCTCGTTCTCAGGGGTTTAATTGCCTTAATTGACAGACAAAGAGAGGTTTGAGACGCTCGTGCGTACGTTACTGAGAATAATAGTCGTGTTGGCTGTGAACCCTATTTATGACCTCATCAGCTCTACTCTCTACGCGGTCCGCACCCCGCTTAATTACCAAGCAACCAGCCGGAAAAGAGAGGCGGAGAAGGAGGAGAAGGAAGTAAGGGAGGGAGAGGAGAGCATCTTCAGTAGAGAGCCTTTGGTCCCCTGGGTGTTCCAGCACCATATGTTTTCACTTAGTCAATCATGTAGACACTTCTCCCAATCGGCTTTAGAAGACCTGAGCCTGGCACACTTACCTCATCACTTTGCTTCTGCTTTTCAGCTGGCCTCTTAAACAAGGTCTTGTTCACCCAAATATCAGAACACACACTGATTAGGGCGAGGACGGGGTTCTGACTCGTTAAAGGGATAGCTCACCCAAAAATGAAAATTGTGTGAAAGTCGCTGAAAGTTTCAGTGTTGTTTTGGACATTGACCTTGTGTGTTCTGCAGGAGAAGGAAAGGTATACAGGTTTGGAATGGCATGAGGATGAGTAAAAAATGACAGAAACTTTTTTGGGCGAACTTACCTTTAACATATCATTTTGTGGTGATTTTTAGCACTTGATAAGACTATGAAATCTTACATTTCTCATTCACACACTTTGTAGATGTAGAGGTACTAAAGTTTGTGCAAGATGAATTATTCAGATACAATTGAAAGACCTAAGGCAATAACTAAGAAAAAGCAAATACATGAGAGGGTGAAGAAAGAAATATCCATATTATTATCCATAGTGTTTGCTCCAATAAGCTAAAGAGAAACATTGCGGTGCACAAATATGAGATTTGCTTTACAAACATTTTCAGTTTTATGAATAGTTTCAAGAATGTTTCAGTTGGTTTTGTCAATGAGGTTTTTAATCGTCATTGTAAGGACAATGCATTTTTCAAGATATCTTCTTTTGCTTACTACAGAAACAGAAAGTCAGATTTATAGGTTTGGAAAGGCATAAAGGTAGCTTAAATGCTGACAGACATTTAATTTTGGTGTAAACTATCCAATTAAGGGGAAACCGAAACATTTATTTTTTTGTTTCAAAGAGACTTGCCAAACAAATGTTTTGTTTGATGTGAGATGAGAAAAATAGCCTAATTGTGGTGATCAGCACTCAATAATTAACAAAGACGACTCCACCTATTGAAGCTAATCTATTCACTAAATGTAGTTTTTTGTATCTTTTCTGTGTGTATATATATATATATATATATATATATATGTGTTACCAGCAAAGTGTGTAATCCGGCATTCTATAGAATGCCTAGGTAATGTAGAGAATTAGGTCATGTTTTTTTGCCAAAAACCATCAGGCATTCTATACATTGCCTAGGCATTCTATACAATACCGGGATTTCACACTTTGCCGGTAACATATATATTTTTTTTTCAGCAAGTTGTGTTGTTTTCTTTTACTCAGTGGACACAGTGGCACTTAAATTACAGTCTATTTGCAATTAAGTGGAGTGCCTTTGTTTCCTTGAGACTGCAAAAGCTGTCCCTGTGTGATGGTTCAATTGATGACAGAGAACAGAGAAAAAAAAGGTACAAGAATCAGATCAGATCTGTAGAGTAAACTGATAATGATCATGCTTTTTGTGAGCTCTGTCCAGGATGAAAGGTTTAGCGACCAGTTTGTAAATGCCACAGCTACCGAAAGCTTCTTCTTCCAGAGTAGAATCACTATTAGGTCTATGATGACTAACAGTCACAATCCTGTGGTACTATACAATAATCAATGTCTCTTGACTTCAATTTCTCTTTTTTATACCCATATGCTTAACATTGTGATATGAAATGTCCTTTACTGTAAATCAAAGCACTTTGCAATCCACTTAAGTTTTATAAGGCACTGCTACCATGACTTAAGGCTGCAATACACTACCCAACTTTTGCACAGATTTTTGTCCCGGTTAGCAGTCTGGTTGATTCGACACTAGTTGTCGAAAGTCAGAGCCATGTAAATATTATTCATTTAATAATATAATATTATCTCAATATATTTGATCAATGAACAATACTTTAGTTTATTTTTTTAGTTTGCCCAATGCAATCTGGATGTTGAAGCAAAATTGATTCAGACAACATAACATCACTCTGAATTACTTTAATTGTTCAAGCAAACATAAAAAAGGCATTTAATACGTCTACACGAGTAAAATAATTTCTTATTTTAAAATAATTTCTGTATGCTTGGAGATATTTAAATATAAATATTATATATTTATTATGCCAGATAATTGAAGACCTTTTCTGTATGAAACAGTTTGAGCTTATGGAAAAGTGTCAGTATTAATGTTTCAGTCTCATTTAAATGTCACTACCCACTCACCCCCGCCCACTCAAAACAGAAAAAAAACCAAAAAGATAAAGGAAAAGAAAAATAGAAGAGCTCTTAAGCATATGTATGAAAGATAACAAGCATCAGGCGTAGAGGAAAATAATAGAGGATCTCAATCAATGACTGCTGCATGCCTTTAGTAAAGGCTAGTTGGTAAGCTAATGAGTGTCAAATGGTTTGCAGCTGAAAGGTCAACCTTTATAACATGAATGGAATTCATCTCAACCGGCCGGTTCTTAATCCCCCTGGGGGTCTAATTGGGAGCATTAGACCAATAAAACAACCCTAGAGTTTCTGGTTGTGACACCCAAGATCTGAGGTCCTATTTCTTTTCCTAATAAGGGCTTTAAATTTGCCCTACTACATCTAATGAAAAAGACTGCAGTAGTGCTAATTAGTTCGAGATTCTGTATAACATAGCATAATGATCAAAAGTAGTCAGCCTTGCTAACCTAATACATTGCATTTACAGGTTTATAGTAATAGGTTTGTTAAATTTTCAAAGGAAAAAAAAAACAGTAAGTTGCTAACTTGGCCTGTGAAGTACATACAAGGTTTTTAGTGACTTAAGTCTTATTTCCATTTAGGATCAAATAATTCACTTCAGTATACTCCTTCAATAAATATAAATACGTTCACACAAAACACAAAAGCAAAGCATATCTTTTATTGCCAACAAAAAGTCCAAATGTCATTTGTAAGAGACAGTCAAGATCCACCACAGCTTAGGAATAACAGTAAATCTGATCAAAACTGAGCATGTTATATAATTTTTTTAGGTGTTGACTTGTCAACTAATTAAGATAAAAAAAAAGTCTGACTGTAAAAATATATAAATATTCTTAAATATTGTTAACATACATTTGAAGTGTGACTTATGCTAATACCAAGTAGAAACTCCCTGTTTTCTAATAGAAATGTTTTGCAATGTAAACATTCAATTCTTTTTAAAAGCATGTTACTGCTTTTTTAAACAATTGTTATTATTATTATTATTATTATTGTGTCACACAACTGTAGGAAAAATGGACACAAATGTAGAGAGAATTGAATTAAAGGGATACTTCACCTCTGGGAAGATGAATGTGTATTTAAAATAGGTCATTTAAGTAGAAGAAATGTGAAATTTTTTTTGAATTTGGAGCTTTCTAGACTGAGAAAAGCCAGAAAATGTATTTTTGGCTCATGTGGATGAAAGACAACAACTCCCAGAATGCACTTGCTTCGCTGCCTTAGGAGGCCACGCCTACCGGTAAGAGTGCGCAGTTGAAAACAACAAGGCTAACTTAGCCTACGTGATGAGTTTGCCAGGGATCTCTAGAGATCGCCCAAAATGTCCGGGATTCGGCTTTTGTGTTCTACAGTCGCCATTCATTCATCATGTTTACTGTGGCGAGCAGGACGAGGCTGAGGGCCGCGGGAGAACGGCGCGAAGCCGGTGGCGTGATTACTGAGACGCGCCGGGTCTCCCATCTCTCACGGAGGAGCGGGAATTTTCTTAGCAAGGGTAAAACTCACATCAACCGATCACTTGTTTAGCGTTCATGTAAACACTACACTCAGATTCACCAATCGGAATTAATTCAGTTAGATTGAAACAAAAGGTGTGCATGTAAACAATGAATGGCGATTTATTTCCAGACAAAAAATACATAAATCTCTTGTCTCAGGGGGATATGAGGGTGGAAAGCATGGTAATTCGAAAATACTACAGGTTTTCTACTAATACAAAGCTTAATGCTAAATCCTGAAGTATCCCTTTAAACAGTTTACTAAATGTCCATAGAGACAAATCTGTAAAACAGAAATGATCACAGAGACCGTTTTAAAAAACCTGCACTTTGAAACCTGTTTTCAGAAGTTTCCCAAAATGCTGTTGTCATGTAAATGAACGGCCAAAATGCATAAAAAGTTTCCTTTCCTCTCTTCCTTTCCTGGCGTCTTAGCTCCCACCCCCTTAAGATGCGAGGGAGGATCCACCTGTGTCTCCTCGCTCATGACTACACAGGAAGCTTCCTCGCCTCCTCGCGGTGCAATTAAAGAAATTAAAAGATGGCTGAGTTCGATCAGTTTCCGGGTCACTGGCTGGAGGACGGAGGAGCGAGGAAACAAGGAAGCATCAATTTGAGTTTTGAGAAGGTACCAATGAGTGTTCCTACGGAAACACTAACCCAGAAACACAGAAAAGGAAAGACAAGACTAGACTTACAAAAAACTCACAGGAAGGCCACTGGACAGCCAGAACTGTGACATATTGTTGTTGTTGTTGTGGTTGTGGTTGTTTTTATCAATAATCTTGTTAATAAAACAATCATACATATGAAAAAATTGACCAGATAAAAGAAATACATTTTTGTTTTATAGGAGGCATGAAAAACAATTTTGTGTGGCTACATTGTTTTCAGTTCTTCTATGGAGAACGATACTTACTGCATTAGACAGTCAGTTTAACCTCCTTCCTGTCTGCCCCACTAATCAAAAGTCCCCTTGTTGTGCCCCCAGTCCCCTGGCTAGTATGTAGAGGGTACTGCCACACTCTATTAGTTCTCTCTTCCATAACCCTTTTGATGCAACAGTCTTGCCTGCTTTACCACTGTATGTGGTCTGGCAAACCCCATACTGTTAAATGCCTCAATCCATCTTTGTGATAATCCTTATACTGATGTGCCATCGTTGTAAACGTAGAGTCAGCCATACATTCATAAGCACAGCAAAAGAATATAAAACGGGATTGTTTTAGGTCAGATCTTTTCTCAAGTTGATGTAATGGATACGACTCAGTATCCATTCAGATACATCTGAATTTTATGCAGTGAATACATTACAATGAGGTAAGGGGAGACTGGCACTCTCGTATAAAACTGCAGCGTAGTCCAAGCATACAGTAGCCCCCTGTGAATGCCATGATGGGAACTTATCACAGAGCAGCAGCCCACTACCTTCTCCCATGGCAAGCACAGCCAAACTGGGCCTAGTGTCACATTTTAATAAGTAATTTCTCACGCTATCAAAATATCAGTGCCTAAAGGCAACATTGGAAGCTTCAGTGAAATTCACATTCGTCTTGAACTCACAAAGGCAATACATCTTCTAACCATTTATGTGTATGCTAATTGTGTGCAATAAAATCTAGGACAACACAGGCCATTTCTATTGAGGTAAATTTCTCAAACTCCTATTTTGGGATGGCTGGATCAAAAACTGCAGCTTTGTCACTCAAATTGAAGGATGGGGAACATGTGCCAGCTGGAGGGCAGATTTTGTTGGCCACTATTTTCACTGTTTTTCCTTCCATATGGATCTCTGGGAAAAGCACACTGACTCTGCCACCCAAGTGAGTCACAAAAGAAGAGGAAGAGGAAGAGAGTTATATGGAGAACTGCTGGAATGCTTACCCTCCCTCTGGCTTTACACATAATTAAAACTACCACATTACTAAGCAGTTTTCACAACTCTTTATACACCTGCTTGCTAACTTAGATCTTAGATAACTTAGATAACTTATTCCTTTGCACAAGCTCATGTGACACACAGCATCAACAAGTAGATGAAATGTATTATTAGTGGATTTTTTGTGCTTTAATTAGCATTCCTCTAACAAGTGCTGTTGAATGCACATTAGAATCAAAAGGTGGCAAAACAGTAGTCATTGAATCAGATAATTAAAGACCTTCAGTGAGGAGAATTATCACAACCTTGAACAACTATAACCAGAATGTTTCAAATAAGCTGTTAATCATTGTTAACAATTTGTTGCTGTGGGGAAAATAGAAAAAAATCGTGTTTTAGGATTAGGTTCATATGCATTGTAATTTGCTTTGTTTTGTATAAAACATTTAAAGTCTACAGTACATCCTCGTTTAGTTAAGTAAATGTATGTGAATGAATGAGCAAAGACTCCATCTTGGCATAAAATCAGAAAGGTGAATGAGCGGCTGATACTGTGGTAGTTTGTAAGCAGATTGAATATCAGAGAAAAGGCCCTGGGAAAGTGGTGGAGCCCAAATTTCCCATTTAGAATTACCATATTTATTACTCTACCCCAGCTAAAGAAACATTCGATTCAGACTCACTGGGGTTAGATGAAAGTGTCATAGCCTTTCCTGACACTGAATTTTGCTCTTTCAGAAATGAATTACCTGCATTTCAATAGTATAGCAATTGATTTTTGAGTCTATTCATTCCTGTTATAGCTGATAAATATAGATGTTTACGTCTTTTCCGTGATTTTTGGGGCGTGGTTGATGCAGCATAGACAGGTTGCATCTTGGTTAAAGAATATTTAGTAACATTATACAAATAAAAATACTAAGTAACATGCAAACAAACTGGTTTATACCAGATCCATGTTGCACATTTTTGTTGTGTTTATGGATGGATGGATGGATGGATGGATGGATGGATAGATCTAATCATTTGCTCCACTTGCAATATTTTTTGCCTTGTTCAAAGCATATTGTGTAGTGTATTAAATATTTAGTGCTTCCTTCATTGTTTTTTGTTTATTTATTTATTTATTTATTTCACATTTTGATTGGTCCTACGAATTTGGCAACATTACCAGTGTCCATGCATAATGCATTTAAAAACACCAGGTGTTGAAGGCATCTGCCACAAATGTATTGTAAGTTGTTTAATGTATAACCATTTTTTCAGCATTTAGGCCATATTTAGCTGCGAGTCTCAGTGTGTATGTGTCGGCTGGGGGTTTGTGTCCGGGTGCACGTGCTTATTTGCGAGGCGGTGAGTGAGAGCTGCAGAAGGAGATTCAGCTACATTAAGACTGGCCTCATTCATCACCGGCCGCTCTGCATTCAAAGCACATGGCTCCTCTTAAATGCCAGCTAAGCAGAACAGGCCCCAGAACAATGAGAGAAAAGCAAATTAAAAACATTTATTTATAGTTACCATCCCAGGCTAAGTCAGGCTGACTGAGTAATGAAGCTGCTCTCTGCTGTTTGCTGTGCTGCACACATGCTATTTGTCTCTGGTCTTTACTCTAATATGCAGTTTGGGAGGCAACAGCTGTTAATCTTAACCAGCTTTGCTTCATCCCTGTCTCTCTATCTCACTAACCAGGCTGCATTTGTGTTTCTTCTTTACTGCCTTGTCAGAGAAACTTTTGTCAGAACATTTATTCACTAACTTGATAAGATGTCACATCGTAAATTGTAGGTGTGTACCGTGTCTGCTAAAATAGTCATTACAGGTATGAGGAGGGATCCGTTATTATAAATTTTATTATAATTTTCATAAACTGTATATTTTATGTGATATGTGTATATATACTGTATGTGCATAAGGTAATTTTTTCATTGTGTCTCCAACACACACTATCTGCTCCAACAATATCCTTATCTGAGGAGTTTGGATTATCAAGGGAGTCTTTTTGGGACTTTGAAATATTTCTCTATCTTACCTTTGTATACAGATTACCTTTGTACACAGTTTGAATTATAAATCACTTAGGACATAAAAACCACTGGAGGGATCAATCCACTGCTTTTGTGAGTGTGTTTATATCAACGCATTCTCATCCTAGAGCTGACGCTTTTGACACTTTGTCTACATCGAACGCACATGGCACCCTTTAGCGTCAATATGACACGCAGAGCTTTGTTCGGTTATGGGTAGGTTTAGGTCTGGGGTAGGGTTAGGGTTAGACCGCTAGGAGTTGCCTTCTGGCCCATATCTATCTGTGTCTCATATTGACGCTAAAGGGTGCCATGTGCGTTCGATGTAGATGAAATGAGATCGGGCTGGTTTATATTTAACCCAGAAAATGGGCATTAATTCAAATTGGATTCATAATTGAGAAGGGCTAAAACAATTAGTCAATACTATCGACAACTTCGACAATAAAAAGATGGTTGACGAAAATGTTTGTTGTCGAATAGTCTCATTTAACCTGCTCTTCGGTAACAGAAAACGTTTCTGTTTATTTTTTTATTTTTTTAAATCACAGCCTCATCGGAATGGTACGAAACTTGGTGACTTTTATGGCATTTGGAATGTGAACACACAAAAAAAAAAAAAATTAGGGCATGATTACAGCAGTAAGTGGTCGTAAAAAAATAGTCACACTTGTGGTCTTCGGCCTCTTTACTGAGTGCTATACAGGCATCTAGTGGTAACACCATGAAATTACATGTTTTATTTTATTTTCAATCAACAGATGGCGTTAATCTGCCTTCAAAAATCAGATTTAAAAGGCATAGGGCCCTATCTTGCACCCAGCGCAATTGACTTTGTACACCGACGCAGGGGCGTAGCAGCCATTATAAAAGTGGGGGGACAAAAGCTGTATGTGACCATAGGACGTGACCCAAAGGTGATGTTCATTTTCCTGGCTCAAAACGAGGCGGAGGTGGTAAAATCCTAATAATGTTTAATAATAAGATAATTAAATGTGTAATTTTTTTGTAGATCATCATACCCTAATGTGTTTCCCACATTATTTTTGTTGGTGGAGCTTGTAACCTCTAGGGGGGTCCGGGGGCATGCCCCCCCGGAAGAAAATTTTGTACATTTTAAAGATAAATTCATTAATCTGGTGCACTTTGAGTCACCTGAATCCACTGTTAAAAATAAATAATCCACCCACAAACCGCCCGATGATATTCTCTGATTTAGATATCTGCATCTGATCATCACATTACAATTATTCAAATTCTGGTATCAAATTATTCAAATTATGGTAACATATCACACTGAAGTAGGCTGATTTAAAATGAACATTTATTTAAAATAAAAGTTCTTCTTTTGGCAAAATTATTTCCTTATAGCCTTAACAGAGGCTTTACTCCCTTCAAACTTAAATTGTCAATGTTTCATTACATCACTGTTTGAAAACACAATTTTTTTTGTACCTTTTATAAAGGCATTTCCCCCCTAATTTTATGCTCCATCTTTCATTTTAAATTCTTAAATTTGATCAATATATTCAATTAAAATAATAAGACACTAGGCTGTTACCAATCAAATTAAATAATTTACATTGAAAAATTATAACTGTATTAAATTAGATTATTTTAAATATTTTTGAATATACAAATAAGGAATGTTGAAAAGAATGATACTTTATGAAACTAAACCGCCAGTAGGAGGCGGCAGGCAACCGTCTTAATGAGCGAGTCATTGAGTCATTCATTCAAACGATTCGTTCAAACGGCTGATTTATTCAGAATGAGGCAGTTTATGAATGGGTAATTGAATCTTTGACTCAACCGATTTGTTCAAAACGCTGAATCATTCAGTAATGCAACGAGTGTTGCTGTGAGATGCGCGTTCTGCTGTGATCTTTGTTTGGGACTATTTTCGCTGATGAAACAGAGCAAAAACAGTCATTGCGACTAAAATGTAAGTGAGTACATTTTTGAGTACATCAAGTAAAATTAATGTAAGTTAATTTTAACTGTTTGTTTATTGAACTGTTATGAAACCAGTCACGGTTTCAATCTTGATGGCATTCAGGAAAACAGCTGGTCGTGTGTAGCCTTAGGCTATATATTGTTTCTTAACTAGGCTATATTGTTTCTAAAATGTTATAACTTCACGAGCCTCGACAGCGCACATTAGGCCTATATTATTATCAACTATAGGCTATCAATCGCCACTTACATCAAATGAAATAAAACAGAATCATCCATTCCTCACGTTTTCGGTGATTGCCTGGTTATTTTTTATTTTTATATTAAAAATTGTTTTAATCAGGGCATTTGTCCGAAAAAAAAAAAAAATGCGGGGGACAGAATCACCGGTTTCTAAAAGTGAGGGGGACGTGTCCCCCCCGTCCCCCCCGGTTGCTACGCCCCTGCACCGACGCATGTATCATTCCTATTTTGCACCCATGAAAAGCGGACTTTTCCCTTCACAGATGCACGTCGGTAAGTTAGGAAATACACTTGCGCTCCCCGGGGCGGTTCAGCGCAAAGAGGCGTGTTCCAGCGCAAACGTTCCTTCATGCTATTCTGCAGGTTTAGAAAACAATGGCGCCACTAACCAGGAAAAAATTGTTTAAAGTCAGTGGTGCGTTGCGCATGTTATTTATATGCTATTTTAAGGCCGCATGCTTGGCCATAATCAATGTAGCGTGTGCACAACGCGCATACACTTTGCTTCTCTCATCTACACAGAAGCAGCAGTTTTAATTTTTGCAAGATAGATAGATAGATAGATGGATGGATGGATGGATGGATGGATGGATGGATAGATAGATAGATCAGACCAACCCCTTTTAGATTTGCGCCGGGCGCAAGAGTCATTTATCCCGCCGGGAAAATAGCAACAGCGCCCAAGACCCGCCCACAAAGTTACTTGCGCTTTGCGCTTGACACTTGCGTTTCAGATCGTTAAAATAGGGCCCATAGTCTCTATATTAATCTGAAATACTGCATTAATAGAAAAAAAAATATTTAAAAAAATTAGAAAAAATGAGATTCATTTTAAGGTGTCCGGTCACTTTTGACCGCGAAGAGACCAAGTGTGACTCCCAAATGAGGAACACCAGAGCGTTAAGGGCCTTCAATGACGCGGTTTGACCAGTGGGGCTCTGTAGCGCAGCACTGTAACGCAGCCCTCCCGGATGAAATCCAATAGAAGAAGACAAGACACGGCGCTTAGTTCTTCTAACGTAGCCGAACCATTAGTGGGAAAGTATAACATAACTACAAGAATTAAAATATGAACATGCCTGACAACTCTCACGCATTCAGACTCGCACAATTGCCACTTTACGCCACACGTCTATTTTCTTACATTGTGGACAAAGAGGACACTGACAACGCGCCGATAGACAAGACAAGACAGAGCAGGTGACTTTTGATATGAAACAAGGTCTCGGCTTTTCAGTTATTTCAATTTTACTACGAAATTCAAACAATGAATGTGGTTTTGGACTCGTGTGTCATGACAGATCCTGTAGCGCCACAGTTCAAGCGGCACGTGAATCGATCATCTCTTCCTCTTTTCTACTAGTTACAGCACACAAAACATGAATGAACAAGAAGGTATGTTGAACTATTCAGTACAATTTTCTGAAATGAATCATGTCTCATGTAATCGCTCAGTCAGTGTTGTAACCGCGGAAAGTCATCAATAAAGCAGCTTGTAAACAGTGTCACACAAGGAAAGCCATTCACTGACTCCATAGTGAGTATGGAAAATAAACTCTAGAGAGGAGCATTTTTTTTTTATAAGCACTATATTAGACATTCATATCTTTACTCTAAGAAGTTATTATAATGTTGTTGTTATTATTATAAAAACTGTTTATTTTGACCTTTAATATTGTAGTAATGTACCAGCTCCCTGGGTTTCCTGTATAGTTGACAATATTTTAAAAGTAAAAAAAAAAAAAAAAAAATCCACTACTACTACAAATTCACTACTCCTAATGTCTCCTAATGTCCCCTAATGTCCATTCACTAACTTGAATGGGTTAAATGCAGAGGATAAATTCTGAGTATGGGTTACATACTTGGCCTTCACATGTCTCTTTCACTGTACTATACTGGAATCAAATCGCAAGCTTATGAATAGAAAATTTGTCAATGCCCAGCTTTAATAAAAACACATTCTAGCAGTTGGACTATTGATGATAGTTCATCAGCCTTAAAAAAGGACAAACAAATGAGTTTTGAAAATGTTGTGAAAAAAACTGTCCAAACGAGTTGTTCGCTGTAGTTGAAAAGGGGATTGTGTTAAATAAAATATCTCCCTTTGGAGTGGACTGAGCTTTTTGTTACCTTGCAGATCTTTTTTTATGCTAAAACAGCAACATTACACACTAACTAAAGTTGAAAAAGTGGAAAAGCATAAAAGGACCCCTTTAATGCTTTTGTGTGTTGCAATAATGTAATGCCTTTATGCATATTTTTTTCACTATATATTGATATGACAGTAATTGCTATCACTTTGATTAATTAATTAGCATATATTAACTAGCACGTTGTATAATTGATTCCGTTAAAAATATGAATCGATTGACAGTCTTAATATTGATACATTGATACATTAGAAGTAAAGTCTGGTTCCGCCAAATGTTTGCAAGTCTGTTAGTCATGGTTAAGGTGGATTAATGCCTTGCCATGTTCTTTTCCTCCTTAGCTGGCTGACAACAGTCAGAACCAGTCTGCTTCATGATATTCACTCTATTTTATGTTGCTGACCTGGGCATTCTGCGATCTGGAGGTGGACAGATGAGTTGTATGGTTTTTTGCTCTGATGAGCAATAAGTGCTGAGGTGTCGAGTTGGCAAATGTCAGGGGTCAATATGTATTGTGACAGCACAGTTTGCAGACATCTGGTTTAATTAAGAGAAGGTTGAGCTCATCATTTCACCTGCATATGGTTTCTAAAACAGAGATGTGGGAACAACACACTTTTCGTAGGGAAAGGGTGGTAAAATGGAATAAGATTAAATGGATAAATTGGAACATTAACACCAGGGGTGAGGCCACATAAGGCTCCAGTCTTCCCAATCAAAGCTGCCAGTATATCCCAATAATCTAGAAAAATATGAATATCTGGTGTGTATAATTTGTAATGTGTATGCATAGTGTATTTTTTTTTCGCCACTCGGCTCTCAAGACAGAAAATATGAATTTTAACTTTTTCTTTAATGTCAGCAACAACATTGTAAATAAATAAACAAACAAACAAAAAGAGAGATACCGTGTCTCATACATTGTTTTTTACTAGTTTATGTAAAGTAAGGTATTTTTGTTTTTGATTTATATCCAAATGCTACTTATAACAGAGAATGAATTCAGAATGGCATTTGGAGAATATTACAGATATCCACTTGTTAAGTCGTGACTTATTAAATACTGTTTCTGAGTCCAGGTTTATACTCAATGTTCATTCACAGTACAACTTTAAGTCAAGCTTCTAAAAACTCACGGAGTTCTATACATTCTCCAGGCTCACGGTGTCCCAGACACCAATATTTTAACAATTCATGAATCACCAGTTTGGCCAACTGAGAGCTATAGGGGACAAAGGTTAGGATCATGGTTTTTCTGTAGTAGTATAGTACACAGTCAATGTACAGTATCTATTAGTAGATTCGTTTTGGGTATCTGAAAAAGCTTTTAGAACTGTGATTTCAGACTTAACCATATTAAAAGTGGCTTGGCAGTATGCTATTTTGAATTCAGCCAGAGAGGATCGTTTAGTATACGAACAGTCTCACTAATAATGAAATGACTAAGTTGCCAACGCTACATAAAGAATGAGAGAGAACACCGTTTCAGTGAGCTTGTTTGATTTCCTTTGCTCATATATATGCATTTAAAAAAAAAGCTCTAGTTATTTAAGTGCGCTATGTTTATTTGGTTACTACAAGACTAATGTTAAAATCAATAGCCAGTTAGCTCCAATCAATTTCAGATGGATAAAATAATGGCTTACGTTTTTGTTTTTTTTTACTGTTGGATGTTCTGCCTAACTTGGAAATGTCAAATTATAGAAGTAAAATTGGTTGTAAACGACTATTCAAACTGATTTTAAGCAAAGTAAAACAGAAGGTTACATCTTCTTTAATGTCTATTCATTACCAAGAATGCAGAAACTGTAGTTAGGCTACTTCTTAATATGTTTTTTACAGCACTCAGCAATGCATTGCATTCCTTATCTTCACGGCAAGCTCTGTTTATCATTTCAGCAAAGGGTTTGATCAAACAAGCTGTATTTTTTCCATTACTCAGTCTGTGCTGAGGTCAACAAACACAGACCCACATGGCTCTTCATGTTGCCTTTGCAGGTGGCACAGTTAGAGTAGCAGACTACATGTGGATTGTAGGTTCAGCACCACGGTGAGCACCATCAGAGGGTACGTCTAAAGTTCAGCACATGCTCTATCATTGTGCAACATCTCTCTCGGATTGTACCCAACGGCACTGGTGAATGTAGAGATGGTAGTTTTGTTTTCACCTGCTCTCAGAGCACTGCACTCACATGAGTGTGCAGCAACCTTCCTCACAGAGGCTGGGTTGTTCTGAAACATGATGAATTATTTAGAGCCACGCTCCTATTAACGGCAGTGTCCCGCAGCTCTATCTGTTCTGCCGGAGCTGGCCGGCGAGCACTGAGCATTGTGGCATGCTGGTAACAGCAGTCCTACCATCACTAACTGAAATCCATCGACAGGTCATGCAATCTCTTGCTTTGTGTTTTAATTAGTCCAACTTGTATGAAGGAAAGTGAGAGGGACAAAAATAAAACGATGACCTTTTTTACTCTCCCTTTTGATTTTCACTCGAGTCATCATCTGGTCGTGGAATGATACATTATGACTGGTTGACATGGATGTAAAAGCCTTTTAGTGCTTTTATCAGAGATAACAGTAATACAAATCGAGCTTTTTTTGCTCCTCGTTAACGGCATTTGAGCTCTTTATTTTCTCTGCACTAGTTCTGTAATGAGTTGACGCATGCACCATACATGCTGCCTGTCTGTGTAAATGACGGCCAGAGAGTGCAATTTTCACTTTAGAAGAGTTGCTGTATCCCCATCAAAGCTGTAGAACTGAAGAATGGGCGGCTATAACTCACCAGCCTGACATTACTTTGTCCTTGCTTTGGATCGAAGAGAAAGAACCCCTCTCAAAGGCTTGCCCCCCTAATGAGGGCCACCCATGGGACTGGTATGAGGCATATCTATCTACCTTTCTATTTGTGGGGAGGAGGACGGGGTATGCACTACCCTAATGTGTTCATTAACATAGAGGGAGTGAGATGCAGGAGTCACACAAAAATGAACATAGATCAGGTAAACATCATTGCGTATTTGTGTGCTCAGTGTAAGTGTTTGTCTATTGCTCACATGAACAGTGTTTGCCATTCTGTAATTGTGTGCTTTTAATTGGCATCAAAATGTAATGAGAGAAAATTAACAGAGACGGATGTTAAAGGACAATTCGCAATGTCATCTGCTGGAAAAGCGGAAATAATCTTTGCATAAAATTGGAGTCTGATGTCAAAAGCTGATTTGGCTGGCGTCGTTCAGGTCTTTTGTGATAGTCACTAACCTTATTTGCCATCCCCAAGATCTGCTTTATCTTCCTTTTTAAAGACCTGTCAGGAATTTATTCATTTAGACACTGATATGAAGAATCGTAATTGTATAAGGTTAAATGCCGAATGCTGAAATGCTCCTCTTGCTGCGTTTGGCAATGAGGTCCTTAATCTGGCTTAGTGTTGTTGTTTTCCTCCTTGCTCAGGATTTTTCTCCATCTTCTGCATAGGGTTGAACAGGAGGCCACTTAATTCCTCTGACATAAAGAGGGGGCTTTTATGTTCCTGTGCCTCCATGTGCTCCTTGGGTGCCTGATTATTCTGAGAGGGAGAAAATGAGGGCTCAAGTTGTCATCTGCATGAACGAACAGATCCCACCTTTAATTCTGTGGCACGGTGATATTTGCATGAAACTTTGGCCAATTATTCTCTTCGGCAACACATGGCGCACAGCGTTACACGTGGCTGGAGAGAGCGGGTGTCAGATTTTGGAGCCCAGTCAGGGGCCTGCTTGTTTACAGTGCTGTCATTTAAGGTTAGAGTTTGAAGGTGAGAACCGAGACTGTTTAGAGTTTTTAGTTTGAATAAAACTTGTAATGCTTAAATATCATTTAATCAAGCCAGAAATCATTATTAGCTTTTATTTACTAATGGGACATCTACATATGTCTGTCTGTCTGTCTGTCTTCTAAATAGTGCACAATCCTACAATGTACTCTTGAACATAGGCTGATTAAATTATATTAGGGTTATTGACACAATAGGATCAAACTTACCATGTATCACATCAATATTTTTTTTGCTTCTATAAGATTTTAATAAGATGCATCAATTTCTAGCAGGTGAAGTGTGAAAAAAATTGACAGTTTCAATCTCCTATTTTCTTGGGCGTTTTGAAAGATCTAGAAATGCTCTGATCATTTACCTAAGCTCCCCAATTAAGGCTGAACTGGCATTGAGACTGTCATTTTCCGAGATCTGCACAGAGTCAGAAAAATCATTTACACAATCCTGTCTCTCTCCCTGACAGTAATTACCAGGTACACTTTAGCTCAACTGCAAAGAACCGTCATATGACTAAAAGTTAAGGTAATTAGATATGACTGAACAGGATTAAGAATTTGTTTTAAGCCTGATGCGGTCTGCTGCTCATAGTTTAAAAATACGCTGCTATCTTTGCCATCATTTTCTGGCCACAATGTGTCTTTATGCCTGAATTACAACATAATATTTCAGACCTTGTTAGAGAGTGGAGGCGTTGATCATAAAAGCATGAGACATTTAAAAAAAAAAAACATTCAGTGGGTCACTCAACAATTACAGTAGCATCATTACTCAATGTGGTCTGTTCATTGGAAATCTGCCTGTTCATTATCTGGAAATCTAACAACAACCTGCCTGAAGTTGCTTCATCTGCGGTGGTTAATGCAAATTTGAAATTAAAGTTCAAGTGTACCTTAATCCTTGCCAAATAGCGAGGGGGGAAAACTGATTTGCAAATGTGAATAAATCTCAAACGGTATCCATGTTTTCCACACAAAAGGAGCAGAGTGTCCCGTCCCGACAAAACCATGCCAACAAAAACTATTTACTTCTTTACAATAAGGTGAAGTAATGATTATTACTCTGTATTGGTACTGTACAAAATGCTGTTTGCAAGACATATGTATTGCCATATGGTTCATGCACAATTAGCATTTTCAATTAAATATAGAGCCATTTGCTAATATGCTGAGAACTGTTCTCTATCATTAATCATGTTTTGCCCAGTTTCCTAAAGGACATGATTCTCCATTATTACAATATGAAAGATTTCTAATTGTGCTTCAGCAATTACCTCTAGGACTTTCTCCTGAGGCCCTAACACTGGAAATGACTGGCCTCTAATATTGACCCAAATGCATTTAATCAACTGGCTGAGGTTGCTTAGAAGGGTAATCACACTTGCAATTAAAAATGTATTACCATCCCTGGCATTAGCTCTTTAAATGCTGAAAACAAGGAGCTGTTCACTAGCTTGATTAGCACAGAGGGCTGACTGAGTTTGGCCTCGACCGCCCGCCTGCCAGCTTCCACTGTTCACATTGTACTCCACTTCTGTTGAACATGCAAATGTGCAAATCAGCAAATCAAACAATACATTACATTATGCTCCATTCATTTGGCAGGCACTCTCACCCAGGGCAACTGGAAGTGCTGGTAGGTGCGCAGTGCATTAAAATGAGGGGGGATTTGAATTGGAAAGCACTGCCTAAGATCTCTCCGCAAGAGATATGACTTAAAATTATGAACGGCTAATTTTGACATCCCTTTAGGAGAGCTTGACTCGCATACTCAGAAAAGTGTTTTGTTACCTAGGTGAGAGGCAAAAAAGGGGCAGTTCACTAAACCTTTTCTATTTTTTAGGTTGTCTTGAGAGGTTGACTTTCATTGTATGGACAAAATCAATTTGGACAAAACTGTATAACTGACTTTCATCTGTGGAACACAAAAGAAGAATGTTTAAAATTTTATTTTTGGTTTACACAGAAGAAAGTCAGTCGTACAGTTTGGGAACAACATGAGTAAATAACAAATTTTTAATTTTTGGGTGAACTGTGCCTTTTATGTTGACTGTAGCCGAGCCATCGAAATTTATGTTGAGTGTTGAATTACTATGGAACTAGAATAGTGACCCTTTATAAAACTGCATCTTGTGGACATTGCATGTGTAGCAGGGTGAAGTGTCTGTGTTGATTATTGGCCAGTGTCATGTGAAAATATTGAACCTATCAGCAGTCTGGTGTCATGGTATAAAATGGGGAGGTTTTTTTTGTCACTTGCGAATGCGATGCGTCGACACCCGTACCGCCCCTTTACAGAGGCCGCCATTTATGAATGGGAGAGTAGGAAGTGCTGTCTCGGCTCTGTGCGGCCGTGCACAGGCTGCCCCGGGCTTTGAGGTTGGTAACCTACGTCTGTTTTTAGGATTTTTATCAATGGAATGTGTATTTACTATTTTGAGTCTGTGTAGTAGTTTGACGAGCAACCGGCGGCATGTTGAGGCCAGCGAACACGTATAGTGCTGCGCTGAGAACGTTTCCGGTATGTATGAGAACAATTCGTGTGGGTTGTCTCTTTTATTGTTTTACTAGTAATTTCTGTTTTATGTTTGACAGATTTGAGTGACGAGAGCAAGGGTTTCACCTCTATATTGCGGGAAGAGATGCGCGTCTGTTGACGTAACGCACTGCTGTCTTGCCTGAGCTTAGTTTTGTCGTCTTTTCGTTGGAGCGAACTTGAACTTGCATAACAGCGAGCCGGGACGATTGCTCGCCGCAGTGTGCGAGTGCGTGGCTGTTTCCTCGCTGACTTGTTCTGCTCTGAGTGTGTGTGCGGCCGACCGTGGCATGTTTGTTTCATTTTGATTTGTCTCTTGGTTTGCTTCAAATTGTAATTCAGATTTCTTTATTTTTGGGGCTGGTTTTTGACGAAGAAAGTGTATCGAGGAGGGGTTTAGCTGCTGTTTAAGGGGTTCACATTGAGTGCTGTGCTTGAGTGACTTGACTTCAACAGAGTGGGTGTCTGTGGATATTAAGTGTGTTGTGTGAATTGAGGGTCACAGCAGGCCATCTCCCTCCTAATTAAGCTTTCTTGTGTATTTGTATTAGTGTATTTATTATTTCTTTATTTTAAAGTTTTGTAAAGTGTTTGTTTTCCTTTTCTTTTTGATATGTGAATATTGAGCCCTTGTTAATGTATTGATGATTTTAACTTTTGTATTTGAATAAAACTGCCTCATCATTGATATTCCCTGGCCTATGTCTCTCTGCTCACCCATTTTATTTTGGTAACGAACCTGTGCGCTCCCTGAGTTGGGGCTGATAGTTCCCGGTATATACCGGGTGGCGTAGTCGAATGTTATATAATTGTTCCATACAGTTCCCTCAGTACCTGACGCCACTGTCTACACATGGATTAATTTAATACTAAAGATATGAAATATTACATACGCATGGGTTAAAAGGTTAGTTCACCCAAAAATTTTAATTCTGTCATTAATTTCTCACCCTCATATCATTCCACACCCATAAATCCTTCGTTTATCTCCGGAACACAAATGAAGATATTTTTGATAAAATCCGAAAGCTTTTAGTCTCTCACAGAAGCAACACAATTTACACATTCAAGGTCCAGAACAATAGGAAAGACTTCATTAAAGTATTCCATGTGACTCCAGTGGTTTAACCTCAATTTTATAAAGCAATACTGTTTGCACAAAAAAACACAAAAAAACAAAACATAATTTACCACTTTATTTATGAAAATATTGATCTACAATCCAGTTGGGGTAGCACCAAGACATATGCGTGTTCCGTGAATGCGCTTTGGATAATATTATTTTGTACATGTAGAGGTAAATTATGTTTTTTTTGTGCAAACAAAGCATATAAAATTGAGGTTAAACCACTGGAGTCACATGGAATACTTTAATGAAGTCTTTCCTATCATTCTGGACCTTGAATGTATAAATTGTGTTGCTCCCAATCGAGGGACTAAAAGCTCTTGGATTTCATCAAAAATATCTTCATTTGTGATCCGAAGATAAACACAGGTCTTATGGGTGTGGATTGGAACGCCATGCGGGTGAGTAATTATTGACAGAATTTTAATTTTTGGGTGAACTAACCATTAAGAATGTGACACCAATTACAGCACTGGGCGCTTTGAATGTCGCTAACAGTTAATAATTATAAAATTCATAGAACATTTATAAATCATAATTTATTACCATCTTGCACATATTTAATCAATCTACCTGCTTGAGGGATGCTCATTGTTTTGCAATCGTCACACGGTTGGCACATGAATGCGTGTTGTTGCGAGAGAGCTTTCCTCAATCGCATTTTTATCCTTTTTCACACAAAACACAGAGATGTGTGAAGGCAGTAATTGACTCTTTAATGTGTTCACTCTTTTTCACAAATGAGCTGTTAATGTACTTTTTAGAACCCTTTCAGATTCTTGTCTGAGCCTAAATTCAGCGCATCAGTGTGAAAGATGGTTAATGGCCTCGTGTGTTCAAATGGTGTCGTTGCTGTATCCAGCCAACACCCAGATCCCTCGCTCCCTCTGCACTCCCTAACTCTGATTGGCAGTTGAGTTCGTCGTGCCTCTGTGAAGCAGAAAATATGGGCCGCATTGTGCCAGGAGCAGACGGCCATCTCCTAATCAGTTGTGATAGTCTCGTAATTAATGGGATTTGTTAATTGGGTCTCTCATCCCCGGGGGTGTCAGCCGTGAATATTCATGGAAGGATCCCGTTAACCTCCTCCCGCAATCATCCAACCTTCTCTGCACTTCAAACATCATTCTATTATTTTTGACTGTTTTTCCCCCCACTGTTTTGCTGTTGTCTTCATCGCCATGACAACAAATCTATCAGCGGGCATCTAATATGAACCTGGCAGTCACCACCTTCTACATGTTTAGCACGCCACAATGCCAGTTAATTCCCACAATGCTTTTCACTGACAGGCAGACCTCAGCCAACAATTTCCATTTACCCCTGGATGTCGAGGCATCATAATTGCATTCCGGATTTTAAATGTGCCCGTGAGGTTCCATTTAGGTTACATCGGCTCTTTAATGCACCATGGCAGGGCCAAAATTTCAGTGCTCACATCTGGAGCAGGCCGTAAACAGTCCATTAAAACTGGGCCAGAGAAAAGCATGTTCGTGTGAATCTAAGATCTTCAGCCATTTATTTGTTTTTGATCCTCGCAGTTATTCTTTTGATTCAATTTTGATCAATGTCATATATTTCCTAATTCTATCACTAGCCAACTTTTTTTCTTTGTTCTTTCTTTCTTTACTGTGTAGTTTTTTTAATGATCTTACATCTATGCATTTGACAGATGATTTTATGCAAAGCCACTTACTGAATAGTAGGCTACATTGGATTCATGCATTGGGAATCAGATAATAGGTCAAAGATAAATATGGCCACGTACACACTGTAAGGTTTTTAAGGAGTGACAACCACATTTAAATGCACATCGTTCTATGTGTGTACAGAACACGACTCACTCCTGAAACTGAATGATTGACACCGTGGTAACCATTGCAAAGTTCTGGCATCTCGCGTGTTTGGTATCCACTATTGTGACCAAAGTAATATTACACTGACAAAAGACTTATGTGCAGCAATTTTAACTAAAGCACAGTCGACGGAGACGTCATGTTTCACTTATGCTTGGAAAGAATGCTTCACAGAGCTTGCTCTTGCTCTTGTGTTGGCATGTCCTTGCTAATTCATAAATCTCATTAAAGGTGCAGTAAGCGATTTCTGAGAGTCATTGTTGAACACTGTTGATATTTGAAATCAACCAAAACAAACTCACCCCTCCCTTCATTGCTCCACTCCTAAAATGCATGAACACGCAATGCAAGAGAGGGTGTGTCTTTATCATAACCAACGCAACCTATGCGTCCTTTTTCACACCTTGGGTGTCTTCAGCGCTGGAAAGCTTTTCTAATATTAATGCGGGTCCTAAAGCTCTTGCTTTAGATCAAACCCCTTCTTTTGTTAGTGATATTCCTCCAAACTATTCCCTATATTCCCTACATTTTGTACTATATAATGTTTCTCAGCCATCTCTCTTTCTACAATCTTTCTTAAAATTTCCCTCTTGCTCACTTTCTCTCCTCCCCCATCATGAGTGTTTAAGTGACTTACTGCTGATTGGCTACAAGTTTGTTGCATAGACTGTAAAAAAAGATGGACGACGCCCCTTCGCTCTCTTCCATTGATGAGAACTGAAGCCGCCAGCGTCCCGATATGGCGCTGACATATTGGAACTTGAGTCTGCGCAGTAGCGATCTCGGGACCAGACCTGCGCAGTAGCGAGCAGGAAGTAAAGCCGTGAAATCAGCGCTCCGCCCTCACTCTCGAAGAATGCGCTCAGGGAGAGTGGATTCTGCACACTTTTTTAAAAATTGATTGCAGTACGACAAGAGGCTTGTTAAAATAAAGTAAATACAATCTCCTCAGTCCTCCGAAGATCCCGAAAAAAATGTCCGTTGGTGCTTCAGTGACTACTTTGCTCAGAGAACCTGTCAATCACAGCTGTCAATCATGACGTTACACCACCGCATCACTTAACTAACTAAAAACCAACTTGTTTTTGAAACAGACACTTGAACTTATATCAGCGTGATAAAAACGACAGCAAATGAAAGAAACCGCATTTCGAAAAAAGATATTTGAAGTGTAATTTAATTGTTTAGTTGGTCTCACGTCCCGTTGAATAACACGGGGAGGCGGGACTTATGACCTATACTAGGACCAGTCACCGGGGGGCGATCGAGACGTTTTGGCTTCACTTTTCAGGGCTTGTGCGGCACGCTTGGTTTGTTGTGGTCCTCAGTCCGATCCACTTTTAACATAGTTTTTCAGAAATCGCTTATTGTACCTTTAAACTTTTTTTTTTAGGATTCATGTTACATGACCTGAACTAACCCTGCCTTGTCATTAAATGGGCAAATTATTTGAGTGATTTAATGGCCTCGACATTCATGAGGGTCTGCAGAGTTTCTCTCTGTGATATCATTTCCTGTTTGTTATTTGGCAGACGATAGTTTTCATAAGTACCAAAAAGTTGTATATATTTTTCTCTAGATATATTAATTAAAGATTAAAGACCAAACATTTGCCTGATATTTCTGACTATAAGTCCCCAGGAAAAAATTATATAATATCAAAATTAATTTGAATAAAAAATTAAAGACAAGCCTATCATAGCAGATATGTAGCCTTTGTATTTATGTGTGAATGTATGAATCAGTTCTTGCTTTTCTAATAATTTTTTTGAAAGAATTAATAGATAGGGCAAAACAAATTGCATCATACCATTTACCCTAATGCTTGGGAATTGAACCATGACCTTGCTGTTGCTAGCACCATGCTCTACTGTTTAACAGTCAACATGACCGCTTTTTGCAGCATATTATAATAATTTCTGAAGAATCGTATCATGTGACAATGAAAACAGGAATAATGGCTGTTGAAAATTCTGTTTTCATTAAAGGAGTAAATTAAATTTAAAAATAGAAAAATAAATGCAGCCTTGGTAGAGCATAAGAGACCCCAAACTTTAAAACAGTAGAGTTGAAAAAAAAGAAGCAGTAGCAAAATGCTGCAGACAATTAATTATCCTGACCCTTTAAATTTGAACTTGGCATTTACTAAACGGGATGTTTTTGCAGAGGTAGTCTAAATTCTCCTCATTTGAGCTACCCTACGCTGAAGTACTGAGAATGTCAGAGCAATGAAACAGATGCACAGACTTCCGCTCCAGAGACAGGTAATCAGTCACTCATGTCAGCGGGGGCGGGACACTGGATTGCCTTGACATCTCATTGCTCAAGGGTCCTGTCCATTATGACACAAACTGGCTCGGTGTCAAGCACCAGAGATACTGTCCCTGCCCTCTGGGGCCCTCAAGGACAGAGGCCAGTTTTAGACCAGGGACAACCAGGGGTAACCTGGTTGAGAAGGGCACCGCAGGACTAGGACAGCCAGGGGTAACCCAGCGAATTCTTTTAGAGCAGAATAGTGAAGGGTAAACTAATTTTAGGAGCCATTTTTAGCATAGGTTAGTGAAGGACATGGTATACAAACTAGTGTTAGGAGTAGCTTTAGAATAGAGTGAGGGAAGGTTGTTCTGTGTCAGGGCAGCACAATTAAAGGCAACTTGGAGATACACTGTAGCAATACATTACATTAATAATACATATAATGATGATGCCAAAAAGGGCAGCCAACCATTTGCTAATGCTCTTTGACAGTCCTGGCAGCTGTGTAGCTTAATTTAATGTGCTGATTTCTGTAAAAACTTCAAGATTCATTAATGAGGAATAACGAACCAAATGCATTCTACTTATTTGGCATATTTTTTGGTATCTATGACGCATGGCATCCTTTGTTGCTGAGTTCTCAAACTCACAAAGCTGAAACCAGTTCTCTCTACAGGACAGTTGGACATATCAAACCTAATTTGGGGTAAATCTTTGTCATTTACTTTGTGTTCACACTCCTATGGACCCATACAGTATGTTGTGTTCTGTCTGCAGTGCATGTAGGAGATATGGTAGAAATAATTGTGTCTGGCTCCATGTGCTTTTGGGGATCTTTTGCTAATCTGGCGTCTCTTTAGAATGCTGGGTAAGGCATGCCTGCATAAGAACTTCACAGTGCATTGGAAATGGACAGTTGTTAAGCTGGGTGAGAAAAGGAATGACAGTTAATAATAATAATAAAATGGCCTCCTGTGCTTTGTTTTATTATTTTCTAAGGTTATTTATTGAGCTGTTCTCTGACATATTTAAATCATTTAGCCTATTATCAAAAAAAAAAAAAAAAAACTTGTACATCTTCATACAATGTATATTTTAAATTTAAACGGCAATACCTTACCGTCAGGGTTTTTACTATAACTAGGAACCCTGGGGGTCTGTGAAGGATCTGCAGGGGGTCTGTATAGGAGAGATATAAAACATGTAGAATTGTCTTTAAAAATATCTTGGCATTTCTAACTATATGAATGAACATTCACTAATGATCTGATACGCCTTGCACAATGAAATAAATACATTACTTTTTTAAAGTTTGGGGTCTCTCCAAGGCTGCATTTGTTTTTCCATTTTAATATATTTTTTAAAATTGAATTTATTCCTTTGATGCAAAACTGAATTTTTAGCATCTGTTATTCCTGTCTTCATTGTCACATGATATCATCCTTCAGAAATTATTCTAATATGCTGAGTTAGTGCTCAATACACATTTCTTATTATTAATGAAAATAGTTTTGCTTCTTAATATGTTTGTGGAAACAGTGATTTTCTTTCAAGGTTTCTTGGTGGAACAAAAACATTTATTTGACTTTTTTTTGCATTATAAATGTCTTTACTGTCACTTTTGATCAGTTTAATGCATCCTTGCTGAATAAAAGTTTCTTTGTTAGCTGTAACCACCTTTAAGTAACTCGTTGAAAATAGATGGGTCATCGAGGTCTGGACACAAGCATAGACTTTGGATTGAAGTGGGGCACTGTTCTTACTGAGAGGAGTAAAAGTAGGTAATCATGTCATGCTGTGCCATAATTGGCACTGTCAAAATTGTCAAAAGCTTGATAGAAAAAGCCTAAAACTGTAGACCGGTCAGGAGGGAAAGGATTAAACAAATTCCATCTAAAATATATATTTATAACTGTATAAATGTTTTATCAAAGGCATTTTAATTTCAGCAGAGGCAAAGATATACTTAGTATACTACATTGCAGCTGACATCCTCATCCAGAGCTCAGATGTTTAGTTGTCATGTTGTGAGCAATTCACATGGACATAATGAAGTTAAAGCTGTGATTTTTATTTGTTCAATACCAGGAGAAACATTGTGCCATGAATGAACAGGTATAGGCTTTAAGTCCACAGATCAGCAACATTCACCATGGATTTAATGTAGTAACACTAACTGTAACCATGGAAGTTTGGCAGGAATAGTTAAATGCTTTCAAGTACTTCACACATCTTTTTCCAGCACTTCAAAACTCAAATATTATCATATTTAAATGTTATTTATTTTTAATGAGATGACCAAAACATTATTTGTTCATCCTTCAAAGATTACCCCCATTTATAAAACTAAAAGTTTCAAGATGTAGAAAAACTCACACTTATTTAAATATAATTTTTCTTTTAATAAATAATAATAATAATAATAAAAATCAAGGAAATTTCCCTGGCATTTCTTTCTTTTTGCTGTATTGAAAACGTACTGAACCATGACACCACTGAATTTTGTGAACCATTACACCCCTACTTATTACAGATGTTGATACCTCAAAGTTTGCCTTGATTGTTCTACGTTTACACTTTTAAATTGCATACATTTTGTAACATTTTATTTAAGTTCAAGAGTTTCTTTAACACTTACTTTTTTGTCTTAATATAAGACATAAAGAAGATATTTTATTTAGTTTTTGTCTGCTAAAACTAACATAATTTGTTGTTTGCCTTAATAATGTGGATTAAAAACAAAAAACAGTGGTTTAAATTCAAACTTTTCTACTTGTCTTTTTTTTTTTTTAGGTTATAAAAAATGCCAATAATTATCGATACCGAACAATATGAAACATTATATTGTGATATTTTTTTTAGCTATATTGCACAGCCCTAATCACAGCTCTAAAAACGTCAGTTTCCCTGTGCAGTGCCCTGACTACTGAACTAAGGAGACGATTGAGACATTTCCAAGATTTGTCTTGCAGTTCTTGGCTTAGGTCCCAAGTTAAATTCAGTATGTTTGCCAGAAAAATTGCCTGTCAGAAAATCAGCCTGTAAATTAAGAAGCAGTTTTAAAGGACAACCTCACAGATTTTCAACCAGCTTTGTATTGTTACAATGTCGGTATTAATGTGAATGGACAATGTGTACACTTTCTCCAAATTACCTGGACCCAGATCTCCCTGTTGTGTCATCTGCGGACATTTGACAGCTCCAGGACTTTTGCTGACAACTAAACGGGGATATCTGGGTGCTATTAACATTTGCTATGTTTCCATCCAAATTTGCGAATTTAACTTGTGCACAAAATTGGAATATCGCATAAAACATTTGAACTGTCACTTCCTGTGAAACTGGCGCAAAACACAGTACTGTGCAAGACTGTACTGTACCAGGCGGATGTCTGGTGTTTGAGAACGCAATTGTGAGACAGTTCTGAGAGGGAATTAAACCAAATCATTCTAATCACAGACTTTGGCTCAGGCATTTCAGACATCAAACAAACATTTGATCAAACGCACAATGAAATTGGCCCTCTGGTTAGTCAAGTTATCCAATCTCGTCCACTGTTGAGGCAAAGTCACTTGAGTTTTATGATGTGCATCAAGGGATTTGGTAAATGTGTTTCCATCGTTGTTTAGGTGTCTTCTTATCAGATAAAAAATGTATCCATCTTAGTTGAGTACATAGTTTTTTTTTTTTCTATAAATCATATTTAGATAAGTATTAATATAAATTATTTTAACTGTATTTCTATTTTTCCCCTCAAAATTGCATGATGAATTTAGACGTGATTACATTTAATGATAAAAAAAATCACTTTCTTATTTTTTATTGTTTTTATTTTCATGAAGACAGTGAAAACATGTCGTGTCAACTGCTCATGTGAAGTCTTAGGCCACTGAACATTTGTTAGTTGGACATATAGAGTAATGTGCACAATTGGTGAAGAACCCAGGATTTACTTGAAGGGATTTGCCTAGAATATTTAGGATTTATTCTCTTAGCCAAATCCTAAAAGGTTTTCCTTATAAAGTGCTGATAAAAATGCTAATTTGGTTTGTGATTGACCTCACACATTTTCTATACCTGCTAAGAAATATAGAGAATCCATTTAACTTAAAATCAGGAAATTAATTGCAAAGTCCTGCTGTGGATCGTGACATATGGTAGAGGATTGCATATTAAAATGGAGGTACCTTGTTACTGCATTTTTTTCTGTTATTTATTTATAGCTTTAGGAGAGCAGAGATGCACCTTTGTTTTGAAAACCGCCATGGGGATTCATCGTCTGACTGGAAAAAGTGAATTATTCAGAAAACCAGGCAAATAATAAAATTGAGTTTTGCAGAGTACGGTGCAGTTCGAGAGTTAAAATCAAATATTTAAAGCCAGTGCTTTTTGAACATGTTCCTCTTACATTCCTGTTTACTTGGCTTTGTTTCAAGAGCCCATGCATCATAAATGGAAGGATAATTATGGGATATTGCTGTCAGCTCCATAATAAAAAAAAAAAAAACGACATCCTGAAAACATATGAAACGTATTTTTTTAAGCAACTTAGTCCTCAAGACAAACTCATAAACAACAAACTTAGTGAGCAGATGCATTGGTATTCAGTTAGGACCAAGTGCCAGATACAACAGCGAGACTGCTAATGAAGTGTGCCCATCAGGGATGACTCAAACTGGCACCTTTGAAGGTTTGATTGCCTGCTGGACAGGAACTGGTAGGGCACTGCATGTGTAGTACTGGTGCCAAGATCTGTTTGTAGTGTGGAGGGATGACCATAAGCATCAACATATGGAGGAGAGGGAGTTAGAAACACCACTGGCAGGAAAACCTGTTGGACAACCACTTCAAGACCAACATATAGCCAAAAATGCCACATGTCTATCTCTCCTGAGATAGAGTGTTGGAGTGTGTGTGTTCTCTGTGAGATGGGACTGAAAGTATCTGTTGTTTTGAAACTCCTGTCCTTGATTATTCAGCAAAAGGTTTGACAGATGTGCAATTATGCTGAGTGTATTCTTGTCACGGTTTGATTGTATGTATGTATGTATGTATGTGTGTGTGTGTGTGTGTGTGTTTGAATCAGGGCTGTATCCCCCATGAGCTCCTGTGATAGCTGTGTCTCCTTGTAGGTCTTGCTAGCTCCAGGATTGAGCTAATTAAGGCTGGACTATTACAGGACAGGCTCACAAGATCAATATAACCAGAGCTCCTGTGACATTCTCTCCCTCTCTCTTTACCTTGCTATTGAATTCCCCACTTTACATCATAGAGTTTGTCTCTGATGCACACACCTGCAGCCACTGTCAACATATGCACAGGGCCCCTTACAGAAACACAGGAACTTCCAATTAGACATCTCTAGCTTGGAAAATGTGGAAGGAAGATGACAGCTCTGGCCTCTACCCCTCTCGTTATTTGAACAGATCACACTAAAATGGCTTGTTAAGGAAGGGTACAACTGCCCTTTTAAAGGTCTGCTGTATTTTTGCCCTGGCTTAATAATGTATTAAATTCAAAGACTGCCAAATATTGTCATAATACTATGTGTATCGCATAATAGGTTATTGATTAAGGTTTTTCGTGCAAAATCTAACAACAATAACAGATCAGAAGTTTGGAGTTCAGTCAAATTTATTTTTTATTTTTTTGGAAATCAATTGCTTTATTCAGCAAGGGCACGTTAAATTGATCAATTATTAAACACAATACATTTTCAACAATGATAATAATTAGAAATATTTCTTGAGCCTTAAATAAGCATATTAGAATGCTATGGAGATTATCAATCGGCAATCTACTGATATGCCTGCCGTTCCCAGATGTCAAATGTTGAATTTTCTGTTGAATTTGAACCACTGAATTTGTGGAAGCGAATTTGTAAAGCGAAATAAAATGAAACATTTTAGGTTGTATTTTTAAACAGAATGAATATTTTGGAAGTGAAATCTGAAAGGTTAATGAATTTTTAATAATGAATACGTGTGTGAAATGTTTTGAATTGAAATATTCACAGCTTAAATATACAACCATGTTGAATTTCAGACCACAAATTGCAAGCACGGTGACCGGGAGGGGACATGTTCAGTTCACTTAGTAGTGGCCACGACTTAATATTTTGAGAGAATGACATCTATTTCTTGTGGCCACGAGTTATGTTGAGGGAACCGCACCGGTCAATACTGTAACCATACAGCAGTCAGAGATGGAGATGGAGATGACTGATGAAATAACATTTTACTTTGAATTAGGAATGTCATATAAAGATATAGTGCGGTCTCTGGCATTATGGCATGGGTACGTCATAAGTGAAAGACACCTAAAGCGCATTCTTAAATTGAATTGGCTTTTTCTTCGGAAATTTGCTGGCTTGAATGAAAAACTTGGGTCACGAATAAAGTCCTGTTTAAGGCAATAAACAAAAACAAATTATGAGAAACTTAAATTAAATAACAAAGTAAATTATGACCGGGGTAAAAGGAGGAGACCGTGTCACGTGTGAAGATTCGGTTCCCAAATATAATAAAACTCGTAGCCACGAGAAACGGATGTCGTACCATCAACATATTAAGTCGTGGCCACGAGAAACGGATGTTGTTCCCTCAACATACTGTACGATCTTGTGCCCATGAGATATTATGCCGTTCCCACGACTTAATATCACGTTCCCACGAGTTTATATGTTGTGGCCACGACAAAACTAAGTGAACCGAACATGTCCCCTCCCAGTCACCATAGAGCAGGGTTAATGCAATGCATATTTTTTTCAGCAATTCAACAAGCTTTTTTTGTTTCCTAAACATTTGTCATTATTTTACTTCCATACACTGCAGTACTTTGTTTAAAGATGTGAAAAGAAATATGACACATAAAACCATACTGCAGTTCATGCATTTGACCATGCTACAAAACATCAGCAAAAATCACCTCCATCACTGGCTGCATTTTCTGGCTGTGGTACAAGAAACGCTTCAACTGTACCTCAAGTCAGTAAAGATCTGGACCCTTAAGATATCCTTGCCGGTTAACAGCAGGAACAAAAAGATGTGTTTAGCTGTGATATGGCAACATGAGTGGCTTGACACAGTGCCGCCTGTGTCAGAGGCAACCAGCGGATGGGTTGCCAGCAACTACGTATACGAGTGTGCATGACAACGAGCGGCAAGGTGACACGTTATTCCGCTGGTTCGAAATCGGCAGAAATAATTCCCACACTGACCTGCCTGTCGTGCACCGACGCCAGCCGGTCCCCGCATGTTTTATTTATGAGCATCTTATGAATAGATATCCTCTGCGCTCTGTGACACCCGTAAATTGGCCAGGGGTGCCTGTGAGCGCCTCCCCACGCAGAGTCAGCTCCGACAGAAAACCTGAGGTTCATGCTGTTGGGAAGAATTTGGTAGAGCAGCCCTAAGATCCTGCATTTGACCAAATAAAAGATGAAACTAAAGATGTTGAGTAAATGGAGGGTGCAAGCATACCATAGTGTCCTGAATAAGATGTTCATATTGAAAAGTATTATGATTAATGGAGGACATTAGCCCCAGCTGTGATACCATCTTGCACAAAGATGCCATAATATCAGCCTTATCTTAGTGCATCTGCCCATATTTATTGAACAAACACAACTTTATTGTGGTTATCATATATTTTCTTTTCTTGTGTCTTGGTGTTTTGCTTGTTTACATCTGAATTTGCCACAGAGTGGATTTCCATTCCACTGAAGACCAATTTGGAGTTGTTTGTTCAGTCATGCTTATGAATCATTCATGGTCTTGTCAATAAATTATACAAGTAAATGATTCATTTTAGTACTAAATGCAAGAAAACCCTTTTCTTTCCCATCCACTCATGAGACATGGAACTTTTTTTTTATAGCATGATCGGTTTGGTTTCATTTTGTTATTTTAAACAAAAAAGTAATTTGTATGAACGCTTCCGTGGATGGCAATCCTATTCATCCATGCTAAACAAATTTTATCATTTTTTTTTTATTTGGTGTTTGCCCTAAAGCCATTTCACATTAAGTTCACCTGACAATGTCAGTGTGCCATGAAATAAAAGCAGAAAAACAAATTACTTAAGTAATGTTTTCGAATAGATTAGCATTAGAGCACATCACAGTTTATACAGTTCTAATGAAATTTTGCCTCAGCGTAATTTCCGGAAAAGGTGACAGGGAACAAACAGCAACAGTTGTGATGAGCAATTTTAAGATGCATGCGTCACATTGGTTTACTTGATCAAGTGTGTGTGGAAAATTATTGATTATGTTTTTCCATGCGAAAAATGTTACAAT
This sequence comes from Scardinius erythrophthalmus, assembly GCF_964197995.2. NCBI lineage: Eukaryota > Metazoa > Chordata > Actinopteri > Cypriniformes > Leuciscidae > Scardinius > Scardinius erythrophthalmus. The sequence continues at coordinate 16,231,751 of NC_138233.1, read as the reverse complement.
TTGTTTTTTCAGGTTAGACAGATGAGATGTGTTTCTTGAATTGTATTTGCTTTTTTACATACGCAGTGAGTACTACATAAGCATTTTGCTACTAGAGCTTTATTCCACTACTCTGCCCTACAAAGGCAAAAGACCATAACTCAATAGAGTGTGGAACTGAGAAAAATGACTTTAAAGATTTGTAGTTTTCCCGCCTATATTAATTATAGGTAGGACACTGGAAATCTAGCAATTAGATGTTTTAGTAATGAAACTTATCTACATAAAAAAAATATTGAGCTCAAACTTTTTTAAAGTTACAGTACTCTGCCTTTGTATAGTCAGCAAAAGTCCTGCCAAGGCAAAAGGCAGTAACTTCCACATTATCAATATTTGGTTGCTGATCACCATTAAAGGGGTCATAGACTGGATTATTTTATTATTTTATAATGTTTCCTGGGGTGCCCTTATAATGTTAGTATGATTTAACATCAAAAATTGTCATAATTTATAAATAAAAGGCATTTTTCCAAGCCTGATTTTAGCCTCTGATTTGAACGCTCTGTTTTAAGGGGTGTGTCTGCTGTGAGACTTCAGTGTAAACGCCCACTGCTGTGATTGGCTGAGATGTTTGCATATGAAATAGCTAGTATTACATGTGGATCTCTCTCTAAAACTTTTACTACGTTTTTACTATTACAGCTATCGAGATTAAGGAATCGTGAAAAGTATTGATCATAATGATCTATTTCCTATCACATGAAAGGTTGCAGTGATGAGCATTGAGCAGATGACAGACAGTCTGTTGATCGCGTATGAAATTACATCTTTGGCTTTCACCAAATAACAATGCAAACACAATGTAAATACAGTAAAAGCTTTGTTGTGCTGTACATTGTAACAGCGTCATGATTTTGTGATGATTGATTTCAACGAGTTTTGGCAAATCTCTCAACAACATTTGACAACAATTGACAGCTTGGGCAATTGGAAAGGGAGCATTCTTTGATCGCTTTCTTCATCTAATTTAATCACAGTTTAAATACGATTATTTTCATCCTACTAAGAGAAATGACGTGAAGTTGATTGTTTAGTCACTGGCTTGATCGTTTGGAAGGTAATGGTATTGATCCTGTATCGATCTTTTCTCGCTCTCATGTCACTGTTCAATAACGTTCCAGTGGGCGGGGCCAAAGCTTAAGCGTGACGTCATAAGTCTCCACTTTTTAGATCCTGTCGTTTGCTGGCCTTGGTTTCAATAAAAGCAGTTTTTGGAATAACAAGAAAGTTTTGAGTTTTGAAACTTGCTGGGTATTTTTATAGTATAACGAACTCTTAACTGTCAAAGGATCAAGGAACATTTGAATTCTCATTCTATGACCCCTTTAACAAAATCATTATAGTAACACCTGTATAAAATCTAGTGATCAAGGCATTTATTTTGTATGATTTACAATTACTTATAGCCATATACTTATTCCTATCCTGTGCTTTGGTTGCATTCTGATGGCATTATTAATACTTTAGACATGACAAAATACCTCCATAGCAGTAAAGAGTATCATCAATTGGTACCGAGTAGCATAAGACTTGCTAAGCGCACGTTCAAAATGATCACGATAAAACAGATCCTCGCGCTTATTCGACCCGGGGACTGGTTTATAGCGGTGGATCTGAAAGACACATACACTTTCAAATTCAGATAGCCCTCATCACAGGCGCTTCCCAAGATACGTGTTCAAAGGTGTTGCGCTCCTCGTACGTTCACGAAAAGTACGAACGCAGTGCTTTCCCCCTTGAGACTCAGTGGGGAGCGTGTTCTGGACTACCTAGACGACTAATGCATTTATAGCCCAACCTTCTGTGTTCTGTGTCTTTACAGTATGCGGTGGTTTCAGCTGTCTGCCCTATTGTTGTGCTTGTGCACTTCGCTCGTCCCTCGAATTTATTCCGGACGCTGTGATTGTAGGTATAAACTGCTTGTAACAGCTGGTCTGATGTTGTATGCACCAGTACACTAGTTGCTACATTATTTTCTCTCCCTGTTATAATAGTCCAGCTTTTGCTTGACCGTGCGCAGTTTTGGCAATCTGTCAGCTAGATGCATGACTGTTTCAACCAGGTCCAGTACCCAAACTGGGTGAGGCATGTTCTTTGTTGTATTCAGACAAAATATTTAGTTGAACAGTATGTGTAACATTTTTCTGTCAACACTGCATATATCCTTTGCGATCAATATCGCACGTTTGTCGATGGAGCGGGTTCAGCAGACCATACTAAATGCTCTGACCGCGTGCAGGACAAAGCTCTGAGGACATCAGAAGTTACAGGGGCTGATGGCAGCTGTACAAATTACACAGCCTTTAATAGACAGTAAAACAAAGGCAGAACACCGTACAATCTGATGTACAATTTACATTATTTGATAGAACACCAGCACAGTAACTTCATATTGATACACGGCTAAATATGTACCGTACCGTACCGTACCGTAACTCAATTTGAGCGTTCCAAAACAAAGAGTGGTAACTGGTTTTACGGTGTCCTGCCTTGGTTTCTCATGGGCTTTTGGAAGTTACTGTTAAGACAGCCCATTATTTTCTTGAAAAAACAACAGAAGTGACTCAAGATACTTATCCACATGATAAAAGAGGTCTTGAACGTGCCAAAAATATCAATAACTCTTTTTCGACCAAAAAACTAAGTTATGGTCTTTTGCCTTTGCACGGCAGTACTAATATATGCATCTAATAATGAAGCAACACATGAATGAAACGGAAAACCGGTTTGTGTTCTCTTTTAGGCCATCTCCATACTAACATGTTTCTGGTCACTGGTTTACATCCAAAACGTTACTCCACATCGGTGATGAAATAAGAGGTGTGCTCGACATCAGCTACGGCTAGATGTAACCGATCGGCGAGAGTTGCCGCGTGCAGGCGGGGAGGAGCTGAAAATGGAGACGTGAAGTCTGACACTTTCTGCTTCCCGTAGTGACCACTCACGTGGTGTTTACATATTTTATCACAGCTGAAGTGAAATAAATACAATATTTGTCAAATACACAGACGTTTCAGATACGTTTCCATTTAATACCCGTACTGCTTAATACAGTGCCTGTTTGTACAAGAATAAAGTTCAAAATAAGCCTATACTATTTAAATACCAATGTAGTGGGGTCCAATTTTTTTGATCAGTTTTATTTTGATAAACATGGCACAATATAATATCGTGACTACATGAAAATAGATTTTACTGTTATAAAAAACAGATTTGTGAGCATAAGTGGAACTGAAGGTGAGGATAAACCATAGACTGTAAAAAATAAATAAACACGAAACACACGTGAACTCTGTCATTCGGTGAATCCGGCCAAACGTCGAACAGCTGTGTCATCATCAGAGCTCTTGCTGCCGCTCTGGAGAAGCTGCGCAGAATGAATCACCCGGCTGATATCCAATCGGTCTTGCGGTACTTTGATGCCATACATCATAATCACGTGCCGTCTGCGCTGTCTCATTTTTGTCAAAAATTTTGCACCGGCATGCACTGCTTCAAGTCAGCCGCCGATCAGTCTACGCAGAGCTGCATGAAGTCGGACAAGCCTAAGAACCTGACACATGAAACAAGAAATCCAATCAGAACATGACACATGAACAGAGGAAGCACATGACAGGATCAGATGAGGGGAACAGGGAATCACATGAGATGACCAGGAAGCAGAGGTGGAAAGTAACGAATTACATTTACTCGCGTTACTGTAATTGAGTAGTTTTTTTGTGTATTGCTACTTTTTTAAGTAGTTTTTAAAATCTGTAATTTTACTTTTACTTAAGTATGTTTTGTTTAAAGTATTGTAATTCGCTACATTTTAAATCATATCCGTTACTGAGTAAAAAAAAAAAAAAAAAAAAAACATTATTAAAATAATGAAATAGCCTTCTATGGGTAAAACATCGCGCTCCGGAAACTACAGCATTGATTGAAGGGCGAAAGAACAGACACGCAAAAACCACAACAACACACACACACACACACACACACACACACACACGTGAGGCGAACCCCTGGTAAGTATGGGGATACTTTGGATGTAGAAAAACGAACGCGTGGTTGTCCTCGAGGCTCGAGCATATTCATTTTGCAAAAATTTCTGTGATGCAGAGGGAATCCCGGAGTTAGTTTCATTATCATGAAAATGGAATTTACAGTATGCAGATGTCACGTAAAACACATGAAAGTAAACCTGTACAATACATCAAATTGCGACATGGTCTGTAGGCTATATATTAAAGCACAAGAGACTGCTATATAAATGTATAATCTGCGTGTCTGTGTGAATCAGTGCGAATGAGACGAGTCGTTTTGTCTACTACATACTCAAGTACGCGACGCGCTAATGGTGTTTTCAGCATCTCACAAACAATACGAGGACATGAAAACATGAACATCTCCAGAGCTGCTCTGAGAGAACGCCCAGTGAGCATTTTCATCATTTTATTTGAGAAAAACCTTGTCAAATACACTCTGAAACAGGACTTCACTACAACCCATCAAAATAAAAGTTTGGTTTAACTAACGTTAGAAGAAATTACATAAATAGGCTATATAACTATTGTGGGCCTACAATAGAATGTACTTCTCATAATAATATTGACAACAACAATAATAATACAATTTATTTAAACATTACTTAAGGATTTGATTTTTTTTTTTTTTTGTCTATGGTTTAATTGAGAAAATCTGTTTTGCAGCACTTTGCCAAAAAATAAAAGGATAAAAAAATATGTTAAACCTTTATTTGGTTACCACCGATTTGGATAATATATTTGTTTTAAATCATAAAAAGAAAAAAGGATTTTTTGAAGAAGTCTATTGTTCTTGAACATTTTAATAAATTATTAATGATAAAAAATAAGTTTTTAAATGAGTAGTTCATATTAAAATGAAAATTACCCCATGATTTATCAGCCCTGAAACCATCCTAGGTGTAGGCTATATGACTTTATTCTTTCAGACGAATACAATTGGAGTTATATAAACACTCTGATTATTCTGAGCTTTATAATGGCAGTGGATTGCAACCATCAGTTTAAAGCTCAAAAAAGTACACCATACGCAGTCTACTTACACCTTAAACGCAACTTATGCAACTCATGACGTCAGAAGTAGTGTAGTGCGTCCTGGCGTAGCGTAAATATCAGCAGTACGTCGCATTACTCGCATAAGTTGCGCTTTAGATTTAAGTCGAATCCATATGTTCGTTTGGCCGGAAGCTAGTTATTTTACTTTATAAAGTTTTAAATATGAATATCTTTCTTCACAAACTCAACGTTTTGTTTCAGAAGGCCTTTATTAACCCCCCGTTGGCTGTGTGGATCACTTTTATGATGGATGGATGCAGGGGCGTAGCAGCCATTATAAAAGTGGGGGGGACAAAAGCTGTATGTGACAATAAGACGTGACCCAAAGGTGATGCTCATTTTCCTGGCTCAAAACGAGGCGGCGGTGGTAAAATCCTAATAATGTTTAATAATAAGATAATTTAATGTGTATTTTTTTGTAGATCATCATACCCTAATGTGTTTCCCACATTATTTTTGTTGGTGGAGTTTGGAACCTCTAGGGGGGTCCGGGGGCATGCCCCCCCGGAAGAAAATTTTGTACATTTTAAAGATAAATTCATTAATCTGGTGCACTTTGAGTCACCCGAATCCACTGTTAAAAATAAATAATCCACCCACAAACCGCCCGATGATATTCTCTGATTTAGATATCTGTATCTGATCATCACATTACAATTATTCAAATTCTGGTATCAAATTATTCAAATTATGGTAACATATCACACTGAAGTAGGCTGATTTAAAATGAACATTTATTTAAAATAAAAGTTCTTCTTTTGGCAAAATTACATTTCCTTATAGCCTTAACAGAGGCTTTACTCCCTTCAAACTTAAATTGTCAATGTTTCATTACATCACTGTTTGAAAACACAATTTTTTTTGTACCTTTTATAAAGGCATTTCCCCCCTAATTTTATGCTCCATCTTTCATTTTAAATTCTTAAATTTGATCAATATATTCAATTAAAATAATAAGACACTAGGCTGTTACCAATCAAATTAAATAATTTACATTGAAAAATTATAACTGTATTAAATTAGATTATTTTAAATATTTTTGAATATACAAATAAGGAATGTTGAATAGAATGATACTTTATGAAACTAAACCGCCAGTAGGAGGCGGCAGGCAACCGTCTTAATGAGCGAGTCATTGAGTCATTCATTCAAACGATTCGTTCAAACGGCTGATTTATTCAGAATGAGGCAGTTTATGAATGGGTAATTGAATCTTTGACTCAACCGATTTGTTCAAAACGCTGAATCATTCAGTAATGCAACGAGTGTTGCTGTGAGATGCGCGTTCTGCTGTGATCTTTGTTTGGGACTATTTTCGCTGATGAAACAGAGCAAAAACAGTCATTGCGACTAAAATGTAAGTGAGTACATTTTTGAGTACATCAAGTAAAATTAATGTAAGTTAATTTTAACTGTTTGTTTATTGAACTGTTATGAAACAGTCACGGTTTCAATCTTGATGGCATTCAGGAAAACAGCTGGTCGTGTGTAGCCTAGGCTATATATTGTTTCTTAACTAGGCTATATTGTTTCTAAAATGTTATAACTTCACGAGCCTCGACAGCGCACATTAGGCCTATATTATTATCAACTATAGGCTATCAATCGCCACTTACATCAAATGAAATAAAACAGAATCATCCATTCCTCACGTTTTCGGTGATTGCCTGGTTATTTTTTATTTTTATATTAAAAATTGTTTTAATCAGGGCATTTGTCCGAAAAAAAAAAAAAATGCGGGGGACAGAATCACCGGTTTCTAAAAGTGAGGGGGACGTGTCCCCCCCGTCCCCCCCGGTTGCTACGCCCCTGGATGGATGGATACATGCACTTTTACGAGCTTCAAACTGATGGTTGCAATCCACAGCCATTATCAAGCTAGGAAGCGTCAGGGTGTTTATTAATATCAGAGGCTTCCTTCACCTCTGTACAGATAAAACGTTATCTAAATGATTCCAGTTCGCATGGATACACGGAAGCGACATTTTTGTTTTGTATTATGCAGGCCAGACAAGTAATTTGGTGAGGTCAATTTGTAAAGAAAGACTACTCGCATGCACACATTCAAATGCACATAGCCTACCTATAGATTAAACATGTAATACGCATGTGCACGCCGTCAGCGTTTTCACAAATTCACGTTTTTGAAGTTTACACAGAGATGATAGCGTTTTTCAAAAATTTTCAAAGCTTGCACCTTGGAACCTATTTCAAGGTTTACATTCTTGAGCTTGTCGTGCAAATGAACGGCCAGAACACATTAAAGTTTTCTGTTTTCTGTTAAAGCGGTGTCGGGTTAGCGGCCCCTAAGTTAACAACTAATGATCTTTGCAACGGAAGTGAATCAATCAAAAATGAATGAATTTAAAAAGAAGTAGTAGTTACTCCTTTAATCTAATTCATAATCAATTATTGAAATTAGTTGATTAGACATGTTTTATTGAAATTAATAAACAAAACAAACAAATGTTTCCAAAAAAACTGTTTTCATCCATTTAACTGTCATTTTAACTGATGATAATAATAACCATAATTCTAATAATACAGGTTTTATATTTAATAATTGTTTAATACCGTAAACCATTATATCGGTTATCATACTGTGAAAATCTCATACCATTACAACCCTACTCGGGGGACTCCCCAACCCACCCCCGCTGTTAAAAAAGTAACTCAGTAACTTTTACTCTGAGTAAATTTTAAATGAGCTACTTTTTACTTTTACTTGAGTAGATTTTTCGACCGGTACTTTTACTTGTACTTAAGTAAAAAAAAAATGGTAGTAATAGTACTTTTACTTGAGTAGAATATTTTATTACTCTTTCCACCTCTGCCAGGAAGTAAGACTATACGCTTGTTCGACTTAAAGCAGTGCATGCTGTTTAGAAATGTTTTTCAACTTGAGACAGCGCCGACACCACATCACTGTGACGCATGCATCACAATACCTTGCGAGTGATTTGAGAGCAGAAGACTGACTCAGCCGGCTCTGATGACGACACAGCTGTTCCACGATTGGTCGGATTCACCGCATGACAACTATCATGTGTTTTGTGTTTATACTGACACCTTCAGTTCCACTAATGCCCACAAATCTGTATTTTTACAACAGTAAAAGCTCTTTTCATGTAGTTATGATGTTGTATTGTGTCATATTTATCAAAATAAAACTGATAAAAAACAAAGACCCCACTTCATTGGTATTTAAATTGTATAGGGGAGAGTGGGGTGAGTTGTGCCAGTTTTTACTCAAAGTGACTTTAAAGTGAGGCCATGGCAGTAATGCCTTCAACTTAAGGATGTACATATATTTCAGGATGTGGTGCATCCCTGAGAACAATAACTTTGGATCTGAAATAAATTGTTTCAGAAATATAGCTCTTGGAAAAAAAGTGGTCTCATGGCACAACTTGCCCCTGGTGCAGGGGAAGTTGTGCCTTTGGGGGAATACATTGGGGGTAAATTGTGCCAGTGATTTCTGAAGTAAAACAGAACATTTTAATGTTATGAACCATACTGCTATATGAAAGCAAGATAAATTCAATACAAAATTACTAATTTAAGGTTTATTTAGATATTGTCACCCTGGAATACCATAGCATGCGTTTTTCCTACTATGGTCAATTGCATAGGGATTTTGTATTGAACATAACTCTGGATCACAGTGTCATAGAGACAAGGGGGCGGGCTCATTTTACTCAGATGACCAATAAGTCTCTCAGGATCATTGTGAAGCTATCAAGCTACGCCCTAGCAACCATTTAGAGCACCAAAGCAACACAATATATGATATTTGTGAATCATTTCAGGCAAAAAGGCTTTGGCAATAGATGCCTGTTGACATAGTGCTGTCTGTCAATTATGTAACATATAAGAATAAAGTGACTAGGCTAATTTCTAAGCATCCTATTGTGACATAGGCCACTTAAAAATGGAATAAAACTTCTCTTTAATAACATAGTGCAAACTCAAAACTGAAATCAGTGTGTTAGCTAAATTAAACAAATAACAGGCAGGCCCAAGTAAAACAATGATGAGGCATGCCCATCTCCTCACTTCTCAAGATTATCCCCTGCGAGAATGTAGGTCTAGGTGGTCTGGATCTGGCACAACTTAACCCAGGCCCTTTGGCACAAATCACCCCAGACCCACAAGTTTGAAAAACTAGCATGATCCAGCAGTTAAGAGCTAACATCATGCTAACTGTATAGACTCATTGTGTAGCCTACTAAAGCACTAAAACATGTGTGAAATGTTTTCAGACTTGTCTATAATTGTTCAGACACTACAATCAAAAAACCTTAATCATAGAAATTTTACTTTGAAAGGGAAAAAACAGTTTTTTGCACTAAAATATGCTTAACTCTCATGCCATGTGTCTCTCTTCTTTGGAGGATGAGTAAAAGTGATTGCTTTTCAAAATTATGTGGTCACATGACCAATTTCTTCTATGGTTTTCCAGAAACAAGGGTGGAACTACTTCCCCCCCGGCACAAATCACCCCACTCTCCCCTATGCTTATGTAGAACTTTATTTTATACAAACAGATGCTGTATTAAGGACTACATAAAGTATTGAATGAAAATGTCTCTGAAACATCTGTGTATTTTACAAATATTGCATTTATCTCTCTTAAGCTGTGATAAAGTATGCAAATACAGCGCTAGCGTCACTACTCTCATTAATCGGTTACATCCAGTTGCACCCAAAGTCAAACATTCCTTATGAGAATTACAAAATAAAAGACATGATAACAAATTAAATAAAACAATCTGTTTAAAACAGTTGTGCTGCTTAATACTTTTGTGGAAACAATATTTTTTTTTCATGATACTCATGAGTCATTTAAGAGCAATTTGTGTGGCATAGTTCTATTTTGAGAATGGTAAGTACCTCTATGATTGCAACGTATTTTACTGCTCTTGAATTGAGGTAAACAAAAAGCCCTCTATGCGCAAGTCTGAGAATTCAAAGATGTGTCCTCTTCTGTAATGAATTCCTCTTACATCAAACACAGAAAAATGTGGCTCTTTGGTAAATCGTTAGTGGAACCCTCGTGGGCAAGGACAGCAAAGTACAAGGTGCATGCTGGGAAACGTGGTCTTGTGCTGCTCATCAAAAGTAGCAGATTGTAAAGTGTCAGCCACCTGGTGAGCTCAGTCAAGGAGGCAGCATCAAAGGCATATGCAGGACCAGCGTGAAATACACAACACTCATGCCCTGTCAGCAAAAGCCAAGCTATGTTAACATCTGGCAAGGAGATTACAAATGAAACAAACAATAATTTATTCTCAGTGCAGCAGTAAAGCAGATGCCACACGTATTATGTATGATGAGTTTGTGTGAACAAGTGGAAATTACACAAGCCAATTCATCCTTTAGTGGCTCATAAAGAAAACAAATCCACTTGATTTCTGTTTAGTGATCCACATAAATAGAGAAAACAAAAGAAGAATGCAGTTGTCATGGTGTTGAGAACAAGTGTGTGCAGTTGTAATGTTCCAAGTGGAAAGCTCAGCAGCAAATGAAGACAGCAGGGAGAATAATACCGCAAATGCGAGAAATTAGGTAAAATTTTCTAAATTGGCGAGAGAATGGCTGAATTATAATGTTTGTCCAAGTGTGATATGTATTTTCCAATTACGCTGCAATGTGGAGATTCCAGCTTGTAAATCCAAAGACTTCTGTCCACCCACATGCACTTATATTATATCAAGAAAACAATACTTGATTGTATATTAAGACACCAGAATAATCAGCAGCTTCATGCCAAGCTCATTTTGACTAGAGGACAAATGTGGGCCGCATGAGAGCCAGTTTCTTTCCAAGAGAGGTGCTTAACACTAATTCCTTCATTTATTTTGTGTCGGAGGGAGGCTCCAATAAGCATTGCCTCCACCTGAAGCCATGAGCCAGGAACTAATAAGACATTAAACATTTTGATCTATCATCTGTGTTCAAACGAGAAGCTCATTAGCGGAAGTGTGGCCCAGGCATGTCAGGCCTTTGGCACTCTGAATAACCAATGAGGTCTGGGTCATTCTTTTAAACTTGTCAAATCGCACATTATTTCTCCTCTTAATGGATTTAAATATTTAGTATTCACCTATGTTTCTGTGATAATGGGTGGGAAATTTCACTATGTTAACTACAAGTTTACTAGGTCATTATAACAAATCTGCTTTTTATGTGTAAAGCCACCTGTCTCTGACATTTGCGGACTATTGTCGCATTTCGCCCCCTAGTAACAGTTGAGCGTAAATAAATGATTAATAGTGGTGGAACGGATCACAAAATTCACGGTTCGGATCATTTACGGTTTTTGAGCCACGGATCGGACCGTTTTTCAGATCAGCAAATACAATATAAAAATGGTGAGACATTTTGTGTTTATGTGTCCATTCAAGGGCAAGGATACACAAAAGAGGAATATATTCGGTGCGCTGTCTGAACGCGCTTCTCCACCCCTAATGATTAATGAATGTTTGAATAGGGTTGGGAATTGAAAATTGATTTCAATTCTGGAATCGAATACTTAAGGTCAGGAATCGGATACTTGTTATAAAAACACTATTTTATTCCTCTTATCAATTCCTTTGTGTGCATTGTAATATGACTTTTAAACTATTCAAGTGCATGAAGACCCCTTGCTGCACAGAAAAAGTTATTTTAAACCATTCAAATCTTCTTGTGTGCTGTTTTCTGTGATGTGCACACATTTAAAGTGTGCGCACAGAAAGCCACCTTTCATAATGAATAGTTTGCGATACTGAAGACTTCTACGCTTTTTGCACTTGATCAGACAAATGCACACAAAAATATGTCAAAATATATTTCTAAACACGGTCGGTTATGTCTTAAATGAACGTAAACAGTTGACACAATGGAACAGTAACAGTACATTGGATCCATGCAGCTCTTTAAGTAACAGCTGTCTAATATCCCTGCTTCCATCTCTATCATGAAGTTAATCAAACAACAAAAGACGGAGAAAATTTACTCGCTGTTCTTGACTGAATAACTTTTGTAACTATATTTGTAATGTATATTTTATTTATGAAATGCAGTGTTATTTTACATTTGAGTACAGTTTCTGTACCTGCATACCTGAAAATCTTAAAACCCTGTTTATTTCAATCGTATCTTTGTTCAGTTGTAATTATGCAATTGCTAATTTGTTTATTTGTTCTTTTTAGTGTTTGCTAGTCTTTAATAATGCTTGAAATTTATATTAGTTAGTCTAGTTGTTTTATCTTATGGGATTTTAAACCATAGGCAAAAGTTCCTTGTTTAAGTGTTCTTTTGCAAATGTGCATGTTGATTTTTGTTCATGGTGTTCAGCAGCTACAATGAAATATTTTGCAATTAGACTTAGAATAAATGTGAATGATTTTTGCTTACTGGAATAGGAGTAATTGGAATAAGAATTGGAATCAGTATCGTTAAAACTATACCCAACCCTATGTTTTAATATATCAAAAAAAAAAAAAAAAATGACCACCAAATACGTCTGATAGAAAAACAGAAGGTTTACTATGGCTAATCAACATAAATAATTGTGTGATAATTATAAAATAATTAATATATATATTTCAATGTTTCTGCATTCTCTCATAAAAGTTTTGCATTCCCCCAAGAAACTTTGCGTTCGGTGCAAGAAAGCAAAAAGAATGCAAAAGTTTTGAGAGTGAGCCCAAAGTTTCTCGGGGGAGCGCAAACATACTGCAAGTGATCACAAAATGTCCTCGGGGCACAAAACATTTTGAGAGGAAGCAAAAGCATTGACAATTTTTTCCTCCCATCTCATTTTTTTTCTATCACCGAATGTCCCTTTAGGCTCTCCGTATAACCTCCCTTTTTACTGAAATGTTGTTTAAAGAATGATGTTTAAGTTAAAAAATAATGGTAATTCTCACCTTGCTCTCATAGTTTGGTGAATGGTGAATCCGCAGACTCCGAAGAACTAAAATAAATTATAATTCGCCATGAAACATGACTAAATATTTTCGTTAATGCACTCAAAGTTTGTGAAAGTGGTGTGTCTCGTGTTTTTGTGATTAAATAATGTAAAAGTAAAACACACACACAAATAATCTCATTTTCTAGAAGAGAGGGATATGTAGACAAAGGAGACGTGAAAGTAAAGATTAAAGGCTTATTAGTGTATCTGTGTATCCTCAGGGTAATGGGGATTATACTGATAATGCACATGAACATCTTTCTCACAGCAAGGATCAGCCTACAGCCTGTCATAGTAAAAGCATTGTTTGATTGTCTGTTTATGGGTTTATTAATTTTTTGTCTTTACATAATTTTTCAGTATTCACATCCTTGTATGGTTCTTTTCAAAGCCATTAGTTCTTTTTCAGAAAAGCCCACTAGATTCTAGATTCTCAGTTCAAGGTTAGCAACATGAGGACTTATGTAATTCTTAGATTGTTATATAAAAGCTTCAAACATTTTCAAAATATCTTTTTTACTTTCTCTGCTAAACCTATTAGTTTCTCAAGGTTTTTTGTCCATAGACATGATGTAGGATAATAAGTTTGGTTCAGCACAATTCTTTTGAGTCTGGCCTGGCGGCGACTCTGCTACATTTACTGTCACCATGATACGTTAACCTCCAGAGCCAGTTTCAGTTTTTTGTTTTGTTTTGGTCTCTTTCCCTCTTTTTTTTGCGGAGGCATCTTGCCCTTTGCCTCAGGTAGCTCTTTCACAGACTAGATAAAAGACCACATAATCAAAAAACTGCATTAAACGATTGCCACGGTCAAAGAATCCCTCACCAGCAATAGAAAAAGTTAACCAGCCCAGATACGCTGAGGAGTAAATGGCAGAAAAGGAAAGTGGTGAGAATTATAAGGAAGCCAGGAGGAGCTGGAGGCTTGCAGAAGAACAGTCAGCCTCTAATTGTTTTCTGTGGGACTCTGTGTTACCTTCTGCAGATCCTTCTTGCTGGCTTCTCAACCCCATGTTCATTATTTCAACATCTTTGAACAGTGGCTCTTGTTGACATGAGTGTGACAACACATCCTCTATGATTTCTTTTGTCCATCTCAGCCCTATTTTTCTCTGTACTCTGTTTTGGCATGCCTGTAACAGATGGGCAGAGTCAACAGATGTTGTTGTTTTCTCTCTCTCTCTCTCTCTCTCTCTCTCTCTCTCTCTCTCTCTCTCTCTCTCTCTCTCTCTCTCTCTCTCTCTCTCTCTCTCTCTCTCTCTCTCTCTCTCTCTCTCTCTCTCTCTCTCTCTCTCTCTCTCTCTCTCTCTCTCTACTGTTTTTTTCCCCTTTTTCCGGTAATTTTTTTTAATTTCCTTCCTAATGTTGTACTCTTTCCAAGATTAGATTTGGGCTGCAATATTATTTGAATAGACTGTTAGTAGTGCTGTCTGATATTTTGACTCAAATGTGACTTTTAATGGTAAAATTTTCAGCACCATTTATAGAAACGTTCAAATCGCTGTTCTAAATTTTAGGGTCGGTAGGTTTTTTTTTCTTTTCTTTTTTTTTTCTTTCAAAGTTCTTGAAAGAAGTCTCTTATGCCAAGTCTGCATTTTTTTTTTCTTTTTTTTCTTTTTTTTTTTGAAATACAGCAAATTCAGAAATGTTGTTACAATTTAAAATAACTGTTTTCTATTGGAGTATATTTTAAAATGTCATTTTTCTGAGATGGCAAAGCTGAATTTTCAGCATCATTACTCCAGTCTTTAGTATCACATGCTGCTTTAGAAATCATTCTAATATGTTGATTTACTTCTTAAGAAATATTTATTACTATCAATGTTGGGCTGCTTATTAGTGTTGTGGAAATAGCTCTCTCTCTCTCTCTCTCTCTCTCTCTCTCTCTCTCTCTATATATATATATATATATATATATATATATATATATATATATATATATATATATATATATATATTATAATTAAAAAAAAATTTGTGTGGTATAGTTTTGTAACTGGTGCTTTTGACATCCCTCAGATTGAGAAGCCAGTAAGCAGATGCAGCTGGTCTATACTAAACGCTTCAAACAAAGGCTGAAACCAGATAAGCAATGTCTGTGTCCCCAGAATTACTTGCTTTTCTGCAAGTCCACTCTGTCTAGACATTAAATTAAACAGCCCTCATTTTATGCTGATTTCCACATAAACTTTTGTCTAAATCTCTGTGAGAATTGCTTAAAATGTGTGTAAGGCTTCTCTTAACCAGTGCTTAAGATACTTATCCTGTTCCCTTTCAGATGTGTGCTGACTCCTTCATTGCCAGGTCTCTCCCCTCTACCTCCAGCAGATGCAATGCATAATCAGGTTAGGCCACAATCAGATTATCAATTTCTAGGCTAAGTTGAAATGTACAGATTGCAGGCAGAAAGAGGGGTGACAGGCTGAGGGCTCTGCCATGAGGCCAGATTGATGGAATGCCTGATTTGGACTGATGGAGGGGCCATTTATACAGCTGTAATTGCTCCTGTGATATCGACACTCCTCTAACACGTCCATAACCTTCCCCTCTCTTGTGCTCTCTGGTCTGGTAACCTTCAGTGGCGGTTTGTGTATGGTATGATCCATAAGATTCCGATAAGTTTGATTCAGAAGAAACAGTACTTTATCTAAATTGTGAGAGGCTGATACACAGTTTCTGGACTTTCAAAATGTTTTGACTTTTCAGTTCAAATACTCCTTTTAAGGGTATTTGAACTGATGTTTGACCCGATTTATGTTAAATAATGGTTCTTCAAGGGTCGTGAACAGGGGCATTTGTGAGTGTCCACAAGCTTGGTCCCCTCAATGGCTCAGCTAAATTGAGAGTCTTTTTAAATGGTTCAGACAAAATATTTAAGTATAAATATTTCTATTTCTATTTCTATCAGTCAGTTCAATGAAGCTCTTTATATATTTCCATAAGGAACACAATTTCAGTTTCAACAAAACATGGCTGGAGAGGAAAGAAAGAAGAACAAAAATTGGGGCAGGAAAGAAAGGGAGATCTCTCTTCAATACATTACCAAACTAACTGGTCTATCCTATCCATTTGGTATTCAGATTCCATGCTGGCTGAACTCTGATGTGATATCACACCAAGGTGAGCAGGAGATAGGTTCTTAAATTAGACTTGCAGAGGAAACGAGATGAGCCAACATTAGAAGGCAATCTAAAATAACAAGAAGAATTATTTTCCCTAACCCGTTTATATAACTGATTTTTTTCTTACCTCTTTTAAAAGGTGAAAGGGTGTGGAATGAGCAAAACCCCTCTTTTTTTCTTTCCTCTTCTTATCATTTTCCCCGATTTGCTGCCAGTTTTCATTGTTTTTCATTATTCCCCTCCATTATTTCCTAATTTCCGTTCTGTTGGTCTTTGGACACCTCTTTCGCAAGGCAATCAGATTGTCTGTAATGGCTTTGAATGTCCTTTCCTCTGGAGAGCTTCTCTAACCCACTCTTCTATCCCTGTATTGAGAGAGCTGAAGTTTACAGACTATAATCTTGCTTATTGATTGTGTTGTGTTATATCTATTTGTATGGGTATAGAATTAATATCCACATTTTTTTCTTACCAAAAATGTCGTAAAATTAGTTTAAACGTGGGGATTGCAACCCAAGCATTTCTACAACCCAGGGCTGCGAGACACCCCACTGGCTCATAAGCTGTAGCAATCCATGTCGGCGAAAGTTCTGTACTGTATGGGTCTGTCAGATCCACAAGCAATGATAAAGAGGGGTTCTGGTCATAGCATTATCCTGTCACCACTCCCCAGTGATTACACACTGCTGCTCGACTCGCTCGCTCACCAACGTCGTTAATAAGACTCCAGAGGTGGAGTAATTGGCTCTTAATTACCGCCGTCTTCCGACCAACTGGCGTCCACAGCAGCTGCACGGAGAAAGGAGAAAGAATAAACCAGTGAAAACTAAAGAAGATAAAACATTCAAATGGTTTTGTAGCGTAATTGTCAGAGGAAACGGGAGGAGGGCAAATGTTCCAAACACAGATTCTCGTAGGGATGAATTGTAAAAGACCTGAATAATAGATCTCTCTCTCTCTCTCTCTCTCTCTCTCTCTCTCTCTCTCTCTCTCTCTCTCTCTCTCTCTCTCTCCCTCCCTCCGTCTTTCTGTGTAAAAACTGGTGTGACTGTAGAAGCAGAACAGCTCATAAAATGTTAAGAGGACAGATGGCGGGAAAAGTGTGGCGCATGGCGCACAACAGCCAAAGAAACATGGGGTGAGGATTCTGCTTTGGGCATCACTGGTTGAAAATTGAGTCGACTATAATTGCTTCTATGAGCTGTCCATAAGACCTGAGGCGAAGGGGTGCTTTTGAGAAAGTTGTTGAAAAATAAGAGGACGACAAAAATGCAATATTCAATTGGAGACACTCATTGAAAAATATAGGCAGCTCGAAGGCATTTGAAATTGTGTCTGCAATCATGAAATCCTGTAAAGCCTCTGAATGGACCAAGAGATGACACACAAATTATATGTTATGAGCACACTATCTGAAATGAACCCATACAAAACAGCAACAAATCTAGTGGTCACACATTTAAAATGTATCAAAATGTATCATAATTTACAACAACAACAAAAAGTTACCAGTCACAACAAGTGCAGTCATGCTGTTTTATATATTTGTTTTTTACTCTGAGTGGACCGTTGGCCACACAAATTGCATGCCTTTCTGAAGTGATTACACAGCCATGAAGTACTGCTTTTTTCACCCCATGTCCTCTTACCCTTCTGAGGGAATAGCAGGTAGTGGATGACAAGCTGATCTGAAACCATGTGCGATAATGGCAGGGCATCAGTTTACATTTGATGAAGCCACATAGTGTCTCTGACCTCGGCATTAACCGTATCCCCCATTGCTATAGAAATTAAATGTCCATAGATGACAAGTAACCATCTCTGTAATTTCACGGTCATGCTTTGACCTGATGGTTTAACTCACTGGTGCATACAGTATTTACTAACAGCATGTCTTATTGTCTAACCACCCGCAATCCTGTTTAACTAGACCCTTTGTGAGCTAAAATAGCTATGTGACCAAGTAAATTTTTTTCATCATGAACATGCATCTGTGTTTTTTTCTAGTGCTCTTTTCATGCATCACGTGCTTGTCACACATGGAAATCAGTTGGTAAACAATTTTGTTAATAATAATATTGCAAAAAAAATTATGATGATTATTCATATTTGTGACCCTGGATCACAAAACCAGTCATAAGTCGCACGGGTATATTTGTCGCAATAGCCAACAAAACATTGTATGGGTCAAAATTATCGATTTTTCTTTTATGCCAAAAATTATTAGGATATTAAGTAAAGATCATGTTCCAAGAAGATATTTTGTCAATTTCCTACCGTAAATATATATATAAAAAAAATTTTGTGAGTGGATGCAGCACTATCGCCAATAGAAATGGAGAACTTTTAAAGGAGATTTTCTCAATGTTTAGATTTTTCTGCACCCTCAGATTCCAGATTTTCATATAGTTTTATCTCGGCCAAATATTGTCCTATCCTAACAAACCATACATCAATGGAAAGATTATGTATTCAGCTTTCAGATGATGTATAAATCTCAATTTTAATAAAATTACCCATAAGACTGGTTTTGTGGTCCAGGGTCACATTTCTGTTGATCATGGCAGCAAGAATCTATCATTTAATAAGCGTATTTTCACATTCTGAAGAGCTGATTTAGAAGCCTGGACCACAGTGGTAGAGCTTTTGTGACAGACGCTGGAAAATGTCTATGGGTGGTTTTTATTGGCAATACGGAAGATGCGTTTTTCTCGCTTTGTCCTTCAGCATTAGTTCACTTGTCTCATAATGCCTCATCTGAAACTAATCCTCCTTGTGCTAAACCATATTAGTGTCACAGCTTAATTAGTTGTTCTCGTTTGCTCCCTTACTTTCTTTTTCCCTTGAATCTAGTATTCTCCTCCCCTTCCCATTTTCCCAAAACACAAGCTCCTTATCAAGTGACAAAAGAAAACAGCTTGGTCAGGGAGGTTTTTATTATGCTTCCAAAACATCTCTTTTTATTTGAGATCAGATCCGGTTTCAGAGATCTGTAAGTAATAATAATAATAATCAAGGATCGGTATCGGTATCGGTATCGGCGCCAGTTAAGCATTTTTTTAACTAATCAGTATCAGCTATCCTAAACCTGATCCATTATTTTACGTCAGCTGACATGCAGGTGTTGTGCAGTAGGTGGCGGTATGCACCTTCAAGTGAGTTTGCCAACTGCCATGAAAAGGAAAAGAAGAAGCTCAAATGCGTGATGCGCGAGAACCACTGAGGACTATGCCATGTTGTAATTACTGTACCGATTATGAACTGTGAATAGCCTTCACGTGCTTGTAGAACATATAATTACAACGTGTAAACAGAATTTTTGAGAGCTCTCTTGTACTACGTGGCCACTGTCCTACCTGATCACTGCAGATTTAAGGTGTGTTCGACTGCAAAAGATGCTTTCCAACAGGTGTTTTACCATTCGTTGTAAAACTGTGGACCTATTTTTCCAAACGCCTCACACGCGTACATTCTTCCGTTGAGAGCTTGAATAATAGACACTCCAGCCCAGTTGGTGGCGGCGGAGTAATACCATACCTCACAGCACATCCAATACAAGTCAATGGAGTTGGACAAAAACTACGATAAAAAATGTTGGAAAGCATCTTTTGCAGCGATTTTTGTGTGAGCATATCAGTGAACACCCCTGACCACTCAGTGAGTTTCACGTCTTTGTAAACGAAAGTTTAATGCGTTTTAGGAAGGATTGTTCCAGTGCACCTATGCAGCCATTGTGGAGGTGGGGGGGAAAGCGAAAGAAACCGAAAATTCTCGGGACAGCAGCATGTGTCCAAATTTTAATCTTAACCGTTCTATTTCATCAGAAATGATCTGAAAACAGGGCTTTAAGTGTAAAATACCGAACTTGTCCTTTAATGTGTTATCATTAAGTTGTGGTCAGTGAGGTTGGATTTCTTGGGTGTCTTCTATGTCCAGGACTTCTTAAAACCTTTGCCCCATTCCCTGAGCATTTCAGATCAACTCCACAGCACTTAGAGGAATTAAAACCATTAGCTCGATTTATATCCAACATCTACCATCAAGTTAGTCATCCATCTCCCCCCGTTTGTTCCATCTTACTTTCAGAAGACATTTGCAGAGAATTTAATTGAGGCTATAGCTTTAGGCCAAGAATAATTATTGGATGGAATACATCTGAATACGGGGGCAAATCATTGACTCATTAAAATATGCATGATGGACACAGCTCCTGTTTGAGAAAATAAATAAAGTGATAAAGTGACCAGAGGGCCAGGCATTCTGCAATGTGGAGAGAATGAGATGTGATCGGTGGGGGTATTCTGCTGGAGGCGGTCATCACAAGATGAGGGTACAATTTGACTGTAAGTCAATCACACACCCTTTAGGGGGAGGAGTCACCTCTTCTTCAAAACACTCAGGCGTTTGATGGAGAGAGACCGTGTTCTCGTTTGTGGATCTGTGAGCATTGGGAATGGAGAAAAAATTGTTGAGAAAAAGATTATTATCTGAGACCCAGCATCTGAACAGAAAGTGCTCATTAAAATTAAAGCTCATTAAAACTAATTGGCAATTTAGGAATACCATCTATCCACCTTCATATTCATTGGCAGGCCATGCACCAGTGAATGGGCTATCTGCCTCCGGTCAGTGCCTGACCAATACTACATAACCAGGTTGACGGAGAAACCTAAAGAATCGCTGAGTATTAATGCCAGAGTGAGTGAGTGAGTGAGTGTGCACCTCCTCTCCTCCAGGGTCTGTCGGACATCGGGTACAAGACGGAGACCTCTAATGAAGTTTCCATTTGCATTTCTTTCTAATCAATTTTTTTCATTAGGAATTATGTCTTCAGCATAAAAATTTGAGTGAAAAGCTGAATTAAAATGAACATGAATTACAAAATGACTTTGTATATGGTGTCCCTGTTTTAATGACAGCACCATTCGAGCTGCATTATACACAAGTTTGTATATAATCTAATGATGATGTTCTCCAGCATGATTTAATAATTATCCAAAGAGCATTTAATGCTTTATGCTACCTTTTAAATACTGCATAATCTCAAATATTTGTTATTGATGTTCCCTCATTTTTAAACAAAACAGTTCTAGGTTCTTTAAAAAAAAATCCCAGATTTTCATTGTAGTCTCTCACTGTACATAGAACTCCTGTTACATCTTGGATCATGTATGCAAAAACTTAAGTTACTCTGCCATTCAAAAGTTAATTATATTTGATAAAAAATACAGTAAAAGCAGTAAAACTGCAAAATGTTATTCCAATTATAAAAAGTTGTTTTCTGTTTTAATATATTTAAAAAATTTAATTTATTCCTGTGATGGAAAAGCTGAATTTTCAGCAGCCATTACTCCAGTCTTCGGTCACGTGATCCTTAAGAAATCCCATTTCTTATTATTCTCAATGTTAAAAACATGTGTGCTGCTTACAGTTTTCTCAATTCAATTCAAGACTCTTTAATGAATAGAAAGT
Organism: Scardinius erythrophthalmus; assembly: GCF_964197995.2. NCBI lineage: Eukaryota > Metazoa > Chordata > Actinopteri > Cypriniformes > Leuciscidae > Scardinius > Scardinius erythrophthalmus. The sequence goes on along the minus strand of NC_138233.1, from coordinate 16,210,074 downwards.
GCAAAACAACAACATTTATTGGTAATACTTTATTTTACAGTGTCCGTTACAAAAGTTACATGTACTTACCATAGTAATAACAGTTAATTATGCATAATTACATGCAATTAACCCTCAACCCTACCCTAACCCTATAGTAAGTACATGTTGTTAATTATTATTACTCAGTACTTAAATATATAATTACACTGTAACAATGACACCTTAAAATAAAGTGTAACCCATTTATTTAAAATAGATTTTTTTATGATAAATGTAGTGTAAATTATGGCTTAAAATTGTCCGCCATTGGACACACATCCTCTAGCCCTTTCACTGAGTTAAAAGAGAGACGTTTTTCTTTTTAAGTCTGTACTTACCTCTGTGTTCTTAAGAACTGTGTTCATGTTTAATCAACTGAAAATCCTCCTTTCCCACCACCCAGAGGCCTTGTAGGATATTTAAAAAAAAAAACTGACATCCGAGAAACCTTGTGATTAAAAAAAAGCACACCCTTAAGTGTCTCTTTCCGCTTCGCAAATCTTCCATCTAACTGTTTTTGCCTAAATAAGTCAGTTCTCCTTGGTCTGATTATTTAAGTGCCTTTTTTTCAGTTTGGCTTGATAAAGTGTGTTTGTGTTTTGGGGAGGCTGGGCTGTGCTGATCTCCTCTCATCATTCACAACCATCGCTAGCCCAGCACTCTCCAGGCATCCCACTGACAGGAGCAACAGCAGCTAATGAGCTACAGGCGTTATTAACGTGTGTTTTGGTCTCTTAATTACTCCAGCTCTAACGTCTGTACACAATTTATAACGAGCCCGGCGCAGGCCCCTGTAGGCACTTACCTTGGTGAGATTTCTACTAAATTGGACGATTATTCAAGCAGGCGGGCAAACATGACACACAATAATTGCCGCTTGCAGATTTTACTTATTAGTGTGATGTATTGATCCAGGGAGCCGAAGAGAGTATGAGAGAGGTATTCGGAGGGAGGTTTGGACCGGATCTTTCGAGTTGGCTTTAAATCCACCTGTACTGCTCTTGCTTTGGTAGTCTTGCTCTGTAAAGGTCACGTTCCTGCCATGAGCCATCTCCACTGCTTTCATCACATCACACACACAGAGGACTATTTACACGCCTCCTTTTGATGATCAAAACATTGAGGATAAGATCTTAGAGCAGGAAGAGGATAAAGAGAGAATTTAGGAGGTCTGACAGAGAGAGAGAGATAGATTGATAGCATAAGACAGTGAGCCTTCTACACCTTGAAAGTACATTTGCCATAACAGACTGTATATTTTACGACAGTATTATTATGATTTTGAATTACTTGAATATTTATAATAAAAATGATATGTACACTACCGTTCAAAAGTTTTAGATTGGTACGATTTTTAAAATGTTTTTAAAAGAAGACCAAAGCTGTGTTTAGTTTATCCAACATACAGCAAAAAACAGTAATATTGTACAATATTTTTTTACAATTTTAAATCTATTTGAATGTATTTTAAAATGCAGTTTATTCCTGAAGAGCTGAATTTTCAGCATCATTATCCTTCTGAAATCATTCTAATACCCTGATTTGCTACACAAGGAACATTTCTTATTATCAATGTTGAAAACAGTTCTGAATCTGGATTTTTTGATGAATACTTGAATAGAAAGTTCAAAAAAACAGCATTGATTTGATATAGTGTTACATTATACACTACCGTTCAAAAGTTTGGGGTAAGTAAGAATTTTTTTAAATAAATTAATACTTTTATTCAGCAAGGATAAATTAAATTGATCAAAAGTGACAGTAAAGACATTTATAATGTAACAAAAGCTTTCTATTTCAGATAAATGCTGTTCTGTTGAACTTTCTATTTTATTCATAATCAGCTACAGTAAGTATACAGTTGTGGTCAGAATTATTGGCACCCCTGGTAAATATGATCAAAGATGGCTGTAAAAATAAATCTGCATTGTTTATACTTTTGATCTTTCATTAAAAAATATATATAATAATAATTGAAAGTGGGGGGAAAATCACATTATTAAATAAATGTATTCCCAAATGTTGGCCACAATTATTGGCACCCCTAGAATTGTTTATGAGTAAAATATCTAGTATATTTCCATTAATATTCCCATTTTTTAGCACACCAGGGTAACTAGGAAAATGAAATTGTCTAGCTATGACTTCTTATTTCACATGAGTTTAAATATGAGGAAACACAATGGCCAAATTCCCTTAATCTTCAATCACAATGAGTAAAACCAAAGAATATAGTTCTGATGTGCATGCAGCAAAAGGTGGTTGAGCTTCACAAAATAGAAAGTGGCTGTAAGAAAATAGCTAAAGCATTGAAAATTCCCATTTCCACTATCAGGGCAATAATCAAGAGTCTGACTTTTTTTTGGTGCTGGAGGTCTTGGACATTTTGTTCAGATACATGGTATCATGGATTCTAGCAAATAGCAACAGATAAAAATTAAAAACCTGAACGCTTCTGCTAGAAATCTTATAATGGGCCGTGGTTGGATCTTCCATCAGGACAACAATCTAAAACAAACATCAAAGTCAACACAACACGTCCCAGTTCCCTGACCTGAACCCTATAGAAAATGAGTAGGGTGAACTGAAGAGAAGAAGTGGCAACATGGATCTGGGAATCTGAAGGATCTGGAGAGATTCTGTATGGAGGAATTGTCTCTGATCTCTTGTCAGGTGTTTTTCAAACTCATCAGGCATTATAGGAGAAAACTCAGAGCTGTTATCTTGGCAAAAGGAGGTTGCAAAAAGTAGCCAATGTGTTTTGGAGAAAAGCATTTATTTCATAATGTGATTTACCCCTCAGTTTCATTTCTTTTATTTCAATGATTTTTTTTTGAATGAAAGATCAAAAGGATAAACAAGTATTTATTTTTACAGCCATCTTTTTATCATATTTACTAGAGGACGACCGATAGTGGATTTTACCGATAACGATAGCTAGGTTGGGCCATACTTGCCGATAACCGATTAATTAACCGATAGTTTTTAAAAATGATACTGGATAAAAACAAAAACAAAAACACTCCAAGTAAAACAGTGCTGAACTTTATTATAAAAATAATAAAACTGTATTGAACCATGAAAACATGCTTAATGAAATAAATATTTCAAAGTTTATTAAATAAAACCAGTAACATTCAAAATGTAGGCCTAACTGTTTAACTGTTCTTTTTCAAGCCAACTTAATGAATAAAAAAGTAACAAAATTTGATCTGTATATTTGAGCATACAATTGCACCTTGATCATTCATGTTAGTTTGATAGTGCATTAACTATGATTAACAAATAAAGACCTTAATTTAAATGTATATATTGAACTTAATATAAATTAGTAGATGTTAATTAACAAATAATGAACAATCCTTATACAGCAGTTATTAACCTTAGTTAATGTTACATATGGAATTTTATTGTAAGTGTTATCATTTCATATAAACCCAAACGGTTGGTCAACTTTAAATATCTACAATGCCAGAGCATTGAAATGACATAAATATTACATGTTTAGTCTCACACTTTTGCTTCTATTTTATAAACACTTGATTATCTGATCAAAATAACAAAATATGTATTAAAGTGATGATGAAAAAATAACCGAAATCGAATGCTTTTCTGATTTGTTTATGTTTCTGTCGGCTGTATGAACATATCAGTTTGCTATACGTCTGTAGCTTTAAATATTCATCTTCTCTGCATATTTATTGCGTAAAAGTGACCAGCTCGATATTAACTAATGCAAATAGATGGTAACAATTGTGACATTAAACATTCGAGTCGGACCTTTATTTTTGTCAGTGTTTTAACAGCTTGAGGTAACGTTACTACTAATGTTAGCGTCCTCTCAGCCTTGAAGGCAAACAACTCTACTACTTTCTCTACTAATGCAGCATTTAGTCAACAAATTAATCACTTTATAATGATATGAAAAAATATAGTGTATACATAGGCTACCTTTTAGCTGTCGGTGCTTTAATCACGCGTCTGATGTCAGCGCTCTCCACGCAGCGTGTGCTCTCAGTGCAGTGCAGCACGCAGAATCACGTGTCGAAATAAACAACACGAGGCATCAGCGATAGTTTTTATTACACCTCTAGAGGCCGCTCTTGTACTGCATGATGCCAGCAGAGCCTTCTCAGCTCTCTCTTACTGTGTAATGAATGACAGCGCGCGCGCTTCTCAGCCGCAGCAACGGACGCAACCAGGAAAAACTATCGGTATGTATTTTTGCCGATAACGATAGTTCCACCAATCAACTATCGGTGCCGATTAATCGGCAAAACCGATGAATCGGTCGACCTCTAATATTTACCAGGGGTGCCAATAACTCTGACCTCAACTATACAAAGCTACCCTCAAAATCAAACTTGGCTCGAATATGTGAGAGGGCATGATGCTTTAGCTGTCGTCTTGTCAGTATACAGCCTCTTGTCACATATGCTCCAGGTTAACAGGGGCCAGTACATTTTGTCCCTGAACCTGCCTGAACGGGGTGCAAGGAGCACCTGTGCAGGTTGTGACGGATTATGCAGGGGAGGCAGCTGCCCGCGCATCAACGACAGCAGTTTTGATTAAGTGTTAAATGATGAAGTGTCCATACTGGCGTGAGAGAGACAGGTTACCTGTCATCAACCAGCCAGCCCACCACCCCTCCTTTCTCTCTTCCTGTCGCCCCTACAGTCATTTTCTCAAGCCCTCTTCCTCAGCAGTGCTGGCAGAAGGCCCTCTGACAAGCTGATTCATGTTCTCTCTGGCACAGGCCTCTCAAAACAATTTAAGAATGAAATATTGTCTTCCCCCTCTCTAATGTATGACACTTCCACTTCTGTTCCTCGCTGCCTCTTCCATCTCATCTGACCTGTAGGGTTTGTTCAGACTGAAGGGTCCTGTGAGGTGACCTGAGGCCCGGAGGAGCATTTGTGTAAGCTATTAAAAGTGAAGTGAGACACAGAGGGAGATGAACCAGAAACTCTGACCTCACAACTGGGACATGGGGGAATCTCTCCTGATATCTACTTTCATAACTCATGAAACCACTGACAAGCACTGTTTCTTAGCTAAAGTTTGTACAATAACCAAGAATAGCATTTAAATGGAAATGCTTTTTACTTGAATTCAATTAAGAGCATTTGAATGAAAAGAAATTATAAAACCGAGACTTTCAAAAGCTGTTGTTGTTGTTGTTTTTAAATGCACCATGTTCTGACAAACTATATTCACACAAAGATATGTTACCAAGACATACAGGCCTATATATACAGTATAGACCCGTGCTGGCAAAATGAGTCGCAATGAGCAAATTTTCAAAAATGAGTAATTGTTATTTTCACATTCTCTTTTTTTTTTTTTTTTTTTACTTCAAAATGATTTATGATTTGCTGGAATCAGACAAAAAATTACTGAGCTACACCTGTTTGATGTCGATAGAGTCAGCAAAGTCAATTTCGAGAAAAATCAAGATAAAGTTTTCAACAAAATCACCTAGCAACTTTACCATAAAATCCCTGGTAATAACACCAAATTTGGCATTCAAAACCAAATATCTTTAGGAAAAAATATACATTCAACTTTTTTCCCTATAATACCACACTTTTTTGATTAACATTTAATTATTTTAACCTTTTTTTTTAACAAACAGCCTATATATTCAGACCTACTGTACCGCATGGATGAAATGTTACACATCAGTTGATTTTTCCCAACAGTTACCAAACGTTTATTTAGACATAACAGATGATTTTTGCGTGAATACTCGCCGAGACAGATATTTTTTTTAAACTGTAATTGTGCGCTGTCTGAGGTGTCTTTGGTCACACGCTTCACGTCAGCTTTTTCAGTCAGAACGAGTAAGATCGTTTTGTTTATACAGCACATCACATTTCATTGGTTCAGACTCATGCCATCGAGTATATTTCATTGAGACATCAGTAGGTGTATTAGTATCAGTGATACTGGCCTTCATTCATAAAAAGATGCCATTAAACAAGTATTAAAAATATACTGTCTTTATAATGTTTCTACATTAATGTGTAGATTTACTGAAATGATTGCATTATAAAATCTATTAAAAGAAATAATAGTGATTAATCGCGAAAAATGTGATTAAAGTGATAGTTCACTTTGAAATTAAATTTGGTATGTTTTAGCTTCCAAGCATCCAAGTTGTAGGTGTCTTTGTTTCTGCAGTAGTTTCAATTTTGATATTTTTAGGTCAAACCGTTCTTGTCTGTAAGTCATATAATGCAGGTCTATGGTCACCACCTCAAAGAGCATGCACAGAGAAGTCCAAATTAAACAATTCCCCATCGTAAGTACACATTGATGGTCTAAGACACGAAATGAGCGGTTTGTGTGAGAAAACTAACAGTATTTATATCGTTTTATCGATCCTAATCATTTTGACCCATACAATGTATTGTGGGTATATGCATATATATATATATATAATACACTCTTTTTAATCAAAAAGATATTTTCTATTGCAGTGGTATGATCTGATTTAATGTACATAATTCGGTCTTTATTCTGCCCATTGTATAGTTTTCTGTCATTTCATATTACATTTTTTTAAGCATATAAAATGTATTTTGCAGTCTCTTCTTGGTAAATGGGAGATCAAAGTCTGATTCTTACAGTATGTACTGTAGGCGCACAACTGTAACTGTAACTGTTTGTGCCTGTAAAAGATTCTGTAACATTTGAAATAGAAAATAATTTGGCCTTCTTTATTACAATTTCCCTTTTCTTATTTTCATTACTCTCACTCTGTGATCTGAGCATCTCTTCATTAATTTGAAGAGAAAAACAGTGCAAATTGAGAACGTTGTGATGACTTCTTGCTCACCCCAATAATACAAGCCCTTAGGCCCAGGAACTGTGGTGTGAACACATCTCAAATCTGTAGATTGCATTACCATTAAAGAATGCGATGACCTTTGCTACAAAGTTTAAAACCCAATTTATTCTCTGTGCTATTATAGCGGTCTCATCTCTGCCCTTACAATGTGGAGCGTCATTTCACAAGACGCTGAGGACCATTTCAGAATTGTTTGTTCAGAAATCCTTTGAAGACACGCTCATGCTCAAGGTTGAAACCAATATAAAGAACAGGTGTTGCATGATGTGCAATACCTCTGTCAGGGTCTGGAACTAACAGGACTAGATCATGACTACAGCCCCCAGGAGGAGCTGCCGGTCTCTAGGGTAGAGCTGAAAAATCAAGCAATGTGGTGAGTGAGCTGGACTCTTTGAAGCTGGATTAGCTTAGGTGAATCAAAGGCAAATGTGCCTCACTTTCGCCCACTTGAGCTCTAGTCACTGGTAATTCGTCTTTATTTTTTGACATTTGGCACCCCAGAAGTGTGGGTCAGGAGGGGTAGAGGCACACAGATTTCTGTGCACATGTCTGGGTGTGTGTTAATGTGTGTTAAAGTGTAGGAGAAAGGACCTTTCATTGTTTGTCACATTATTCTGTTCTCTCTCCTCTCTCTCATCACATAATTCTGTTCACTCTGTTCTCTTGTTTTAGACTCCTTAAACTTATTCTGCTTAAAGAGACCACTTCCACAAGAAGCGGCCGCCAGACCCAGGGTTTCCCAGCAGAACTAGAGCTGTAATCTGGCCTTAAAAGTTAGGCCCGACAAGGCCCGAGCTCGACAAGTACATTTTGATTGACAGCTTTTTAAAAGACCGAACCCGTTTACAGCCCGACATTATTCACGCACACAGCTCTTTTGTCTTTTGTCAAGAATGAGTCATTTATAAATTTTTTAACATCATTTATTCATGACTAACGTAGGCCATAGGCCACATGGAAGTTGGAACAAATAAATAAAATAAGCGCTCTGTTATACTGAAACATCTCAGCACTCTAAATAGGCCTAAGACAAACGAAAACGTAACTTGCCTGCGGCCGCCTCTCTCCTCAATCACCAATATGAATATAAAAAGGCCAACGCGAGTCTTTATTAACAAATTAAATTAAGATAAATTCTAAACAAGATTGGTATTTGGCAATAACGAAATTAAGATAAAGGCTCTGCGGGATTTGCTCCACCACTTCTCTCCACAATCCGGCCTCAACGCGACGGTGAACAGCAGCTGAAATTTAATAAAAGAATAATGCCAACATTAGCCTATATACTCTTTCTACTTTATGCAGTTAAGACTCAATTAATGTTTAGTTATAATTTGAAAAACCTTTACTCACCAAGATTAGACTACATGTTTTTGTGGAGGAAAATTATTGAATCCACCGTAGATGGCATCAGCACAGTCCTGCGCTCACTGATGGTGCGTCCAGCACCACTTAACACCCTTTCACTGCTGCTGCTACTGGCCGGGATGCGTAGCACTGGCTGCATCTGGCTAATTTTGCAAGTTTTGGGTAGGATGGTTTGAAGAACATCCATTACATTTTCCATGACAGTCGTTTCAGTGTAGCGAGTGACCAAAATTTGCCCTTTTTGCCGGAGGAGTTGGTTCAACTCCGGAGAGCTCTGGGTCTCGAATTTCCACATCTAGTGCACCTGCAGCCATGGCTTGCAGAAGAGTGCGGACATGAGCATGTACGGCATTCCTGTCTGTGTGTGGCAACATTCTCAGCTGGTTAAATTTTGGCCAGAGGAATGTTGCGATCTTGTGGAGGTCCTGTATTATCACTTTACGCGTGAGCCAGTCTTCGTGCCGTTTACGCACGTCAGCCTGCTGAGGGGAGTCCAGGGCATTGGGCTGACAGTGGTGTTTCAGTTTCTCACACCAGAGACACACACTATTAAGTGTTGGATACTTGTCTCCCTCAAGTTCCCGTTGTGCATAGAATGGCTTCAAAAAGCCCAGTGTGTCCGGTGCTATTTTTTCAATGCGCATGCTCTCCCCTCATGCCTCCAGCTTTTCATGGAGCTCATGATAAATGGCCTGTATAGAAGTCAGTGTGAGGTACACCGTACTGAACCGAATGTCTCCCATTTGCAACAACGTGTTGACAGAATGTCGCATCTTTTGCATTGCACATAACCCACTGGCTCATTGTTCTCATTATGCACATGGACAAAAGTTTTCCACACCTCAGACTTTGCTTTTTTTGTCTGTGCAACCAAAACATAATCGTCAGAGGCCAGCCTCCATTTCACCTCCTCAGCATCCATTTTCACGCTAATCGAAACGCATCACCTGACCGCTCCTTTACCGCGCAACCCGGAGCACAAGCCCGAACCCCTGTAAAATGATAGAAATTAAGACCCAACCCGTTGGGTCCCGGCAAAGATCTTCAGCTCTAAGCGGAACATTGCCCAGAGCATCACACTCCCTGCACTGGCTTGTCCTCGTCCCACAGTGCATCCGGTTGCCATCACTTTCCCAGGTAAAAGGCACACACATACACGGCCGTCCACTTGATGTAAAAGAAAATGGGACTCATCAGACCAGGCGGAACTTCCAGTTCTGATGCCCATTGTTGGCAATTTCGACGATGGACATGGGTCATTATAGGCACTCTGATTGGTCTGCTTCTCCATCCTTGGACCACTGTTGGTAAATTCTCACCACTGCTAACCAGAAGCAATACACAAACCTTGCCGTTTCAGAGATACTCGGATCCATTCGCATTGCCATAACAATTTTGTCATTGTCAAAGTCGCTCAGATCTTTTTCTCAGATTACTGCCCATTTCACCTGCATCCCAACACATTGATTATGATAACTAATTGTTTGCTTACATCTAATCTACCCAGACCTTAATATGTGGCCTTGTTAGAAGATGATCAGCGATATTTGCTTCACATGTGACTGGTCATATATAAACACTCAATGACCACTTAATTATTAAGTACTAAACCCTTTTCAACTGCTTGTAACACAAATATCTAATTAGCCAATCCTATGGCAGCAACTCGTTGCATTTAGGCATGTAGACAGTGTCAAGACGATCTGCTGAAGAATGAGAAGAAAGGTGATTTAAGTGATTTTGAACTGGACATGGTTCTTGCTGCCTGACGGCCTGGTCTGACCATTTCAGAAACTGCTGATCAACTGTGATTTTCACGTACAACCATCTCTAGGGTTTGCAGAGAATGGTCCGAAAAAGATAAATATCATGTGAGTGGCAGTTTTGTGGACAGAAAATGTGTTGTTGATGGCAGAGGTCAGAGGAAAATGGACTGACTGGTTCGAGCTGATATAAAGGCAACAGTGACTCAAATAGCCACTCGTTACAACCGAGCTTTGCAGAAGAGCATCTCTGAATGCACAACACATCAAACCTTGAAGCAGATGGGCTAAGGCAGCAGAAGACCACACTGGGTGACACTCCTGTCTGCTAAGAACAGGAAACTTGGGCAACAATTCGAACAGGCTCATCAATATTAGACAAAAGAAATTTGAAAAAAATGTTGCCCAGTCTCGAATTCTGCTGCAAAATTCAGATAGTAGGGTCAGAATTTGGTGTAAACCATATAAAAGCATAGATCCATCCTGCCTTTTATCAATGGTTCAGGCTGGTGGTTGTAGTGTAATGGTGTGAGGGATATTTTCTTGGCACACTTTGTGCTCCTTAGTATCAATTGAGCATTGTTTAAAAACCACAGCCTAACTGAGTATTGTTGTTGACCATGACCATCCCTTTATGACCACAGTGTGCCCATCTTCTGATGGCTACTTCCAGCAGGATAGTGTGCCACCACAAAGCTCAAATCATCTCAAACTGGATTCTTGAACTTAACAATGAGTTCACTATGCTTAAATGACCTCCACAGTCACCAGATCACAATCCAATAGAGCACAATAGAGTATGTGGGTGGAACAGGAGATTCACAATCATGAATGTGCAGCCGACAAATCTGCAGAAACTGTGATGTTATCATGTCAATATAGACCAGAATCTCTGAGGAAAGTTTCCAGTACCTTGTTGAATCTATGCCATGAAGAATTAAGGCAGTTTTGAAGGCTAAGAAGGCTTCTGTTGATCTAAAAATTGCTGAAATCATGTCACATTGCACATATAAGGACAGAGTGTAAAACAACTCAAATGTATTCTTACATTACATTACATTTTTTGATTAATTAAAAACTAAACCTAAAGTAACAACAATTGCTAAAACTAAAAGTTAAGTCAAATTGAAAAGAGTAAATACTGAAATTAAAGACAATAGACTGTGATCATACATACCATAGCTGGGAACCACTAACCAATAGCTTCATGTGAATTATCAATAATTTTGGATGTGAGCATGTTTGGTTTCAACACATCAACATAATCGTGACTTCAGGGCATGTTCTGTTTTTACAGAGCTTTGCGTTTGAATGCAATTAGAATCAGAGCCCCAGGGACTGACAGTCACTTGATAATGCATGTGTGTGTTGAGCATGACATTTTTCATGCACATGTTAAAAGCATCTTAGACATTCACAAAGTGTGATTGAGTGGTAATGGAATGAAAAGGTGTGACGGTTCTTCATGGTGCTCGTCAGCAAGCGTAGGTTGTGTTCTCACCTCCAGTGGAAGGTGGTGAATTTTCATTAGATGAGATCACAGATGAAAAGGCTCTCAAACGCATAGTTCATTTACACAGGCATCAGACATTATTCTCTAATGGAGTCCTGAGGTGTCAGGGAGTTTGCATACCCAGAGACTGACACATGTATATGCACACACAATAAGCTTTCTAAACTGCATAAAACATTCAAATTCAAGTTATACGGCGTACAACATTTCGAACATTCTAATATGCCAGCTCTAATACTGAGTACTTATTAAGCAGCACAAGCCTTCAACTCCAGTCTAACACCTTTCAGCACCAAGGACAGCTCCCCTCATCTCATAGGCATATTTGCCACTCTGCAGATATAGCTTATAAGCAGTTTGAATTTAAATAAAATCCATACATGTATACAAGAGAAACTGGCTTCCTACACACCAGTGATGCATCGAGCAGTACATCGATTACAAGCATGTACCGTGAGCTGCAAATTTATTTTACAGCCCTTTTTTAGTTGATTTGACAAAATGAGTATCAGATGAAGCCATTTTCTTGGGTTCTGTTTACATTATGGCTTTGCGTAATGGCAAACCAATTATAATGTGTAATCACTCTACGATAGTTTCCTTTATTGTGAAACTTTGCTCGCCCATTACCTTTTTACTGAACCATTCAGAATTGGTTTGATTTTCAATTTCAGATTGATTGCATTTTTCACACAGCAAATTGTATTCTGTCATTATCCTAATAATGGCTAATTGCATTTTAAATATGCGATAGATTATAAATTCATATAATGAGGTCTTGCAGTTCATTTGCGCCATAAATCTTTGTCAAGGTAATTTGTGTTCGTAATAATACTTGAGCTTGTGGGCTACTAAATTAATTAAATTGATTGGGCCAAAACCATAAATCAAACTAATATATTTTCTAATTACAGGTTGTCACCTTTTGTGTTTCAGGTAGCTATTTGTCAAGTGGTTGTTAAAGTGGTTTGTGTGCACACGAATACTCAACGGGCTTTGAAAATTAATCAAAGGTAGTGACGGTCCCGCACAGTGCAGGCCGATTAGTGCTTCGAGTGTGTCGCTGTGAGCGTGCACACAAACAGGTTCGTTGTGCACTCTGTGAACAAATGGATATGACTATAAATTGATTTCCTACTGTTAATTGGTCAAATATCTAGCAGGGACGAGATGCACTTCCTCTAAAGATTGTGAGATCACTCATCCATTTACAGTTCGGGCTGCTCCACTGACCTGCTGTTATGTACCGGATGTGTGTTCATCTGAGAGCACTAGGACTCCGCTTGCTCCACCTAATCTGATTTGTGTAGCAGGATTGATTACAATGTAATGTCTGTTTCTCTGGGTTAATGTATTAATGTAGCCAGCTCTTTGACTGCCTCAGTGCCAGACAGACACTAGGGTATCGATTTATGCCTTTTCTTGTCTAATTACTAGGACGGAGAGCTGTACGACAGGCTGTTGCGAAACCTTACCAAACTGCACTCAGCCAAGCTTGAAAATTACATCCATAAATGCAACTCCTCTTACTCGGTTGTTTTCAGTGCACAAGCCATAATGGCTTTGCAATAATGAGGTTTAGCAACACTAGGAGAAATTAAGACTCGTCGGTAGGTTTCCACCTCTAATTGAGCTGTGGAGCGATCTGTATGAAGGTTGCAGTATTGAAACGATGACGCAACAAAGACTGTAACCATCTCTGCATCTCCTTCCATGACAATGCAAAATGGATTTTATTTAATTCTGTACCTTTTTTGCCCTCATACAGCATAATAGCAGGAGACGGGACTAAACCAGGGTTTCAAATGAAGAGCTTATGTTTAGCAGGCGGAAGCTGAGGTAGCAGAGATAATATTTCCCAATATTGATCTTTCATGCTCTCATTCCAAACTCAGAAACGGACCTGAGGGATCAGAACACAATGTTAACAGAGTCATTAAACAGCAGCGAGATTGCATAGGTCAAGCCTGTGTGTTCGTTCCTCTGCTCAAATGGCCATGTATCACGGCTGATAATCCTCATAAAGTACCTATCCAAACTTCAGATTGCCCTTCACATCTGAAGGCTTCTGTTCTGTTCAGCAACTGTGTAGAGGAAAAAGTAACATAAGAGAGAGCAAGTAAGAGGAAATGGAGAGAGAGAGGACTGAAAAAGACAGAAACTTACAGTACCATGGAGAGAGAGAGAGGCAAGAGATTAAGACCCTGTCTGCAGTGCCATCTAGTGGCCATGTGAATATGAAAAACTGGGATCTTGTGCTCCAGAGCAGTAAGATTCTCTTTCTTCCCTGCTATTCTTCCTTCCTTGCTTTTCCTCCAGCTGCATTGTTGAGACTTGTTGTGCAACTTGTCAAACTTCTACTCATTTTCTACCCAATTTCCCCTATGCCACTGGGGGATGGATGGGGCAAATCACAACAGACATGAAAGCCTCTCTCTCCCCTGTCCCTAGCCTTCTCCTCGGCAGGATTCCTGTGATTTCATCATCTACATGTTTCCACCAACCCTCCTGCGTTCGGATTATGCCTCTTCCCATCAGGGGACACCTGGGAACCGAGAACACGAGTTGGGAGATAAAGAAGGAAATAGAGCGAGAACAGACAGGGAGAGGCATGATTGCCACGGGAACAACAGGAAAAAACAGACGGTGGCATGGTGAGGAGGTGATAATGTCCGATGGCCTCTTGGTTCTCCTCAGATGCTGATAGACCCCGGAGAGCCTGTGGCAAGGCGCGTGATGCGTATCCCCTGGCACCGACTCACGGTGGCCCTCACTCGCTCTCTCCTTGGCAGCACCCAGAATCCTCCAGGATTAATCACACCCTGGTTGCATGGCATCTGTCGCCCCCAGCTTGGCCAACTGCACAGCATGACATGATTAAACGTCCCCAGGCATGGAGTTCGCGCGGCGGAGAGCGACTCTCCAGCCCCACCAGCCTCAGATTGCTCACTCAGGGCAGGGAAGGAGATACAGAGCAGCATAAGTCTCCATACTCCCTGATATCCACCTAGAGAACTTAAAAAGGAATGAGGAAAGGAGTGAGATCATATCAGAGTACTGCAGCTTGTGTTTGATCACTGTACTATTTCTCTTTTTTTCTCTCTTTATGCCTTTTTTCTTTTATTATCAGGATTTTGCTCTTTGCTTTCCCCACGACTTTGTCTTGTTTAATTAAATCATACAGTGGAATGCACGACGCCTCTTTTGACCATAATACTTTTGATTTATACCTTTAGTTGGAGTCAGCACAGCCTACTAAGAAGCATACAGTATTTGTGCTCTTCTTTTATGGCTGCCTTTTAGTCTCCGTCTGCACTTCAAAAAGGGAATCAAAGCCGAATAGCAGAGCAAGGTCATCTGCTACCATCTCGCCTGACCCTCACACCGACAGTGGCATGAAAAGAATATTTGAAGAAACAAATTGAATAGTTAGTTCAAATATTTAAGTGATGCAATTATTTTGAAAACAATGCTCAAATGGCTTCAATAAACTCTAATAATTAAGTTTTAGCTCTAAACTTTTTCCTGTTTTTCTATAGAAGCACAGTGACTGGAAGCATTTCTTCAATCTCCTGCTTATGGCTACAGAACCAGAGCACATATTAATAATTCAGCAAGTTTAAGTTCAGTTAAAATATGCATTCTAATTGGGCTTAAGTGTAAGCACTCGACACTTAGTAGGTCTGCTGCCATTTTTTCCTACCCTGACACATTTGATAAACTTGATCCAGTTTTATCATGTTGAAAAATGTATCTTAACTGTACTGGTGATTTATAAAAAAAATAAAAAAATAAATGCGATCAACAGGATTGTTTAATGACACATTTAAGTCATGCATGGTGCCAGGGGATAAAACTAAGATGGTTTTTGAGTAATTCAGACTTGAGGCTGCTATGCAGATTTTGCTGTTCGGCTTCCAGACAGCAAGAATTACCTTATTAATTATGTTTTTTTTTTTTTTTTTTTTTTTTCTGGCTGTAAAGTAGGATTTGTGCTCATTTACTTCAGACTGAATTAACTTCAGTCCAAACCCTAGCTTGAAGTCCTACCGGAAATAGAAGGCAACAGTTGAACTTTACACTACTGTACCTTTTCAAATTTTGAGGTGAGTATGATTTATTTATTTTTTTATGTTTTTGAAAAAAGTACCATTTATTTGACTAAAAACAGCAATATTGTGAAATATTAATACAATTTAAAATAACTCTTTTCTGTTTATATACACACACATATATATATATATATATATATATATATATATATATATATATATATATATATATATATATATATATATATATATATATATATTTTTTTTTTTTTTTTTTTTTTTTTTTTTATTTATTGGATGCCAAAGCTGAATTTTGAGCTGCCATTACTTAATGTAACATGATCCTTCAGAAATAATTCTAATATGCTGATTTGCTGCTCAAGAAACAGTTGTTATTATTATTATTATTATTGTAGAAAACATTTGTTATGCTTAATATCTTTGTTAAAACCCATGATATGTTTGTCTTTGATGAATAGGAAGTTGAAAAGAACAACATTTATTTGAAATAAAATTTCTTTGTAAAAATGTATGTCTTTACTATCATTTTTTCCCGTTTCAATAGATTCAATGCATCTTTGTTCTAAAAGTATTCATTTCTTATAACTCTTAAACAGTAGTGTATATATATTTTATAAAGAAATTGAATAACCTGTAGTTTGTAGTTTAGGCCTTACGTCTGAGATGTTCATTGTGTTTGAACTGATTTTAAGAATGACACACTTGATTTACTCAAAGATCTTGCTGTAAATACTTTCAAGCAAGAGTATATCTTTAGAGAGCTTATATTTGCAGAAAGTAACCAATTAGAGTACAGGAGAGGTTGTGCATAAGTCCTTATATGGAGGTGGTTTGGGCATGTATTATGTTAATTATTAACTGTGCTCACCTTATATAGCAACAGAAGTATGCTATTTTTTTGTGATTGGGCGCTTCTGATTCATTAGCCGCTCTAGTAAATAACTGTTAGAATAACAAAATGCAGTAAATGGTCAAATAATTTGTGCTATACAAACCAGTGTTAATGATTATGATAATGAATTAAAATAATTGTTATAACAAATAACAGTTTTCGATATCAAGCAGCATAACGGACAGTTTTTGTACAGCTAAAGTAACTGGAAGTGGATGAGACTGAAAGCCTTGACACAATCAGGTTGCAATGACCCACTCTTACGTTGAGAATAAGGTGAATTACCTAATTTTCATCAACATTAGAAGGAGGGTAAGAACAAATGAATGTTCATAAATCTGTTATAAATCCGGTTGCATACTTTCCCTTGCACAACTTGAATTCAAAATAGAACGAGAGATAATAGATTGAGAAACTTGTGGACATGCATGTTTAATGGAAAAGGATTAGTATGAGACTCCACTGTCATGTCAGTGTGTAATGCATTCTCTTGCAGTGAGTGTCTGACTATCGGACTTCTTATTGATCAAAGAGCAGAGGGTCATAGGAATAAATAATATAGATCCTTATTCTTTCTGTCTCCCTCTCTTGTTGCCTATCTCTGGTGTGATTGTAGAAGCAGAGCAGCAGCACACACACACTTAAATACATGAACGGATGTGCTCAAGGGTGTGAACGGAAGTCCACAATTATACTGTGATGAATGACACGCTATTGAATGGTAACTTGCGCATTCAAGCACACACACACACACACACACACACACACACATTTACCTTGGCATGGTAGGTGTGGAGTGATGGTTAGTCTTTCTGGAGTGGTCCAGGAGCTTTGATCCTTCTGTCATCAGTACATTTTTCTTCTCACGGCTCGCTGAAATAATACATAGCAGGCAGAACACCACAGCAACTGTGCTTTGTTGCCATGGCAATCACGAAGAAACTAATTATTACCTGGCGGGGTGGAGATAAGGCTTAGGAACAGAGAGAGAAAGAGAGAGTGTGTGCATGTGTTTGAGAGGCACAGAGAAGTGATAGAATGTAAGCAAAAGAAAATGAGCAGATATAGAGGCGGCCAAGCAGAGGATGAGAACAGTACACAAAGAATCACTCATATCCGAATGGAAAGGCTTCCTTGAAAGATTAAGGCAGCCCACTGCCTGCAGGGCACAATGCCTCTGGCCTTGCCTCACCTGCTGAGAGAACACACCAGCAGATCAAGAGGAGCTGTAGACTCATGCTAAAGAGCTAAACGGAAATGTGAGAGTGGGGGAACTGAGAGAGAGAGAGAGAGGCTGCACTTTTAAAGTTTCATCCATGGGCTCATAAAAAAAAAAAACACCAGTCTATCAAAAAAAGCGCATGGTCAATCTTTTGTTATAGTAGTTGACACTGAAGTTCATTCAAGTACACAGAAGTTTTTGCTCCGCCACCTACATAAAGACATCAATGAATTGCATGTGTCAACTGTCTGGAACATGCAAACAAAGACACTGCGCTGTTATACTACAGTAAATATCAGCAGTCTCGAAATGCCACTTGTCTAATCAAATTAAAGGACCCAAACTAATTAATGTGTAATTGACTAAAGACACACTTGATATGTATTTGTGTTCTTGTATTATGACTGTTTTTTTTGCATATGTACGTAAAGTTCTCGAGAATAGGCTGTCTTATCTGTCATCGAAGGTCCTAACGAACACCTAATTTTCTTAATTTACCCCATATGTGCCTTTAACCTTTTTAAACCATTTCTTTAGCTTCAATTTCAATTTTTTTTTTCATTATTGAACAATTTGGAAGATGTTAATTTTTGTATTGCATACCTAATACATCTTCAGAAATAGTTACATGTCTATCTTTTAACGTGAATGTTTTCATTATTGTTCCACTTGTAGGATGGTAATTTCCTGTTTGTATTTCAAACCTAATGCAACTAATGCAAATGTTCCACTATGTAAAAGTGACGTGCAGGCCAAGTGTGTAACACATACTCAGAATTCATCCTCTGCATTTAACCCATCCAAGTTTTGTTTTGTATTTTATTTAATAAAATGTTATATTTTAATAATAAAAATAAATAGTCTGACTCGGAACTGCTCATAGTGAATTCCTTAAACAACCGTATGACTCATTCAGAGTAGCAGGAAAGGCTCCGTTTTGTACAAATGTGTAATGTTAACTGACTCCATACCCAGTAGTCTGGTGCCAATAAACATTGATAAATCAGTATATTACAATTAAATAGTTTCATTTGTCAAACTGCAGTGGAAAAACTGTTAGACACAAGAGCAGGTATGTTGCCCTGCCTTCACATTCTGACTGTGCCAATCATATGGCAGCCATTTTGTTGTCCGCAGGCAGTGTGAAGAGTGGCAGCGCAGGGCAGACAGGCCTTAAAAGTCTCGACCTGTAATAGAGCGGACCACAGAGCGTGGCAGAAGGAGACTGGCGTCCATTTTGGGGGGAATTGGGGAGTAATCCGCAGGCACTCAGAACAATAAGCGCCCATGACCAGCATGATGGAGTCGATATCCAGTCCTCTGAGCTCATAAGCCCACAGACGCCAGTCCACTGTGCACCGGAGCACAGAGCGAATCTCCCAAAGCATACAGGCTGCTCTCATACTCTGTCTCATACTGATACAGACACACACAACATGGTCAGTGAAGGGAAAAGATTTGCACACATTCTGAAATTTATTTGAACAGCCTGCACACAAACAAAACCAAGATGTAAGAATAAAAAATAAAAAATATTCACTTTTTTTTTTCTAGTTTTCACAATGTAGGCTAGTGTGATTCATTTTGCACTTGAAAATCAAAATAATAATTCACCTCAAACTTTAATGAGCCACCTATATCCCAAAATATCAAATGGCAAATCCCACTTGGAGTGTGTACTGTTATAACCAACACATGGAAAGAATCTAGTGGTATTTCCACTAGTGGTATGTAAATATGTAAATGTAATTAAATTAAATTAATATTTTCTGCATTTTTGATCAAATAAATGCATCCTTGGTGAGAGACTTTCAAAAACATTTTTAAAAAATCCTGCAGATTTTTGAATGGTAGCCTACTGTATGGAAGTTTGGCATGTAAGGAACAGACTTGTTTGCTGATTTATCCACCCTAGCTCTCCATGAGAGAGGTTAATGTCAAATTTGCAAACAGATTGTGCTTTTGAGATACAATTCACAAATTTAGTCTGAATGATTCATTCATAAATCACACTGATTCTATTCTCTAGTTACATAAACATTTGGAGCAACAAGAGGGTGAGTAAATGATGACAGAGTTTTCATTTTCAGGTGAAAATGCCATCAAAATTTGATCTAAAATGCTTACATGATCTTACATGAGGATCAGTTGTTGAAGGATCCGTTAAGCAGAATCTGTGCTCGTATGTGTGCATATTTCTTCCGTAAAGAGAGCTCTAAGTTTGCACAGCTATTAAACTTTTAAAAAGACTGTCGTTGAGGATGTTTTATACATGAAGCATTTACAGCAGTAAACCTCGACCTAGGTATGGCACTTATCAGAGAGCATAAATCACTCATTTCAGATTAAGTATTGTGGCACCTGATACTGATGAGCCAGACAGGCCAGCATGACAGCTGCTCTTCCTCACCACAGGGCAGCTACTTCCCTTCAAATGTGTAAAGCTGTCTGTAATGACAGGAAAGAAGTGCACTTATTCTGGTAATGTGTCCGAGAAGTGCACTGATGAAAAGATTTCTTTGCTCAGGGTCTGAAGCCGCACAAAGGAACAAGAGACGGCGAGAGTAAAATGGGTGCTTTCGCCGGCGCTATTTGCCCACCGTATCAAACGGCACCAGACAGGTTTTACACTCTCTGTATAAATTAACCTCCATTGAAAATGAGTTTGCTACTTATGCATGTAGCTATCCAAATTCAATTTTCTGTGGATAATTCTAATGTGGTGCAAGCGTAGTGAGAATATATTTGCATGCATACACAAGGAGAGGAGAAAGACCTGAATTGAGAACTCCAGTCGAGCTTATTACCCTCATGCCAAGAATGTGCCGGCTAGCAATTAATCATATTTTCACTTCGGGTTAGAATACTGATTTTGATCTTTTGAGGTGGGGGGGGGGGGACTTTTATTCTCAGAACAGAAAATTCCCACTGTCAAGATAATGGCAGAAAATGTAGTATCTACCTGCCCCTGTACACATGTCCACATGGTCTCACGACTTTGGTGAGATAAAGGCTAATTGGGTTGTCGCGAACACTCCCTCATTGGCTCCGTGTGACATAGGTGTCAATGGTAGAGGGAAATAAGTGAGAAACAATGATCCTGCCCGGTTTCTTGGGCTGTGTTAATATTAGACCCAGAGTTGCCAAGTCTGCACATTGTATGCGAATTTGGGCTTGTTTTTTTTAAGAAGTTGCCTATGTCTTGTGTTATTTTTTACAGTCGTACTTATTTTGCATAAGTACACTTAATTTGACATCTGATGTAAGTAGATTCAGCATCTTTGTGTCATTTCTAAGCAGCTTTTGATGCAACAGAAATGCAAGAAATTACGTAAATAATAATAATAATAGTATTCATAGCCATCAATGCACATGCATTATATTTGTAAATAATATTAGAAAGCTAGGGGAAATAAAGTTTATGTGTCTAATGAGTTTTGAGGACCATAAAATCCACATTTTTCCCCATATGTTTTTTGTCATTTGGTCCTTGAATAATGTGCAGGAGTTGGAGGACTTGTGTTTGTTATTTTGAAATAAGTAGGCCCTAATTAATAAAGTTATTATTTTGTTCTGATAAATTGTCAATGACATTGATGTCAAAGAAGCAAAAATATATATTTGTACTGTAAACATTCCACTTCTGTTTGTTGATTGCTTTTATTGCCCACTTGAATGTATGAGAGGTTTGTTTTGTCTGACCAGTTTGCTTATTTCTCTAGCGAAACTTGGAAACACTGATTAGACCTTGAATGAAGTCTGTGCATGTGCGAGTGTGTTCGATTCTGGTGTATCCTTCAATGAATAGACAATGATAATCACTGTGTCAAGCAGATGGGCTTAGCTGTAATTAAAATGTTAAATTTAAAATGCGATAAGCATTGTGTTTTAATGGAAACTCTGAGGATCTCAGCATTTATAAATGATTCTCTCGGGGAGGATCTAATGTGTTCACATTAGGTCATTATTACAATTACAGTTTCATGTCTAGCATGTTCTTTGCACTCTTTAGTTGGTTGGAAGTCTACTGTACCTACTGTAATTTTCTAAATATGGCTCTTATTTCCACTAACTATTTCTAGCAGTATAATTATGGGGAGGAAGTTAAACTAATTTATTTGGCATACAATAATGGTGGGTTTAGCTGGTATGCATGTAGTAATGGATTTTTATTGTTGTTCAATACTGTACTGATGTGTTAAAAAACATAAATGTTTATCAAAAGAATAGGATGCACTGATATTACATTTCTGGCCAATAAGACAATAATTGTTTCATGTTATGGCTGATTGATAATAAATGGTTGATATTAAAATTCTATACTAACTAAAAACTGCTAAAAACTGAAATAAAGCACTTAAATATCTAATATCGGTCAATACTGTGTACTAATTTTGGCCAGTAACCACTATTATACGGATATATCATGCATTTCTAAATAGAATATCTGCTTCATTATCATTCAACGTACTAATCAATAATGAACATTTGAGCGTGTTATTTATTTTTCTCCTCTATTTTGATTCCTGTGTCTGTGTAGCAACTGCGAAACACAGTGAATAAAAAAACACATCAAAGCAGCAAATAAATGCATAAAGTTGCTCTAGACCAGGGGTCACCAAACTTTTTTCTCTGGGGGCCACATTATCGTTCCTGACTGTGATGGGGGGCCGGGCCGGGTCAGCTATATAACATAGAATTGTATGACCCAGACCAAAATGACCACCAGCAGGCCTCATTGTGTAGTAGAGATTACTAGCCTGGCACAGCCATCCCCACTACTATATACCCACTACTATATCCACACTACTATATCAACACTTGATTCCTGGCACATATTTGCTTATCTTTACTAGTGGTTTGCAAAAGTTGTAATCGAGTCTTCACACTTTGTTTTATTTAAAGTTATTCTTCACAAATAATCGTTGGTCCACTGTTCTTTGAAAACTCTGCACTCTCTATTAGGGGTAGAACGGTAGGCTACACAGAAGTCACGGTTCGGTTCATACCTCGGTTCAGACATCACGGTTGGGTACAATGAAGGGAAAAGCAAAACAAAAATGCAGAAGGCTTGTGCATGTCTCAGGCTGGACCACCAAAAGAAAAATAAATGCCTTAAGGCCCGTTCACATCAAGGACGATAACTATAAAGATAACGATAAAGATATAATTCTAAAAATCGTTCTCCATATTAAAGAATAACAGAGTTCACACCACAACTATAACGATAAAGATATGAGGAACGATATCGTTGGGATCACTTTCAGAACGATTTTTTTCCAGCTGTCGAACGATAAAACACTGACAGCCAATCAGAATCCATTCTAATTTAAAGGTCTCGCGCATTTAAAATGGATCTGGATCATCCGGGCGCGCGCGTGCTTAGAATAAAAAGACTGTTATCGGTCGATGGTGTGGACACATATATAGTTATCTTTATCGATATCTTTATAGTTATCGTGCTTGGTGTGAACGGACCTTTAAGCCTTGTATTTTTTTTTTTAAATAAGTTTTATTAATAAAGTAAAGGCATAGAACCAGTTTATTTGTAGTGCACTGACAATAGTTTTATATAATAAGTTCATTAATTCAATTTATAAAAATACCTTGATATGTTTGGTAATTGTACCTGAATTAATTGAAAATTAATCTGCTACATTTCAGATTAATATATTTGTTTTCCTTAAAAATGTAATTAACAGTAACTTAAACACTTTGCAGTTTGAATGATGTCCTGCATAAACTAAATGACGGAGTATGTTTTTATGTTTCCACTGTTCGATCGCGGCCGCGCTACACGCACACACACACACACACACACACACACACACACACACACACACACACACACACACACACACACAAATATAAGTAAACACTTTACGACTTTTCGATCGCGCCCCCACACCTCTCTCTCAACATATTCCAGCATTGCAATCTTTACACCGCAGCCTGCTTCAGAGCTAAAGCGGAGCTACAGATTAGGTGTCCCTAAGAACCCGCGTATCTAACAGTAGTTCCGCATTACATTAATTAAATTGCACGCAAGTTTTATTTATTTTTATACCGTGTATTCTCCGTGTAAATGTATGCACCAAACTGTGACGCCCGTACCATGACGTACCGTCCATGACGACTTTTGGGGATTGCCTCATAGGGCCGGTTCAAGTAGTGGGAGGCAGAGGGGCTGGGGGGCCAGTCAAAGGGGGGTGGCAGGCCTGAGTCGGCCCGCGGGCCTTAGTTTGGTGACCCCTGCTCTAGACCCACTGCACCCATCTTGTATTTGAAAATGTCCAACTATATCTCAGAGTGACCCTTTCAAAACATCACTGGTAACAAATTTGGTAGGAGGAAGAACAAACCACGTTCAATATGCGCTTTTTTCTTTCCTTTCTTTTCTATTTTCACGTCCTCCATGACTGCATCCCGAAATCCCTCTCCACATTTCCACAAGCCTTGTACATTTGATCACAACAGAGGTCAGATTGGTATAAACTTTAGATTTCCCTTTGAAGCCTGCTGTTTTGCACTCTCTACGAGTTCTGGATGAATTATACATGTCTCTATGCTGTCATAATTAAGCTTTAACACACCTTTCTTTTTATCTTTTTCAGTTGAAAAGTTTCACTTGGTTTCACTTTGGTGTCTCTGTCTCTTTATATACAACCTAATTTAAAATCCTCATTTTCTGTTCACTTCTGACTTTGTTTGTTTGTTGTTGTGCCTCCCAGCCAAAAAAAGTGATTCATTTTTCTCTATGCTCATTAATAAACCAAGTATAATTTTAGAATTATATTATAGTGAAATAAAATCAACTAAAACCAATTTCCCACTGTTTATCCTTTACATCAGAAGGAGTTAATGAGCTAACTCTTCGTGTGGAGACCAGGACTTGAAATATACATTGTAAACCAGCCCCACTGGCTTGAATCTATTGCTTAAAGTTGTGAAACCAGGGCGAGTCAAATATCAAATCGAGGAGTCACCCTCTATGAAATTAGCTTGGAATGAAAGTGTTATTGTCCATGACAGGCAATCATGTTTAGCTCTGTGGGAGACTTAGATGGGGATGACTTCGGCTTTGATCGTTTATTTTTTTTTTTTTTCCTCTGTTCTTTTTCTTTTTCTTCCTCTTCTACTCTGACTGTGTTCAGCATAAAAGGCATGCTCTTGTGAGATGGTGTAGGTGGACAGCTTTGCCTTTTTGAAGGTCTCTGAGAAAAGGTCTCTCACTTCGGTGCTACAACTTAAAAAACGTGCCATACTGCTCAAGCTTAATGGAGTTCTTAGAAAATCTGAAATAAATGAAATTTAGCTCAGTTGACTCACATCCGGGTTATTCATTCATTCATGTTGAGCTTTTTAAATCTTAAAGCACCTTGTTTTAACTCAAATTTAAAACTTGTTCACACGAGTAACACAGAATCTATTGGAATGGTTGTAATTTCTTAAAGTGATTTGGAACAACATATTTGACCTACTGTAATTGGACATATGATCTCATTTGAATACACATATAAAAGAATATAAATAAGATCCAATAAAACAAGACAAACTATGCCCTATCTCGCCAACACCACCACGTAAAACTGGCAGTTTGTGAAAATATATTCAATATTAAAATGCAATATTGCAGTACTATATCAATAAAATATTTGCATTTATTTTGAATGTAGTTTGAATGTAGTATCATATAAATAAATGTTTTAAATATATATATATATATATATATATATATATATATATATATATATATATATATATATATATATATATATATATATATATATATATATATATATATATATATGTATGTATGTATGTATGTATGTATGTATATATATATGTATATATATATGTACAGTATACATATATATATATGTATATATATATATATATATATGTATATATATATATATATATGTGTGTATATATATATATATATATATATATATATATATATATAGCTATATATTAATATATATTAATATATATACTGTATATACCCCCACTGACACACTCAACTATTAACATTTCCAAAAACAGACATAAGGTAGGTGGAAGAAACTGAATATATTTGATCAGCTATTTTTGAGAGCAGGAAGGACAAAAGAGACTCTTCATTGTGTTTATCACACCATAATTGAGTCTAATTATAAATCCATTTATCTTTCTTTCCATCTCTTTCATTGGATGACATTCAATCAGTGAGTTGCAAGCAAGGCCTCCATACCTCTCGTCAGCTGAAGAAATGGAGGACTAGAATTAGGGTTGGATTAGGGTGGTGACTCCTCTGCCAGGGCCGCAAGTGCTTTGATGACACCACGCAATCGTAATGGGCTTTTCACGGTACGCACACCTAATCATCCATATCAAAACCCTTTCAGAAAGGCAAAATGGAGAGCCAGAGCCTCCCTTATTTATTTGATTTCTTTCACATTAAATTATATGGGATTTAGAAAAGGGATTAAATTTTTACACTTGTAAGAAGCCTTAGCCACTTAATTAAGACAGAAAATAATACTGCAATTATTTTGTCCCTCTACTACTTGCATTGTGAGGGCAAATCCATACAGCCATTGAGCGTTTAGCTAATTAGAACAGAGCAAACTTGCTCTTTGAATGACAATGGACTCTGAAATGTCTGTAAGAGCATAAACTAAGTTAAAGTATTTATTTGTGGATTCTGTCCTTCATTTCTCATTAAACCCAGAAGCTGTAAATGTAAATGGCTTTATCAAGTAGAGTTTAAATTCTCTATTCAGGGACATCAAAACAAAAAATAAAGTATGTTTTCAGTCACTTCAGAAAAATTGAAAAGTGGCTGGAATGTTGTCTTAAGGGTCATTTAAACAAGCTGTCTTGAGGAATCTGCAAGCAGATGTTCCTGTGGCGGGCGTGCAGTCATGATGCAAATGTAAGCAGCCAATGGGAGAGCAGGTGCTGACACAACTTCCTCCTCTTTTTGCTGGACAGAGCTTCATTATCCAGATGGACTGGTAAGAACTTCTAAAAAAACTCTCTCTATTTTCAGTTTTTTACTTTTACTGACAGCTGTGAGAAGAAAGACAAAACATTACAGCTTCCTCTAATTTACACCTCACTCAGTTTGCTCTTCTGAATACCGATAATGACGTACAATAAAATGATGTTTGTCTCCTGTTTCCCAAAGAAAGTAAACAATATTTGTGGAACAATCTTTTTTCTTGTACAAACTAGCTGTAAAAAGGTGCAAAAAGGCTTGAGAGTAATTGATTGGGAGCCCAGTCATACTTTATTTTGTTAATGACATTTAAGGGAAAAATAATCAGAGGCAAAAAGATGTATCACTTTGTATCTCATATGGTCCATGGTGCAGTCTACAAACCTTCTTTTTTTTTTTTTTTTTTTTTAGAAGTTACCCACTCCTTCACCTATACCTTCACCCGCTGTAACCAACATACTATGAAATTATCTCACTTATATTGTGTTGTTTTAGTAGCCATACTAAGGTTGTGTTCAGTCAGAAAGCCGTAGGGTACTTCACACTTGGTGTACAGTCAGCCTGTCATATAGGCTACAGAAAAGAGAGAGGACATTATATGAGGAGGGGAACCATGTTCTCCTTAAGGGAATATGAAATGCAAAAGGAAAAGGTCAGGCGTCTCAGCCCTGGCAGCTGGTATTTGCAGCTAAGTCTTCACCCATGACTTCAGTGGCAGCTCAGTGTACAACCAGGTGAGCTGAAATGCTCAAACGAGTGCCGAAACCTTTCCGCGAGCCTAAATAAAATGCGAATAACAGAAAAGTTAGAAGGGACTATGTCAGTGTCAAAAAGTTTTTCAATATCCAAGAGGGATTTTCAGTTTCCTCCAGAATTGAGATGATGATTAAAGTCTGATTGGCCAGGAATCACATTTGATGTGGAGTTTAGGCTGTTTTATTGATTGATTTATTTTTATTTCATGCATTTTTAATAACACGATGTTAGGTTGGATGTATTTTAGTATATTTTCTGTTGAACTGAAGTTTCAATCAGTTATAATGCCAAGTATTTCATTTAAAGGTACACAATAGTTTTTTTTTTTTTCAAAATTTACATTTAAATGAGTCGACTCATCAATCCTTAAAATTTAGACTTGACTGGATGGTTTTCACAGGACATTGCGTACATACGTCACTGGCACAGAAAGTCGCATCTCTAAGCATGACTTTAATTGTCTTTCATGTCTTATTGTGCTTGAATGGTTGAATACAAACTTTGTTATATCAAAATGTCCATGTGTGAGGTATTCATGTAAACACAGCCGGTTATGTCTCAAGTGAAAGTAAACAGTTGGGTGTAAAACAAATGTGCATCAGTATAACGGATCAGTGTGTTTGGTCTTAAAGTGACAGCAGCCTAATATACCTACCGGCTGCTCTGTGTCATTAATCTTATTCAGACAAAAGATAAAATAACTCACTGCTCTTGACTGAATAACTTTCTGTCTGTAACTTAACTGAGAATAAATTCATATTAAATAAATGCAGTGAAGACTGTAATATTTTATTTTTACATTTATTACATTTTTGTACTAATTCTAACTACATGTTAAATAAACCTATTGTACCTTACCTTTGTTATATTATATATGTCCTATTGATTGCAATTTGCTGCTTCTTTCTTATTTTTAAAAACAGAAATTATATAAAATAACTATATTGTGATATATATTGTTATACGTGAAATAAGAATTTGGTCAAATCGCCCACCCCTATAAGCAGTTAGGATGACCATATTCATCCGCAGTCATGCAGAGCCAAAGCAAAACCAAAATAATGTTATTCTGCAAAATGCAGAAAAAATTACACAATGTACCTTTAAGGCATAATTCAGTTATCTCTTAAAAAGTGTCAATACTGGAACATTGAAGGTAATGTGTGCCTTGAGAAAACAATTGATTGGTTTACTGTATGCAGTCATATCTTTCATAATATTGCAATAGTCTCTTATAACAGTAATTTAATGTGAGCTCATGAACATTAAAACATTATATTCTTAATTTCACATGTTTATGCATCACACACTTCTCATTTGCACTTCTCTAGTATAGATATTATCCAATGCATTTTGATAACGATAAAAAAGGGAGAAGCATGCAGAAGCATGCTTGCAAATAAAGGCTTGGGTTTGAGTGCACTGCATGCATCTTCACAGGGGTTTAATTTTACTGAGCTGAGCTGGTCTGATCCCACTTCCCTGTGACATTTGAAAAACCACAGCATATTCAAATTTAGTGTGAACAGAGTTTTAGTTTGAGTCCAATAAACATTTTAAATGGGCATCACTGTGATTTGTGGTTTTTCCATTATGAGAAACCGTTTCATTCATTAGAGGAAGGTGGTTGTGTATAGAAAAAGGCATGGATATTTGTTTTGGCAGGACTCAAGTTAAGTGCAGATCTATTTGTGAGTCAATCTGTCTACTTTCATCTCTACCCAGGCTTACTGTGGGATAACCGATAACTGGCTAGCTCAGGTAAACAAGACCAAGAGACAAGGCAATTGCTGACCAGGCTTGTGTTTCAGGTCTCTCTCTCTCTCTCTCTCTCTCTCTCTCTCTCTCTCTCTCTCTCTCTCTCTCTCTCTCTCTCTCTCTCTCTCTCTCTCTCTCTCTCTCTCTCTCTCTCTCTCTCTCTCTCTCTCTCTCTCTCTCTCTCTCTCTCTCTCTCTCTCTCTCTCTCTCTCTCTCTCTCTCTCTCTCTCTCTCTCTCTCTCTCTCTCTCGCTCTCTCTCTCTCTATCTTTCTCTCTCACTCTCTCTCTCGCTCTGACTGTGTGGTCTGTTTAATGAGTATTTGCTTTACACAGCCTGACCTAATATAAAGCAGTGAGGCGTGGAGGTGTGGACTGTGCAGCTGTAGAGCTGAGCTCAGGGAATGGCATGGATTACTGGCCCACTCTGTGTACACCAGCAGCCTTTAGAGGATTAAAATAAAAGCTTCAGTCAAGTTTTCACCAACTCACCCGTGATCAAACATAGTTACATGGGTCAATTTGAGTGCCAGCATACTTAAATGATGTGAACAGATTCTATCCCAGAGATGAAAACAAACAAATCCACTGTATCTAATTCAATCTAATGTCCTAAAGCCAGCGTTGCAATGTTTATGTTAGTGATTGTCTTTGCTATAGGCTATAACATCCCAGTAAGCTTTCTGAATGCTTATGTTCAACATGCTCTGCTCTTTTAAACAACACATAAATGCAAGACAAAGATTAGCATGAAACCAGCATAAACCAGTATGGACTAACATGTAAATGCATGCAACCGTACTGTATAAAGTACTACTGTACCCTATAAAAGTTTGGGGTCGGTAAGATTATTAAAGGTTTTTATATATATATATATATATATATATATATATATATATATATATATATATATATATATATATATATAGTAAAAACAGTAATATTGTGAAATAATGTTATAAAAAAGAACTGTATTTTATATTTATATATATATATTTATATATTACTTATCTCTTATTTCTTGTAAGTGTACAATACTAAACAGGCACTTGTTACTACATACTATTCCTATTTCACTTTACTTGGCTTATTCAAGGCAATCGGTTTGCATGCTTTTTTTAAGTAAGGTTTACTAATTGGATTTTACAGTGTATATATATACACTGTATATGTATATATATATATATATATATATTTTTTTTTTTTTTTTATGTATGTATATATATATGTAAATTATTCCTGTGATGGCAAAGCTGAATTTTCTGAATCATTACTGCAGTCTTCAATGTAACATGATCCTTCAGAAATATTCCTTTTTATTATCAATGTTGCGGGCTGTAACGATTCCTTGATTAAAGTCGAGTACTCGATTTTAAGAAAAGCTGTAGAAGTATTGTTCATTCTTAGTATGTTAACTAAGGTAGTTAGCTAATGTTAACTAATGTATGGAGCGAAATATGTGCCATAATTTAACAAACAAATCCAGCATTTTGCAAACAAACTCAATCTACTTTGCAAAGGAAAACTCGACTCGCAAACAAACTCAATCTACTTCGCAAAGGAAAACTCGACTCGCAAACAAACTCGATCCGCTTTGCAAAGGAAATCATCGCAAACAAACAGAAAGCAATGTGCAAGCACAAAGGTCACAAATGCGTGCAGGCAGATTTTCTCACAAATGCGTCCAGGCAGATTTTCTCACAAATGCAGTTGAGCAACTTCCTCCTCTAAAACAGTAGATGGCGCTAAACTATAGGCTAATTTAGCGCTAGTCTCCCAGGAGAAGCACTGATTTGAAACTTGCCTTTGCCTACAGCTGAGGAAAATGACCGGTGAACGGGTGTGTTTCTGTCTTATTTGATCTATAATTAACCTTTTTGAGGTTTTCTCTTGCCAAACGTTTATTGCATATCTAGACAGAAATCCACATTAGCACCATAAATTTGTGATTATGTCTACACTTGAACGAATCTATTTCTTTCGTTCTCCATAAATGAATGAGAACATTTCATTTAATTGAGTGTGTCCAAAATAATAATTTGGGCACTGCATAGGCTACGTCACAGGCAAGATAAGAAACAATTGTATATTGTTTTTTTTTTTTTGTTGTTTTTTTTTGCATTAATTATTTTATTACATTAATTGTTAGGCTGACTGAATTCCAACTAGGCTAAATAAATAAATAAGTGGGAGCCTCCTTTCAATTAAATTAAATGTTCTCATTAATTTATGGAGAACGAAAGAAATAGATTCATTCAAGTGTAGACATAATCACTAATTTAGTAATTTCGCATGAGTCCGATGCAGAAAAAAATGACAAAAAGCAACAAGATGGCAGAGCTTTCAGCTTATAGATTCCCCGATCCTAGAGTGAAGTGCTACTAAGTGCTAATGTGGATTTCTGTCTAGATATGCAATAAACGTTTGGCAAGAGAAAACCTCAAAAAGGTTAATTATAGATCAAATAAGACAGAAACACACCCGTTCACCGGTCATTTTCCTCAGCTGTAGGCAAAGGCAAGTTTCAAATCAGTGCTTCTCCTGGGAGACTAGCACTAAATTAGCCTATAGTTTAGCGCCATCTACTGTTTTAGAAGAGGAAGTTGCTCAACTGCATTTGTGAGAAAATCTGCCTGGACGCATTTGTGAGAAAATCTGCCAGGACACATTTGTGAGAAAATCTGCCTGCACGCATTTGTGAGAAAATCTGCCTGGACGTATTTGTGAGAAAATCTGCCTGGACGCATTTGTGACCTTTGTGCTTGCACATTGGTTTCTTTTTGTTTGCGAGTCGAGATTTCCTTTGCAAAGCGGATTGAGTTTGTTTGCGAGTCGAGTTTTCCTTTGCGAAGTAGATTTAGTTTGTTTGCGAGTCGAGTTTTCCTTTGCGAAGTAGATAGAGTTTGTTTGCAAAATGCTGGATTTGTTTGTTAAATTATGGCACATAATTCGCTCCATACTAATGAACCATATTGTAAAGTGTTACCTATTTGTATTTTTAAGTCATTTTAAAGGCTGTTGTTCACTTGGATCTATTTTTATTACCACAATTTATCCGATTACTCGATTAATCAATGGAATAATCAGTAGAATACTGGATTACTAAAATAATCGATAGCTACTAGCCCCGAGTTGTGTTGTTAAATAGTTTTGTGGAAACCAGGATTATTTGATAAACAGATGGTTCAAAAGAACAGTATTTATTTAAAATAGAAATCTTTTGTAACAATAGATGTCTTTACTCTCACTTTTGATCAATTTAATGGATCATTGCTTAATAAAAGTATACATTTCTTAAAAAAAAAAACTTTCCTCAAAGTTTTGAATGGTAGTATATATGTTCTTTTTAAAATATGTTTCATTGCATTTTTAAATAGATTTCACTATATTTTTTCGCTATTTTCTTCCTACTTCCCTCACAGAATAGCGTGTATCATCATTTTGATGAAATGCCATTGAACACATTATGATGTTGCAGGGCTGTGGTATAGCTGTTAGCGTTCTCAGACTTATGGAGACTGAATGACTGTTCTTATACTCTGTATGCTGTTACAAAAACCCATTTAACGGTGATGACACCTTTATACAAAACGAAAGCTTTCTAATGGATGCTTAATGGAAAAACATTACAAAAATGGCATTTAATACAACACAAAATCTTCCTTTTCACACTACATCACACAGATAATCATGCCTCTTCAGGATTAAAGCCTATTTCTATGGTTCCATTTAAATCTCTTAAGATTAAATGTGACATTTGTATCGAGATTAGTTTTCATTATCACTTAGACAGCGAGAACTTGTACATACACAGATATTCAGGTCACAGGGGCAGATGAAGAGGGCATGAGCTTCCTGGTAATGACAAGAACACAACAAAGTCCCAGAGTTCTCATGAAAAACCTCTGCCATGGGCAGTTTTGGGCTTCTGTGTGCTGTGGACTCATTAGAGCTAGTTATTGTTCATTTTCCCCGTTCTCAACAGACATAAAAGAGCCCCCGAAAGTGAGAGGTTCAAGCATCAACGGTATAATTTAGTTTAATCAGACAGATTCTTGGGTATTCACAATTACCTTTGACATTATCTCTTCGGGCACAATATATATATGCTCCTTTCAATTTTCTAGTATTTTAATAAATAAGATCAGCCAATTGAAACTTTGCAGATACTCTTTTACTAATTTCCTGGCCCCTTGTGAAAAACCGCAGCCTCTTTAATTGCAGATGCAAGTAATAAAATCTTCATCTGTGCATTTGATTAAAAATTAATTGCAATTTAAAACATAAACTGACAAGCTGATTGAACCTGAACTTGAAATGCAATTTCTCATGTCCCCTATTGTATTTTCTCAGTGGCCCATTCCAAACTAATTATGAGCTCTTTTAAGGCACATTCCACTCCTATCCCTTAAGATCGGTGCAGATAACTAAAATGGATTTGCTTTACTTAATCCTGCAGAAAGGAAGGTATTCTCAAATCGGATCAAGACTTAACTTACTGTTACGAAGGTTTGCAGAGTAGTGTGGCAACGTGCACAGACATTACTGATCATCAAATCTCTGGAGTACCAATGGAATTTATGTGATGAAATCACAGATTGGAAACAAAGCAAGCTGATGTTCTCAGAAAAGTTTGAGGTAAGCTTGTCTTAAGTTATTGTTTATCAACTCAAACCCAAGACACTGCTGATCATGTGATCTCTATGACAGCCACCATGAGGGGGCGCCATGCCTCATGTAGAATAAAATAGCGATGTGTATATTTTCATTTCATTTTATTGTACGCAGTGATGTAGTGGTGCATGGAGAAGTGGGTACTCTTAATTTATGCCCCCAATATTTTTTTTTAATGTTCCAGCAAAGGATGAACGCTCTGTGTAATAAACAGTGACATGTAAGAATAGTCTTGCATATTAGTTCACCCCAAAATGGGCTAGTAGTTTTTGCACATTATCACTTAACTTTTGCTGCTTGACTTCACGGAGAAAGGATCATTATGAAATTAATATTAGCCACTGAAGAGGTGCAGTTTTTGCAATTAATACTTGCCCACAGACTATAGGAAGAGACAATTAAATAATTATGAATTTTGAGTGACTATTCCTTAGTCCATTCACACATGAAAATTGAACAACTATTCTCTCACCTTGCAAGTAGTCTGCGCCAGTAGTTTATTTTGTGAACTATCTCTTAGAACAGCTGATTTGCAACAGATAGTGTAAACTTATAGTGGTGGCACACCCTGGCCTACACTATCTGTTGCAAATCAGCTGTTCTAAGAGATAGTTCACAAAAGATTGACGGTACCCGCCAAACCCAATAGCGTGCATGCGCGGGGGAATCAAGGGATCACTGCGTCACTGTCTTTACTGTGTGCAGGGCCGTACACAGGGTTTTATAAATACCAAGGTCCCAAAAATGATCTTGCTAGTGGGGAGAACATTTAGATTTTCCTGATCTCGACATGTGCATTTTAAGGTGTTTTGAAGGCCAAAAAAATTGACAAAAGTAGCTTTAAAAGCATGTCAGTGGGCAGCAGCATGAAGTATTTTATCAGATAACAGATTCTTAAACATGAGAATCAGTTTAAATGTCGCAATGACGAAAATGTATGTAACTTTAAACATAGTTGGTAAAGGTATTATTATTTTTTTAGGCTGAAACTTTTAAAAGTTGAGCAGATAACTCTGGAGCAGATTGGGGAAGCTTTAATTCATAAGGGACAGGATCAGACCCATTGGGATTTTGTGATACTGAGACCTTCAGCTCAAGTCCTATCAAACAAACACAAGACAGAAGGACAACAATGTTTGTTTATCTACAGCATGACCCCAGCCAAGTGAAAATCTGCAAACATCTGCTGTCAGACCAACTCTGTGTAGTGACTCAGTGGGAACAAAATAGGGAAACTGTTTAAGTGAACTTTCCCCCCTTTTTTCTGTTTCCCAAACTATAATTGGCATAGTTCTGCATCTCAAGGGACATTGATATCCCCAGCATCACCACGCTTATTCATTCAGGATTGGCACTGTTTTCCATGCATTGTGACACTTTTTGTTGACCTGAGTGAAGGATGCTGGGAAATTTGTGACATGTCTTTCCCACACTGTATGCTATATCTGGCTTAATATTCCCTACAGAGCACCTCTTTGTGGAACTCTGGGGATTTTTGTCAGGATACTTTCCCAACATGTGAGTCTTGGCAGAGATAACATTTCATTTCTAAGGAAGGCTTCATAAATGTAAATGTTCACTATACCAAATGGGCAGAATGACTTTGACAGAATGTTTTGTTGTCAAATGCTAAAATTTGGTACTGGAGGTTGGGTGTTCATTTTATAGCACATTTTTCTGCTGCTTGCTTCTAGTAGTCTGTATGGGCATTAAGCCAAACCTGGACTGTAAACGAGACCTGAACCAACTGACCTGACTAGACTGAACCCAACCCATATTCTCTTTTTATTTCCTCTAAGAGTGAGAACACCTAGAGAGATGGACTCACCATGCCAGAGTCTAGCTCTAACTCATGTACTCACTAACTCATTTGTAAAACATTGCATTGGAATTATAACATAAAATAGTTATAATAATATTTTTTTTTTCATTAAATGCAAACTGAAACACAACATATATCTGAAGTTTGTGAAGAAAAATGATTTATTGTCTCATTAACCCCGGTCAAGACAGGCTTTTTTTCATGCCAGTTTATTCTTGTCATACATTATATTTCATATACACTCCTTAATAGCACATAAAAGTACAAGTAAATGTCTATTCCTCTCTGTGTTTTTTTCCCTAAACAAGTCAGAAGTCTGGATACACCTTTCAAGAAACCTGAAAGAAAAATAGACTCAAAACTCAGCCTTACTCAAATCTTTATCCCAAATAAGGGTTTTTACAGATAGCATATAGGCCAGCTTTCTAAGTGAATTTATATCCTGGTTATGTAATGGGTACAGATCTGGGGCCTTATTTATAACCGTTGCATACACACAAAACACACCCTGAAAGAGGCGTACGCCACTTCCGACACATAAGTTGTGATTTATAAAAACAAACTTGACTGGAAAAATTGTGCACATGCAGGCAAACTCTGACCCATGTGTACGAACATTTTAGAGACGGAGCAGTTTGGCGACATCGATGGTGAGCTGCCTGGAGTTGATGGCTTTTTGGTCACTTTTAGACAGAAAATGTAAGAAAAATAAAGACAATTATACATACACTGTTAGAAAAATCTGTAGAAATTACTGTATTACTGGCAGCTACTTGCCAGTAACTTACTGTAGATTTAAAGTGATGTTATTTACTGGCAACAATTTGTTCAAAATTAAATGAACATTAAACATTAACAAGTCTTTATCTTTACAGAATACAACTAAAATAACATCCTCATGCAAAGCATTCTGGGAACCAAAATCTGAAGGAAAAAAACAGAAAAAGGTTGATGAAGATTTCTGGTTCCCAGAATGCTTTGCATTAGATTGTTATTTTATAATTTTATTCTTTAAAGACAAAGACTTGTTAATGTTTAATGTTCATTTAACTTTGAACAAACTGTTGACAGTAAATAACATAAATTTAAATCTACAGTAAGTTACTGGCAAACAGCTGCAAAACTACAGCAAATTTTTTACAGTGTATACAGTAAGATAATACAAATATAATTTCACTCACCAAGCTTATCACATGAAGCAAACATCCATCCCTTCTTGAATGTCCATGCTAGCGAGCGCGTTGGGCCTTTTAGTGAAACTGACTGCATGTAGCATATATATCTAACTGCAGATAATAGCAGATTGTCTGAGAAAATATTTTTGTGCAAATAATGCACAATAAGGCCTATCTGTTTCCATTAAAAATATAAAGCAATTTAAATACTATTTGGCCAGTGGAAAAGACTGAGAAAAACTTTCTCTGAAATGTATTTTATATGATTTGATTTATTTATTCAAAAACAAGGCAAGGATAGGCTACTAAATTATTTTTTGCAATGTAATGTGACAGCACATCCATATCTCATATTTTCCTATTGTCTAAACATGGTATCATGTGGATGAATATGCATATGCAAATGATATGCAGATGAGGATATACATAGTAAAACGAGGCGTTGTAAGCTCCATATATGGTTATTTCGGGGAGGAGACACGTGTGCGCACAATCTTCCGCTGACTAGGATTTATAAAGGGAATTTATTACATGTTGTGGCGTACGCACGGTTTTATAAGACTGAATATTTTTTACCATATGCCATTTTTGGCTTTCGGACATACATACATGTACGCTTTTAGTAAGGATCCTACGCACAGTTTTATAAATGAGACCCCAGGTTTTGAAATGTGTGTGTGTAATTTTAAGCTACAGTAGTGTGTGTGTGTATAAAGCTCACTGCAATGAGAACCATTGCTGATTGATACTCTGACCCTCAGGCCAGCCTCCACACCGCCAACAGTGTGTTCAGCTGTTAAATGAGAACATGCCTGCCAACCTGATAAGCTGTGAAAAGCGTCGTCCTCCGCCACACGTGCACACACACTCTCAAAGTCATCTGCTCTTAGTTTTTTTGTTTTTTTTCTCCTGTAGATATGCATATTCGCGATTCAAAATATTTTTTTTACCATTTCATTTTTAAAGCACTGGCAAGCCATTAACACAAACAGTGACTGAAACACGCAAGGTTTAATTTCAATTTTGGGAACATATGATTGGGAACACACCAATACCCACATGCTACAAGTCACACTCCCGCCCCATTTTTCAGTCACTGAAGCGACAGTTTCTTCCGCTCTCCATCTCGCATTTAAAAAGCACTGATATTAGCGGAATCGCATTAATGACTCCCCCTTAATGGTGTGCTAATGATAAATATCTAAATGCTTAATGCTACATGATCGCCTGTAACATTAGCAAAGCCGCAGCTGAAAAGATTTCAGCTCTAATGGAGGATCATTGCCCAGCATGGGACAGTTTCACTATAGCACGTTCACTCACTCATACACACACTTTGTTAGACACACTCATGCGAAAGAGCATCACTCACATCTACTCACATCACCATTAATGCGAAGAGAAGATTACAGACGAATAAAACAGCACGTTGGCCTCATCAAGAAGATTCATTCTTACTGCTGCTTTGAAGTTTTGATGCCATGGCAGATAAGTTGTCTTTTGCTTACAGTGGGCGTCGATTTTAATGTTTCTGCAGACAAAGTAAAGGGGATTCAGGTTTTTGGGAAGAGAATTACGGGGGTGAACCAAAGTCGGTGAGTCATGTCTGGTAATTTTGAAAGGCAAGCATTAAACACAT
Source organism: Scardinius erythrophthalmus (assembly GCF_964197995.2). Taxonomy (NCBI): domain Eukaryota; kingdom Metazoa; phylum Chordata; class Actinopteri; order Cypriniformes; family Leuciscidae; genus Scardinius; species Scardinius erythrophthalmus. Next base: position 16,171,564 of record NC_138233.1, on the reverse strand, counting down.
CTCGGATGGTGGCAAAACAGCAGTTATGTGTCTCATTATGAACAAAAACTTGCCTCTCCGAGGCATCCGTTTATACATTTGTCAATTTTCTCTCGCTAATTACAAGAGAACAGACAGAGAGATTGAATGTCGCCGAAAGACACAAACAAACCCATTTCCTGCCGCTTTTGGCTGCAAGGCCTGTGTGCCTCCCATGTTTAGATGAAACCCTAACGACTGGGAACTTTGCCCTCCGTGTGTGCAGTCTGCGAACAAATGAGAAACCGAGAGATGTTCTCCATCTAATAGGAAAAGCACTTTGTTTTTCACTGTCGGGAGTGAATCACCACCAAACAGCAGAATACAGCATTTTCATCTGTGCATGTCATAAAGTTCACACTGTGAGGTGTTTATGAGTAATTTTCGGAGTCAGACGCGCAGACGTACACTCGTACACACGTGTTCAAACTCCCCCGTAGCCTCTGATCGATGCTGTCATTAACCCCACACACTGAGACGAGGACTCTTTCGCTAAAGGCAGTTTGCTAAGCAGCATGTTGTCTTAAGGGAAGGGAAATCATGAAACCGCCTTGGAGACGATGGTGCCAACAGCATGTTTGTTGAGAGAACTCTGCAGCGAGAGAATTCCCAAAGGAGTGATGGGTCATTAGAGAATGTTTTCGGGCCATCTTTTTGCTCTACTATTCTTTGTAAGTCACTTCTTTTCTTTGGTTTTTTGCTCATGAGTAGTTAGCATCTCTGCGGATGGCTACATTCTTAGTTGGAAGTCAAGCGAAAACATGTCGGCTTAATGTTTCAAATTAATATGAATAAAACAGAGATTCTGACTTGTAGGACATGCAAGGAACAAATATTTGAATTAATAAAATCAAAAACAGCTACTTCAACTGCTAATGCTTGCTAGAAACTGTTTAATTCGGTGGATTAAAACCAGGCCCCATCGCTGACACCGTTACCGGGAGATCTTTACAGCATTTCTCCTGGAAAAATGAACAGCCGTGGTAAAGGGAATCGTTGCTGTCTTTGAGCAGATAATGCTGCTGGTACTGGGACATCTAGCAACTAAGCTACATGATATAATGTTTAAGGGAAAGAATACTTTTTAATGAGCACATCATCAAACCAATGTCCTATCATTTTCCTTCTCACAATTTTTCTCCATACATAAAACATCTTCTTTATGAACAGCCCAAGGGATGGAGGAATATTGCTTTTTATTTATTGGAGGAGCATACTATGTCTTTTATAATATATTATATTATCTACTGTGCTGGCATGGAAACAGATGTTTGGTTACATGATGTGAATACCTTAATACTTTAAAAAGTATTTATTATTAAAAGCACAAAATTATTTTGCTCAAGTGACAGTGTAGTCCTTTACCGTACATTATTACAAAATATTTCGGTTTCAAATAAATGTATTCCTTTTAATTGTATTTATTCATCTAAGAATCCTGGAAAAAAAGTTTCTTGAGCACCAAATAACCATACTAGAATGATTTCATGTGACATGAAATCACATGAATGTAATGTATGACTGAAGACTGAAGTAATGAATGCTGATTATCAGCATTATCAATTTTGCCAAATGACATTTCCAAATAGTAGTGTAATACATAATGATGTATTATATAAATATAATACATAATAATGGCTGTTAAAAAAGCGCTGAAGTAGCGAAATAGTTGAAGTATAGTTTTCTAATCATATGTGTTGTTATATCCAGGATTGGTTACATAGAAAGTGTTGCTCAAATCTAGGCCACCTTGTCCACGTGTCACTTATAAGAAGCAGAATGAAGTTTTCAAAATCTTTGACCCCTCCTTCTGTCTGTGCACTGACCTCTGATTGGCTGACGTGCAAACTTACCTGCTCATGTCTACAGGGCCACCTGTACGCACAGACGAGTCCATCATCACCACCTGCTCAAGACTTGGACCCAGCTGCCTCATCGCATTAAATCCAGTCACAGAGCTTCATCAGTGGACAGCCTGTGAGGGCAACCCCAAACATGACAGGCCCTTTCTTGACCTCAGTATGGCCCAGCTAAGCATTCATGCTAAAATCCATTCTCCAATTTGTCCTAATTGGTTTTTGACCCCATGGGAGGCATCGAGTCATGTGATTTAAATAGGTCCCTCCATTTAATGAAAAAAAAAAAATAATAATAATGCTGATATGAGATTTGCATTGCTCTAGCTCAAAAACGTTTGAATATTACATTGTCTCCGGATCACTGCTGGCATCTAAAGAAAGATTTTCCAATCTATGACATTTCTGTTGTAGAAAACCAAATAGTCACTAGCATAATGTCCCTTTTTTGCCCAGAGGCAGACACTTGGTACAGGGTATGCTTATTTTAAATCCTTTGCATTATATTTGCAATCCTCTCTGCATCAACAGCCCAGTGATTACTAGAAAGGTCTCATATGATTCCCCATTTACCAATGGCAGGGTGAATGTGCAAAGATTTATCTGAGTTTACCAAGTCCTAGCAAAAGGTCAGTAAAAGTATTGTATGATTATTCTTTTCACCTATCTCCATCTTTCTGCATTCAGTTTCTATACCAGATCTCACTCAGAAAGAGGAACTGAGAATGGAGACACTTTACAGTAAGGTTCAATTTGTTAACATTATTAATGCATGAGGTATCATGAAGTAGCAATGATATTTAGAGGATTTGTTAATCTGTTAATGTTCATTTATAATTATAAATATATAATCAATATAAAAATTGTTAATGTGTGTCTGTTCATAGTACATTAATGTTGATTTATATGGCTTGAAAGGTTAAACATTTTATTAGTATATGTACAGATTATGATTAAACTAGATTAATGAATGTTGTCATTATTAGTTCATGGTACATAATGCATTGACTAATGTTAACAAATTAAAGTGTTACTCTGAGAATACATTTTAACCTTACAATTTAAATCCATGCATTCAAAAGCAACACTTTTCCTGTGGAAGTAAATAAATGAAAAAAATAAATAAATAAGACAAGCAGTGCAAAGACATTAACTTCGGAACTTTGATTAAAGAAGTTGGAGAGACAAAAATCTAATATCTAGAAGATGGTCGTATTTCCGGCCCTTTGGGTGTTTCTGGCTGTGCTTGCAGTGATAGCTTCAATATTATACACTGTAATTCAGGCGAGGGGGAATAATTGACCTGTCAAATCTGAGATAGAAGGAGTCCCATCACTCAGAGGTGACAGCACAGAACCTGGCTAATAACAACCAGCCTCTAGCAAAAGGAATCTTGTTGTCTTTGAAATTGCTACATTTTCCCTGAAGGACTATTAAAATGTAAGGTATGATATATTTTATCTGTGTTTTTTTTTTCTTTCTCAGATTGTGGAGAACCAGCCTACCTTTTTCCCTTAAGTGTCAAATTTTAGATACTCTTGGCTTGTCTTAGGAGGAAAACATATTTATTAAACCAGGAAATATATATTTAAGGACATTTTTTCAATGCATTGAAAGAGACTGAATAGTGCACATGAATAACACCTATGCACCGACATACATTTATAAGCCATTTATTGTAATAAAGTAAATGTATGAATCTAAAAGCTTATTTTAATTTAATGATTCTTTCTCTCTGTGACTCTCTTACGCTGTCTTTCTCTCTCTTAAATGCTTTTTCTTTTGACTGTGCATTAGGCCTGTGACACATGTACTATAGTACAGTGCAGTTATTGCAAGAGAGGAGGGTGGTTGGCGTTCCCACAGCACAGCATTCCCTAATCATCCCATGCTGAGTGATGGAGCGTACGGTCTGCTCCGGGCTCAATAAAAGCAGCTGAAATGTATTTCAGTCTCAAGGCCAGAATAATGATCTTGCTTTTGCTTTTGTATGGAAGGGTGCATGAGCAGCGTATGTCATTTTCATCAGGCTCATTGTAAATCTGCTGAGGGAAAGGGAAAAGAAGAATAGGCAACCGAATGAAGAAATGGTGACAACGATAGGTGACTAACTTGACATTAAGATTATTACTTAGGTTCTCTTTTCAGGTTAGAGAAGAAAATTTCTTTCTTGGACTTAGGCTTTTGCGAGAAATTGTTTTTCAGAGGCTTTTTGTTGAATGTAAGATTATTTTAAAATCGATGGCAGAGAACACATTGTGCCATGCACTTCATGGAATGGTGGAGGCACGGAACCCGCAGGCTATTGTTGTGCTTTGTTTTGTTTCTTTGTTGTGGTTTGCTTTGGTCTTAAGTCTCTTGTGGGTCTGTTATTCAGTCATTCAATTCGCGTTGCCGTTTGAGTTGGGTTATCAAACATGCATCATCAAAGTTTGCGAGCCCACACAAAAATCTTGCTGGGATATCCCGGAAATTATGTTTTTTGGACTGTAATATTCTAAACCGGACCACGGGGGGGGGGGGGGGGGGGGGTGGTGTCACCTTGTTACACTTTTGATGTCAAAAATGATCGGCCTACAAAAAATGGCTTATTAATCACTCATTATACTATATTATCACCCAATATTGGATTCAATTTTTTTGTCAACTTGTTCTCTTTCAGTTAGGACTGGTTTTACAGTATATTTCTATTTGCATCTGATTAATAGTAGGCCTCATTTTTTTAGTCAAAAAAACATTATTTATGAATAACTTTGGAAATATTAAATAAAATATAAGGAAGAAAAATGCACTGCTGATCACACTAGTCTACTTTAATGTTTCACAAGGAAGTTTATTTTGTACAAAATGGTACATAGTTACACTTGACTCATTTTTAACAGGGAACATCACAAGTGTAATAGGGTTTTGAACACAACCTGAGGGTTAAGTAAACAGTATTTGTATAACAACATGTCATAGACCTTATGCACCAGAGAAACAAGCATGCAGTCATCTTTAAAATATTGTGTTTGAACTTCTGTTTTTGCGATAGCTCTGTATATTTCTATGGCAATGCTGTCAAAGAGTAATTAGCTAGTGAAGTGGATTTACTAATTGTAGAGTTAACGAAAGTTATCATGGGCATTGTAATGCTTGAAGCGGATGTCATAACATATGTAGGTAGACAAGGAAGATTAAAAAAATGAGCACCTCATTCATAAATCCATAAGATCTTACCTTCATGCTGTCGAAATAAAAACTGGAAGACAGCAAACACAACGAGCGTTGCGCTGAAAAGGGACGGGGCTACATAAGGTCTAATTATTTATTTTTCTTACTTTACTTACTCTTTTTCTTATTTTTCTTTTCTTTTGCTTAAAAAAGTATTTGACAGTGGCATAAGAAAATAAACTTAATTCTAGATATATTTTCTGAAAACAAATTTTAATATTTCATGCAATTTTGCTTCAAGTAAATTTTTTAGCAGGAATACAAGATAAAAATGGTCATTAAGAAAGTGATTTTGTGCGGTGTGTATCTTACACTGGCCTTCTTGCCTAGCACACCGAATGCATATTAAAGCAATTGTCATGTTGCAATAGCTTGAAATGACTGGTCATTGCAAGCGATCACATCACAACCCACAACGAGCGATCAATCATTGACTAACCAGCAGAGAACTGGCAGCCACCCTCTCATCCGCCCACTCTGAGTGTAAAGGTCAGCCGTGCTCAGTAGAGGAATAGTTAGGCACTGTCAAACACTTCCACTTTGCTGTGATAAGCACTAGAATTAGCATGCTTGTGTTTGTGTGTAGGTGTATGCATTTCTAATTCAGTGCATGTGTGAAAGTGTGTGTGTGTGATTGGTGAGGGGGCAGCTGTCTGAAGTTATTGATGCTGGCAGAAACTGATCAAACTCTTCTTCTCTTGCTCCTGTTCCTTTGCTTTAGCCTGCCACTTTTGATTAGCAGCTGAAGACGCCTTCATCAGGACCTCACACACACACACACACAAATGCACACATGCGCTTTTGTCCTCGGCAATAACTGTGAGTGACACGTGTTGATGAATTATTTTGTGTTGAGAGAGCTTCATGGACAAACATGCATGACTAATGCAGTTCCACTGTCAGCTGTAAATGACAAATCCTTGGAGCAGCAATATTTGTTTAGAGCATTCAGTAATTTGACAGAACTATCATGTACACATTTATTAATATGTTAACAGCAGCGCAGCACAGATAACACTGTGCGCTAGGGATTGTGTATTTCAGCATACCCTAATAAGGGTCATTACATGATAAAGTATTTCCACGGCTGCACAAACCAATTTTCTCAAGTAAAATGCTCTCAAGTAATCAGACTTTTGCCTGTCGGCATGAAGTCTGGGCCTGTTTGGCCTGCTTATTATTGCCAAGAACTGCCCATTTGAACAGAAAACTTCAACACACTCTCATGGCAATTCATTTTGGTAATTTGGTGGTGAATTCATAAAAATGTTTGGTTTGTGGGGCATTTCTAATCTGTGACCTGGTTAGAAAGTCGGATTTGTAACCCGAAGGTCACTGGGTTCAATTCTCAATACCGACAGGAAACGACTTAGTGTGGCTCCTAACCCCCAATCGCTCCCTGGGCGCCGCAGTGAATAGCTGCCTAATACTCCGGGTGTGTGTGTCTGTCCACTGTTTGCAGTTTGCGTGTGTGTACTCGCTGCTACTAAGTTAAATGCAGAGGACAAATACTGAGTATGGGTTGCCATACTTGGCCTTCGCGTCACTTTATTTCACATTTGTACAATCTTATTCATGCATCTTGAGTGAGGGGTGCACCTTCATGCTTTTTTTATTTTCTAAAAATGTGTTTCACTTGTAGGTGCCATTCAAGCTGCTTTTTCACTGTGTATGTAATGAATCCCTCTAGTGGAAGTTGTAATGAATTTTTCAATTTTCAGAACATATTATTGGACAATGTAAGTTATTTTTTCTCATTTATTTAATTATAATTGCCCATTGCATTAAAGTATTATTTTTTTAAAGTAAGTTAAAGTTGAAATGGTATATAAATATATTTAAAAAGATATATAAATATTCTACAGCATCTGAAGCTCAAATTGATTCTGCAAATCCTACATCTGCCTTAAATCACTCACTGCATAAATCCAGCATCTTGTAAATTTACTTTGTTTCCAGATAGACTGTTGCAACTTTCTTTCAGATTGAAAATGACAATTTCAGCCAGTTCCTGTCATTTTGCACAATATGAATCAGATGGCCTGTGGGTTTTCTGTTCGAGTCTGACACTACATTGGACTGTTCACCTGAAAGAAGATTCAGACAGAAACTCAACACATTTTCATGCCTTTTTTAACCCAAAAATATGCCTGAGCATTGACATCACTTAAAGCGGCTTGGTTCTTGTCACCATAGAAGCCAGGCAGGGCCGCTATCTGCCTACACAGAGGGGTGGACTGGACACTGATGAACATGGTGGAGGGTATTGCTGGTATGCCCCATTGAATTGGACCAGTAAGGAGCTGATGGTGAGCCAGGTTGGCAGGCTTCTATGGCAGGGTCTGGTGTCTAGTTGTCTTTGCCCAGGTGTCCTGAGTGCTTGGTCTGCACTCAGTCATGTTTAAGGAGAAGTTTTGAAGGCATATGGAGAGTCAGTTTGGACCACTGGCAGACCAGCATCCCACCTATTAGACTAATTAGATTAAGATGGAGGGAGAAAGACTTTCCTGTCCTACACCCAGAAAATCTGTACACATTCACATAAATGCTTGTTTGGCTAGAAAACACATCATAAACATTATTTTTAATGACAGTTCGCTAAATTTGCAGCTCCCTGAACTAAGTTTGTAACATTAAGATTAAAATGGCAGGGTAATAATTCAATACCTCAAATCACATTTTACTTTAGATGACAAATTTACCGCCAAACTATACAATCTTGCATTTTAAGGTTTTATGATTGTTACATTAGTGAATTATGCCTCAAATCACAAGAGACGCATGATTTAAGCGAGGCTATTCAGATCAGTCTTACACTGACTGGTTTAGTGAGTAAACCATTCATGGGCAACAGTACATTTTCAGCACTTCATATGGTGATGGAGCAATTGTGAATCTCAGGGAAATAGAATTATAGAAGTAAAAAAAAAAAAACGTTTTGGACAGCATGTGTTACTCTTTCTCTTAATACAGGGAGGATTGTTTCATTGTGCAGAGAATTGTGAGAGCCTCACACCCATTAAACATAATGAATTCTCTTTGAAGTTTTGGCAGGTTTGTTCACTTAGTATTTCATTGTCATTTTAAAAATGGGTAGACATTTACTAGCCTGGTAATACCAAACTCTGCTACTTCGCTTTGCTTCGTAGACATAGTCTGGCATGGCATAATTGAAAAGGGTTTTCTTTCTCGCGGAGGGGGGGGGGGGGGGCGGGCGCTTGTCTGAAGTTTAAAATCATTGGTTACCCGTAAGCCAATCACATAACGTTTGGTTATGCGCATGCTCAGCCGCATCTAACTTCCACTGTAAACACATGTATGATGCGAAAACAAAACCATCAAGCGTAATACCGGAGGTGAACATGGCTGTGAACGATTTTTGCAGATTATGTGAAGTAAATCCACGCATCCACGGTACAATCAGCGTCTACATCACGGCTCTCAGCCCGCCCTCTGTTCGTTGATTGGCCGGCTGTTTTCAGGCCGGAGGAAAACGGAAAGCTATTACGCTGTTTCAGACTGAGTACAGAAGCGAAATGAAATTGAGCGGAAGTAATAAGTCTGACATAGTCAGGCAAGACATTTACAACAAGGTTCGAAATGTTAACATTAGTTAATAAAATAGTGAAATAATAATAAAAATTTATTACTGTTGGCCAATGTTAATTTCTATGTATGAAATTGAACATTTAAGGTTGTATAAAATAACATTGAATGTATTATAAGCAAATGTGAATTAACAATGAACAATATTTATAAATGAATATTAACTTAAATTAATAAATGTTGTAAAAGTATTGTTCATTGCTAGTTCATGAAACCAAATGCATTATCTAATGTTTAAAAAATGTATAGTTTTATACATTTTGCTCCACTGAAAAAAACTCTTGATCTTCCTACTTTCCTTCCTGGATCTGAAAGTCCAGGTTATTTCCGAAGCCTTTGCACTTGTGCTGTGGACAGCAACCTCTTTATTTCCATTGGAGCTGTTATTGTTATTATTTCAGACACCACTGAAAATGGAAAGTGAGGAGAGAAGCAAGCAATCTACCATGATGGTGGGGGGCCGCAAATCAAATCTAATGGAGTGCAAGTTTACGGATATACGTTCCACAGTATATATACATTTTCAATACATGTTTTACATTTATTTTTAGATTTTTTTTTATAGTAAATCAAAACATGTAAATGTGGAAATCTGATCTATACAATTTGTGTTGTAAAAATGTCAAAAAAAATAAAATAAAAAAAAACACCGGAATCATTGGTAAAAATGAATTGGTCAGTTCTGAGCAAAAGCCAGCATATTCTCTGTACAGTATATATTTGGGCTCTCTTCTTGCCCTCCTCAAAGAACAAGCATTAAGGCTGTAATTGGATCAGTAAAAGCTGGAGAAAAGTTTTCTCCCACAGCACGCACAAAGCCCAGCCCTCCTTTAACCTAAATTGTTAATGGAGACAAATGTTCTAGTGCATCCTGGGAGATTTCACTAATGGGGGAAATAACAAGGGGTAAAGCAGGAATGCTTTTCAGAAGAGGCTTCGCTTTTGGGGCCCAGAGACTGCTGGGTACTCAGTGCTGATGCCCGAACTCCCCACGTCCCAGCTCCTTTAATACAGTGAGTTAATCTAACTGACAGAACATCATCAAACTCTCTCTCCTCCTAGCTTTTCCTCCCTGTCTACTTTTCAAGAGAGCTAAATCAACAGAGTAAAGACACCCTCAAACCCCACACCGTTTTTAAGAAGGAGAATTCTGCAAACCTGCACTTTCGTCACAAAATATATATCTCAGCACAACACTGCATCATCTCAGCATGGAATTTAGGAAGTTCTGGAAAGTTCAAACGGAAGACTTCAGCAAATCTTTTCTAACTTTGAAATGATCTCGTCAACAAAACATGAGCAATGGCCTAAAAAGGCCCCCCAAAAAACAGGTTAAGCCCTGTTTTATCTTTCCTGGAAAGAAATGTGATGAGTTTGAGCTCAAGAAAATCCTTGGTTAAATAAAACTTGCTTTGCTAATACATGTATGAAGTTACTTCGTTTGATTTAATTTGCTGGTTTCTTATCACATAGAAAACATGCTGCTGCACACACAACAGTCTGAAAAAGACCTTGTGTTATACCTTCCACTCTGTTTGCAAGCACAATCAATGAACTGTTGTATAAAGCAGATACAACTGACCATGGATCATTTATTGCAAAAATAAAATAATAAAAAAACAAGTGTGGCTATATGAGTGTCAAATCAAGTTAGTCGCGCAGTAGTTTTATGAATCAAATGTATTATTTCTACTGTGTCCGAATCAGCGGTTGTCAGAACTGCGTTTTTATTACACAATTTAATTAAATTGTGATTTTATTTTGTGCAGTATTTTTTTGTAAATTAAAATAAGCAAGAAAGAAAGAAAGAACGAAAGATAGATAAGGGTTTTGTGTTACTTTAAGCTAAGGTAGATCTGTGAAGAATACAAACGACCTTTTTCTGCTTTATATTATAACTTTAGTCTCTTAATAGTTTCTCATCCCAATTTCTTAATAAGCACAAACTGTAGGCTAACCCTCGCGCTCTCTCTCTCTCTCTCTCTATTTTTTTTTGGGGGGGTTTGATTTCCATATCTGGATTTCCACTCACCCCGGGATAACTGTTAACCTATAATGAAGAAATTAGTCTACCCGAAAATTAGATTTCTCAAGAAAACAGCAGTTCTCTTGTTGACATCAGTGTGACTGTCTGACTCCAGGAGGTACTGATTACTCAACTCATCTTTGATTCTCTCTCTCTTTCACACTTTAAATTGAGAAATGCATTTTGTATTGTTTTTGTACGCTCAGATTAGATTTTCTTTCCTTTTTAAAGTTCCTTCAATATGTGCACTTCAGAAAAATAAACCAGGTTTATATGAATGTGTTGGTAAGAAAATCAGATCCTTTAAACCCATTTTGCCTTTATAAGCAAGTTGACGTGCATTTAAACTGAACGTGAAAGTTACCTATTTTACATGTTTCCGCGTCATGTTTTGCTTGCTTTCTCACTCTCGGGAGAGTTGCTAAAATGTTTTTGATCTCCACAGCGTGAGATGTCTTAATTTCACATCGCCCTCGTGACATCATCTCCCCCCGCTTCTGCCGCGTTGTAATCTCTGAGCATCAGCGCGAAGAGAAGAGCAGGTATTTTATAATCTTCTCAGCGTATGAATGACACGCCGTCAGATATATTTAAAGCCCACAGGGATAAAACTAGCACCTCACCTTGAATGGATAATGCTCTGCATATTGATATTCTCTTTCTTTTTCTCCTTTGCTCCCTCATTTTCTTTCTCAAGCTCCATTTCTTTTGTCGGCACTCAACTGGCATTATGGGAAATCTGCAATACAAAGTCAGAAACAATTCAGGGATACTAAGCCACAGAGCAGTCCCACAGTTAATTTATTTCAAATCCAGCTTTGCTCTACCTACAGTATAGACTATGGCCCTTATTCGCAAACCATCTGCACTCCTCACCCGTCCCCGTGCCTTTCTTCTCATCCATATTAGACAGCTTGGAGTGAAAGCATTATTAGAGCTAACTTTTGAAAAGACTCCACTCAAGAGAGCTTCTGTACAACAGCTCTGATTTGAATACATTTTGAATGTCAATGTCAGAGAATTTAGGTATGATTTGGAAACACGATTAGACAATAAAGTTTTGAAAAGTTTTTCTTCAAGGTGCTTCATTATTTTCAGAATAGAAAACCTGGAGGATAAATTATTCATACTTTTTTTGGAAGATCATCCACAGCTCGCTGGTGTAACCGCAGATATGTGTCTGTAGAGTTAGACAATTACTCCAGCATTGAACATATGAGTCAATGCTTCAATGGAGAACGCTCATCAAAAGTGCGACTTGAAGGCTCACGTTCTGCTTTGTTTGTAACGTGATGTCATGTTTTCGGACTGCAGGAGAACAAGCGTGACGCGCCAATGCAACACTGTTTGAGCATTGTCATCAGGATATTGTTGGAACAATGTCAGGATATCAGCTGATTGAGTGGTTCAAGTCCAAAAAGATCTATAATTGAAAACGAGAAAAAGAGAAGATTGTAGCCTGTCAGGCATTCTGATATCTTTTTAATTACATTTCTTTTTCCGAGTGTCTAACGGGGAAGTGATGGTTATGATGATAGGCACAGCTCAGCTGCAGAAAGCTGCCTTCATTAAAAAGCAGGATCTTCAAGAATGTACTGTACGACTAATTAAAATGGGAAAGGGGAAAGCTAGAGAGGGTGAGAATAAGATGGAGGAAAAATCTGCTATGTCTACATAATTACTTTTGCCCTTCATTTGAAGTTTTATTTTGCTAGGAATTTCAACCTTGAAATGAAAGGAAATACCCATAAAGACTGGAAAATGCTGCTGAGGAACATATAATTATAAAAGGCTGTGAACGGATTGTGTACCTGACCACAGTTCCATCTCACTCTCCCTCTCTGTTTTTCAAAGAGCTTTGGTGACATCTCCAATGCTAAATTGGCAAAAGTTATGTTTTCAAATGGCAACACAAGGCAAAGCAGGAGTGTGATTCCCCTCAAATCTAATTCATTAATTGTTATGCTTCAAAATGTTTGAAAACAGAATAAGGGCATGAGAAATAATTAGGAACCTACAGCATGAGCAAGATGTTATTTTAAAATTCAGATTTCTTGTTTTGAACATCATTATCAGGGCATTTCTTCCCTCTCCCAAGGCAAATCTAATAACAACAAATGCAATCTTCTCAACATTTTTTTTTTTTTTTTTTAATTACTGGAATGTTTTTTTATTTGTTTATGTTCTAATAATTTATCTTTTATTTATTTGTGTTGATGTTGCTTCCTATAATGAGTGTCAAAGTCTGGCTGTAGTAGAAGTGCTATCTGAAATGCGAGGACTTCATGATAAGGTAGTTTTATTTTTTTGAAAATCCTCTGGCCCTTAGGAAGTGCAGCTCATCTGACACAATTAGGCCAGCATAGCCTTTGATGATGACGTAGGGTTGAGTGCGCGTTTTGATTTGTCACTGTGGTAATGTTGAGAGCTCACCTCCCATTCTGTTGCCCACAGCTTGCCTTTAAGCTGAAGTGCCATTAGTAGCTTTGATTATCACCATATGGTCACAATGCAGACAATATAGAAAATGACAGTATAATGTCTTTCTGAGACTAGTGGACCTGTTAATAGACTATATATATATATATATATATATATATATATATATATATATATATATATATATATATAGACTAACTAAAAGGACCATTGCAGACATTAAAATGATACTAGACCTTAATGGAATAAATATATGTGCTACGCATCTGACATAAGGAGGCTCTGCGGTGTCCAGTATTAGCGAGGCGCATGATTAAGGTGGACACCGTGGCGCTAGCAGAGCTAAGCTTTGGGTATCCTGCAGGGTGTGAGAGGATCACCTCTGGTGCTGCGGTCAGCGTTGGTTCAGCCTGAATGAACGCCAGCTAAATGAACAAACTATGTTCTGTACAATCATGTAACCCATCAATGGTGGAGGGGTTGATAGTCATGGCTCGGTCCAGATGGTACGACTTTTTTTGTATTTCTATTGCACTGATTTTGGTGGAAATTCAGCAGAACTGCTGTAGGTTTAAATGAGTTACATGGAGCTGAGAGTACAGCACTCTTTTTGGTATCAGAAAGCTAATTATTAATGGATTAATGTACAGTCAGCCAGTCATTGTCACAAATTAAATAAAAGTTCAAGTTTAAAATATTCTATTACTTTACTCGGAGATAAAATAGTCACTTGTGACAGGCAATTTGCACTTAGTGTAAATAGACACTCCTAATAATCTATAACGAAGAATACAATTAGCTACCAGAAAAACAAAAAAAAATTAATAAATATATAATGAATTTAAAAATAATTAATAAATACAAATATTTATTAACTGATATATTATAATTCCAAATCCAAGTACAATTCAACTATTTCTATAGATTAGTTGGCTAACATATTTAGCTACATTAACACATTGTCTTTTTAAGTAGTTTTAAATTTAATTTAAAAGAAATTTTTCCCTCTATCCGTGAGATTTGTGTCCTGAGCTTCTAGTCATTTATCAAACATTTTATTAACATCATAAATAATATTTATAATATTTATTCTTTTATTTGTATTACTTATTTTTATAAAAAAAATATACATTTTATTTTTTACTTTATTCATTGTATTATAAGTCTAGCTATTCTGTCTCAGTACCTTCATTTCTTAGGCAACATTTTTAATTTGTAAAAAAAAAAAAAGTATTCTGTTAAAAATAATTGTATTGTAATTATATGAATTATTTTGCCATTTAATATTTTGGATATTAACATGCAAAGGAGATGACAACTACAGAAATATTATTGCATCTTCCGGATTCCAATGTTTCTGCATGTGCACTGCATCTGCACAGAGGAAAATGTTACACACACAAACACACACACACACACATACTCCTGCACACAAAAAATAGTTTTTTAGTTTTTTTTTTTTTTTTTTTCCTACAAATGGATGAGATGGTGTCATTGCCTTCCCAAAACTCAGCAAGCCAGATGGATCCGATGTCATCCCCCACCCCCCAACACTTGTCAGAAGAGTGCTTACAGTCTTCACAGACCAGTAATCTTGTGAAAGCGAGGCAGGTTACTGCTGGCATCATATGTCACTTTGGGTAAAGTTGCTGTTGATTTTCACCCATTTTTTTCTTTCCTCAGTCTGAAAAAGGCGTGTTACTGTCATTGCCAGCTGTGGTGGCTCAAAACTCTCAGCTGGGTGTGAGAGACATCTCGTCTAATGGCTGAGGATGTTGCTCTCTGAAGCCTGTTATTGTAGTCACAAAAGTGCTTAATAACTGAGATTTCATTTTGGACTCTTGTTTCCTTTCAGGCGATACGCTGGCATCCCAAAGGAAATACACCCTGATTACTGCAGTCATAAATTACATGTATTGAATTATAAAAATGCCCATATTTTTCTCTCTGGATGGGACTTTTTAGATTATTACTGTAATGACTTTGAAATAGTGAGTAGTCAGAGATATTTTTTTCTCCTGCTAAAATTGCGGCCCCAATTTTTCACTTTTCTTTCTTTTGCTCTGTGAAGAAAGCTGTGACCAGGCACTTGCAACTGCGAAATGTATAATGACATGTGGGACATATGAAATATGATTCCCAGTCACACAAAGAATTAAATGAGGGGCAAGGAGTTCACGGTTTCTTAATTAGTTTGCAGTATATGCGTAATTATGGCTGAATTTTAAAATGCACTTAAGGCATTCCTCTCTCTATTCAGATCTAGTTCAAGGATGTCCTGCAGATACACTGTAGAATCAATCCAATGTTAATCGACTGCCATAATGTAATTACTCCTTGTATCCACACACAATGAATAGCCGTTTACAATGCTCAGCGGTGCAGGCAGTGATTACACAAGTGTATATGTAAAGGTTGACGCGACTTGTTTGAAAATGAGTACATGTGACGTTACTAAGGAATGATCAATATATGCATTGTGTGTAGTCTCTAGTGATACTATAGAGGCTTTAACTAAAAATCCTGTAAAGCAAAGAATGGTTCCTCCCAATCCACCTTCCCCTGTGCCACTGGCTTTGAATGTCAAGCTTCTATGAGCAAGTCCTTCTAAGTTTTTTTTTTTTTTTCCTGGAATGATATAACAAATAACTAACTTAGAAATATACTCAATAATAGGATTCAATCCAATTTAATGCTTGTGCAGTTCGCTCACAGCCTGATGATGTAATCTCTTGCCCATTATATTGCTAAATCTGGCAATAAATAAATAACCTGCCAGGGAGAATTTGGGAATTGTTGTTAGTTAGGCTCGGGTGATTCAGGTGGTTATTGGATGTACACGAGCGGATCAGTGCGTATTTCTCATCTGGTGAGGTGAGGAATAAACGCCCTTTCTTAGATACAGAAAAGGTGTGGAAAGGAGGGAATGGAGAAGTTATTAAATCTGAACAAAATGTACGTTTTACTTTTTGTACTAATGTATGTTTTAAAAGGATAATTCACCAAAAAAATTAAATTCTGTCATAATTAAATCACCCTCAAGTAGTTCCTTACTCCTATGACTTTCTTTTTTCTTCTAAACACATAATTTATTACAATGTCTGATCTGCTCTTTTTCATACACTGTACATGAATGTTACCAGGAGCTGTTAAGCTCTAAAAAAAACAAAAAGCACTGTGAAAGCATCATGACATTCTAAACGACTTTTACACTACCATTCAAAAGTTTGGAGTCAGTACGGGGTTTTTTTTTTTTTTAATACCCAGTAATAATGTATTAAATTGATCAAATGTGACAGTAAATACTTTAACATTGTTACAAAAGCGTTATATTTCAAATTAATGCTGTTCTTTTGTACTTTACATTTTAAAAATCCTTACAAACTTATCACGTTTTCCACAAAAAAAAGCTCAACTTTTTAACATTGATAATAATAAGAAATGTTTCCAGTTTGCCAATTTATGTTTTGCCAATTTCAATTTCAATTGGACTTTGTCACTTGATTAGCGACTTGTCAGACCCCTATAGCGAGTTGTTTATTTTTCTTCAAAAACGTGACAAGAGTCAACTCTTGTGACTTTTTGGATTGCTGGTTAACATGTTACTCTCATACTCGTTCCGTTGACAGAAAATATGTAAATTAGAACAGCTTTATTCGACATTTGGCTATATATTATATTAAAATTACAGTATGTGAGGAGAGAAAAGACTGCTCCTGGTAACTTTGTGGATGGCCTTGTCCCACCCTACAATCTCCCCAACCATTTGTTCCCATTCTCTCCGCTGGCTCTGTCCATTCATCTGGTCTTGCCTGCCTTGCTGGTGCCTCACAGCTCCTCAGTTCTGCCCGCGCTGCTGACTCCCTCCAGCTCTCCAGCTCTCCAGCTCCACCTCGGGCCCCTTCACCACCAGCACGACTCTGTGAGGTGTATCTCCTGGCTACACCTCAGCCCTCCAGGCCCATGTCTCCACATCTGCCTGTCAATCCTTCATCTCTGCCTTGGCTCTGTGCTCTCTCAGCTCCGCCGTGGTTCACCATCACTCGGGCTCCACTGGTCTCCCTCGTCCCTCCGGCTTCGCCCTAGTCACTCGTCATCCCTGTTTCACTGAGGACTTCCGGGCCTCTGGCTGCGCCTCAGCCCTCCACCCCTTCAGCTCCACCGGGCTCTTCCTTCTCACTAGCCTCGCTGTTGTCACCAGTCCCTCCGGAATCGCCCCAATCTCTGCCTCGTATGCTCAAGCCGGCGACATCACCTTGGACTTCCTTGCCAGCGATGTCACCCCAGGCCATCATCCTGTTAGTTCGTCTGGGGTTTTCACCTGGTCAGTGTGATTTATGTTCAATGTCATTGTGTTTTCATTCATGTGTCTGTGTTTCTGGTGTTTCCTTTCAGCTTAGTCCAAAATTCCCCCTTGTCAGTTGCCTTAGTTACTAATTAGTTTCACCTGTGTCTAGTTTAGTTCCCTTAGTTTGTCCCCTGTATATATAGCCCTGTGTTTCAGTTGTTTCCTGTCGGTTATTGTCATTATATATGTGTGGATTATGTTTGTATTCTCCTGAAAAATTCTCCTGAGCATTTTGGTTGTGGATTAAAGAATATGTGTCTTATTCTGAGTCATTTGTGTTGGATTGCACCACACATGAAGAAATTACATTTGAAAATATATAAAAATGCAAAGCAGTTATTTTAAATTGTAATATTCCCAATATCACTGTTTATACAGTAGTTTTGATCAAATAAATGCAGCTTTGGTGAGCATGAGACTTCTTTCAAAAGCATCACTGACCTCAGTCTTTTGAGCTGTAGTGAATATTCTGAGTCTTCTAAAGCCATTTGATAACTGTTCAGAATAGACTGGATTTTAAGTTGTTGTTGTTCAGTGAAAAGTTTGGTTGCCAACCATAGTTTTTATTTATTTTATTTATGTTTTTCCTTTTTCATATACATGCAGTTTTATAACACATCCCTTCAAGGTATAGTGAAACATTAGTTCAGAAGGAGTGAGTGAAACATCAATCCAGAGTAGTTCAGTTTAGAATTGTTCAGTTCTATATTTTATGTATGTATTCATTCTTTATTTATTTTATTTTTTATTTATTTAAATTTTTTGCTTTTTATCTACATGCAATTTTATAACACATCCCCTCAAGGTATAAAAGTGAAACATAATTCATGTAATAATACAGAGCCTGTACACTCAGCTGTCATTGGTATTCCTCAGACAGAGATGATGATCGAATATGTCTATCGCATATTAGACATGTGCCAGTCATATTGGACACAATCCAATTTGGAATCCATTCAGAGATCATCTAAACCATGCTCTGAGAGTTGTATTCTGTGTACTTAGGGGTTTTTTTTGGAGTCTCGAATTTCACAACAATCACACAGTCAGAGTCTGGCTTCCATGAGGTGAGGGTAGCTCTTCTGTTTTCTCTGTGGAAGTGGATGATCTATAATAGCAATGAAAAAGGAAAATGTAACTTCCCCAGTGCCACAGAAATTTCAGATCCTTTGTAAAGTTTTACCTTCTACCAAATTATCATTGCCAAGCATGCAAGTAATCAGCAGTTTGGGAATTGTCACGTCTCTTTGGGCATAATTGAAACGCAGGTCATAATTATGGCCCACTACTTACACACTGTGACATTGTGCCAGGCGCCGCCACCATCTCACAGTTACACAAACATACGCTTGTCTGCTTCTGTTATTATCACTCATTACCTAAGACTCAAATGTCTGAGTTAATTACAGACTGTCATCACGCAGAGCCCAGCCTTGCTGCTACACTGTGTCCATCACTCCAGCCCTTGGGGTTTATATCCGCATAATCCGTGCTAAGACAGGAGCGTGTCCGTGGGCGTCCATCTAGGTTGTCAGAGCTTAAATGACAGCTGCATGCCTGTAAGATCCAGTGGGATCTAAACGGCTGACAGTTTAGAGTCCACTAAGAGCCATGACCGTGCCATTCATTTCTCCAACAGGGGGTTCCCTTTGCAGAAAGGTATGGTAATAGATCATTTAAACGCACATTCTGGTGCACATGCAAACTTTGGATGATGAGGAAAAATAATACTTTAAACGTAATATAGGCACAATTTGTTCAGCAGGGTTGATGGATATAGTCTCATAATGAGGAATTGATCGTTTTCTTTATGGATTTTGTATTTTGCTAGCCTTTTAAGTATGACAGGCAGGCACACAACAGTGAGACATACTGCTGTTTATCAGTAAATAATGGTGAAAGAGTTTCTTGAAGGCTCATTGATTTATAAATCCAGAAGGGATGTTAAACAAAAGTTATATACACCCCTGCCTGGTACAGTATATCCATCCATCCATTCTCCAAATGCTTGGGGGGGGGGGGGGAGCCTATAGCACTGTCTCAGGACATACTCTGGATGGATGACTAGTCCATCACTGTGGTACAGTTTACAGTATTCAAGATTTGGTCAGTAAGTTATATTTTTGAAGAAATTAATAATTTTATTTAGCAAGGATGCATTAAAAAAAGATAATCAAAAGTGGCAGTAAAGAATTTCAAATTGTTACAAAAACATATTTCAAATAAGTTGTTCTTTTGAACTTTCTATTCCTCAAAGAATCTATCATAAATCTATCTATCATTTTCCACAAATATAATAAACAACTGTTTTCAGTATTGATAGTAATAAGATATGTTCCAAATTGGCATATTAAAATGTTTCTAAAATGTTTTTCTAAAACCTAAAGCTCATCCTGGGTCGACATTTCATTCGGTAACATTAGGCAGTTTTGATTTATGTGCCGTTTAATGTTAATCAGGTTATTTTACATATGCATGACTACATATGAGATCGTTTGTTTCTGCATCATCTTCGCATGTGTTTTGATCAAGAGATTCAGTACTCTTTCAGAAGATGTGTAATTGCGCCCCCTAGCATATAACAGTGGAAACACAGAAAATTCTTTGTTTGGCGGGGAAGCGTTTTCTCACAAATAACAGAAAATTCTGTGTTTGGTGGGGAAATAATTAACGGTTTTAATAAAGCATAGCTAAATCAAACAGTTCTAAAAAAAAAAAAAAAAAAAAAAAAAACATTTTTGTGATTTGTGAGTCTAACCATTATGCCGCGTCTGTGGCAGTCGTGGCCTAATGGTTAGAGAGTCAGACTGGTAACCCGAAGGTTGCAGGTTTGATTCTCAATACCGGCAGGAAATGACTGAGTGTGGCTCCTAACCCCCAATCGCTCCCCGGGCGCCGCAGTGAATGCCGCAGTGAATGGCTGCCCAATGCTCCAGCTGTGTGTGACCACTTATTTGCAGTGTGTGTGTCTACTACTCACTGCTCCTAATGTGTGTGCACTAACTTGGATGGGTTAAGTGCAGACAAATTCCTGAGTATGGGTTACCATACTTGGCCTTCACTTATCTCTCTCTCTCTCTCTCTCTCTCTCTCTTAAATCTCACAATTCAGACTTTATAACTTGCAATTGCAATTTCACAGTATATCCATCAATTGCAATTTCACAATTACGAGAAATAATAAGATAAAAAGTCGCAATTACTAGATTTTTTTTATTTTTTATTCCATGGTGGAAACAAGCTTCCATGAATATGCTACTGTTTGTAAATAAACTTGTGTCATCTTTAAGAGAACCAATGAACATTGGAAGTTTTAGGGCAAGGAGAATGTGGCAGTGTTGGTTTCTCCGAGGTGCCATATTTGTTTTCCTGGAATGGAAATATTGCTTTTATATCTTGGGTTATTGAAGATGAGTGGCCATATGTTGGGGGCAGGAGCACGAGGACAGGCCTAAAGTGTGCAATACAGTCTCTTCACACTGTGGACAGTTTGCCACTAAATCACTTGATAGCTGTACCTCTAATAGGGTTCATGAATCTGAGGTCTCAGAAGTGCTCACTTAAGAGGAGGAACACTAGAAGTGGTAGATGGAGAGGAAGGAGGAATCCAACGCAATGCCTTTAGCATTTTGTCCCATCTCCACATCGCTTACCTTGACAAATAATGTTCCTACCTCAGTCATATCAGCGACGGGGAGAAAATCCCATGAACAGAGGGAGGGAAAGAGAACAGCAATAGTTTTTATGTTTCGTTTTCCTCTGCACTCTCATGCTCTTTTTCATTTCCACTATTGATAGAGGAGCATAAAAATAAAAACCACTTTAGCCTGTGCCGCTGGGGCTGGGATAGCGTGTTATAATCAAATCATTACATTTATTAATGTTCAGATGGCTTTTTAATAGATTTACTTTATTATGTCATTCCTTTCTCTCATCAGTTCTCGGTGGCCTTTTTGTTTTGTTTGTCATTCCTTTTTCATATTTTCTGTGCTGTAAGCCCATAGGATATTTGTCCTAAAGAGAAAAACATAGAGCACATGGGAAACATTGGTGATATTTCTGCCACCCCCTCCCCACATCCCTCTTCATAATTTGTTTTCAAGACCAATGTTCTGCCCTGCCATACAATCTTGGTGATGTGGTTTTCTTGCTGCTCTTTCTGTACTCTCATTTCTCAGAATTCTGTTTTATATGTGCTTCTTTCATCAGCCAAAGGTAAAGCAGCTCTAACAGTGCATACATTTGAAGTAGTTGGTGTTTGCAGACGGCATCAACAGAAATCGAATAATTCAACAAAGCCTCAATGTCGCAAATTGCAAAGTATTACAATACAGTATATTGCCCACTAAGAGATGGTTATGCTTTTTCAGTACAGGTCAACAAAGACTCAAGCATTTAAAGCCTGGATTACTGGTGACATTTTCAAAGTTTTAAAGACCCGATGAGATCAAAATGAGAGTTTTGCGGCTTTTATTTGCCATCTATATGCTAGTGTGCTTCTAAAGATTTCCAGATTCACAGTCTTTGCTACATTATAAATTTGTTTCAAGTCAACACAGGAAGGAAAACTTTATAGCAATTAGCATGCTTTGAAATTTGGAGATAAGTGTATTTGCTTGCTTACTATTTTTTACTTTTTATTACAAAAATATTATCAATATCTTTAGGACAAGGAATAAGGATATTACATAAAATACAGCTTTCCTTGTAAACATTTGAGAAATGTATCCACCTCCCACCTAGAAAGTCTGTGGATTTATTTCTTCAGCCAAAAAGTTAGTTCACACTTTAGTTTATTTCATGGATATATTATTCTTATTATCTGCCAATCCATATGCCTTTTGTCCCACAAAAATATGAAAATTATAATTGGACACAGGGATGATTGTTGCAAACCCAACTCCTGTTAAAACCTTAAGTGAAGTGATTTGAGAAAGCAGCTGAAATGGCAGGTGGCAAAATACCAATTATATCACAAAAACGTGTTTTCCTTTAAAAGTGTGTGTCACATTAGTGGAGAGAGGGGGTGACAAAGAAACAAAGTAATTAGTTTCTTTTTCTCCTCTCCCCCGCATCACACTTGTGTTTAAAGAGCTCTTTTAACCAACTGCCTATTTTCCATACTATGCTAAGGATAAAATACTTTGTACAATTACATATCTAGCATGTAGGCTAAGTTTTTATTAGTTAGAGATTGTACACAGCTTGACTTTATATTTTAAACTAATCAGTGTTATCTTTGTATTTATTTACTATAGTATTTATTAATATTTATTAATAAAAATTACTTAGTATTATTTAGGTTTATAGGCCTGGTTTTACAGACAGGGCTTAGATTAAGCCAGGATTAGGACATTTAAGTAGCTTTTACAAACGTGCCTTAGAAAAAAATACTGGTGTGCATCTTGAGACAAAACAATATTTTTTTTTTATAATTAATTAATCATTTTAAGATGTCAGTGAAAGTTGCTTTCAGTTAAAACAGCTCAAATGTGCATTTTAGTCTGGGACTAGGCTTAAGCTGTCTAGGAATCCGAGGGTTGTTTTGATCTTTTTTATTATATATTTTTAATTTTGATAAATAAATAGTCATTTTTGCAATGTCATTTTATTCGTTTTTGAAATATTTCTATTTAGCTTTATTTTATTACCGTTTTAGTTTTATTCATTTTAGTACTTCGAGTACTTTTTTTTTCAGTTAGTTGCCAAGACAACATTTTTAATTTTCATATTTTTTATTTCAGCCTTAAACGTTTGAATCGTTTTAGTTAACAATAACAACACTAGAACTACTGTCAGTCAACTACTGTTGTCATAAAATTTGCTTTACAGTGAATGCTGTACGTCTATCTTTTCATAGGAGTAACAGTAGGCCCTACTTCTTTTTCTTCTTGCTGTTGTTTTTTTGTTCTTTATGATCACATTTTCTTGTTATTGATGATGATGCCATTTTATTCGCTGTGCGCTGTTTTTGTTATACACCAAACCTACCCTTTTTTGATACAGCACATTTCTAAGAGCTCCCACCTCCACCATCACATTTGAAATGTGCCTTTAGAGAGCCACTCACTCTGACCTTCTCACAACTAACATCATTTTGAAGCAGCTGACAGAATGTGACATAAAATGGCAGTCTGACCTCTCAAGCCTATTAGAATTTTTTTCTGTTTTTCATTCACTGTGCAAAATGGAGAGACCCAATGTGAAATTTGATGTCTGCTGAACATAAGAGGAAAGGTTGCATTTGAGTAGGTCGGCAAGTGAAATATTCCACAGTCTCATAGCGGAGCTCTTAGTTCGGTTGTCTGTAAGGCTGCCTACCAAGACATATAATGATTCAAAACTAAGTGGGGTGTCCCCGCGCAATTTGACAATCGTAGCAGGAATGGTACATAATGAGATGTAATACTGTACGTTTCAAACCACCGGGTTTGTTGATTCAAGACAAGCAACCTGTTTCTTATGCTGAGAGGATCGAGAGTCCGTGTCAAGTGTTTCGAAATTGGCTTCTTTCTCCGACCTTATTTTAGAGTGCCATTAATGACCTGTGCGGCAGAAAGGGTGACCTGTCTCTCTCTGTGACGCGTTTTCAAATGGCTGTATAATGAGCTCTGTCAACCGTCTGCATTTGGGATCTGAAGACGACTGCTTTTGGCTCTTTCTCACTTCAAACCGTGGTGAAATAAGCCACCTCACTGCATAATGAGAGGACTGATTATCTAGGCATTATTGTTCGTGTCGTAGCACTGTCTTTGAAGAGGAACGTCTGCTCCCAACACCTTAAGATGTCGCCTATGGTGATTACAACTGGGCTGAGACGGCAGGGTTTGGGATTGTGTCTGCATGATGATAAAAAGCACATATGACTTCTGCAGCACCTCACTGGCACCTTTAGTCTGTTTTCCCCGAAGTCGCAGGCAGGGGATCGTATCTTTGAACTTTCTGAACGCCTTTTGAAAAGCTCTGAAAATTGCTTCCCAAATGCTTTTGGACCATTGGTTATTCAGCTGGCTGCTGCATTTCTAACTATTCACATTCATATTGGAAGGAAGAATAGAACATATATGCGGTATCACAATCTCCCGATGCTGAGATCCATAGTAATGCTAAAAACCCCCAATGACAATCCAGGGTCTCAAACTAATTTCGATGTATAGCAACAGACATAACTCTGTATCTATCGACCTTTCTTTCCGTTCGGCAGCTTACAAACAAGCCAGAGCTTAAAATGTATTCTTAAGTGCTTGTATCATAACATCCTGCTCATGTAGACATACATCATCACAAATATCCTATTCAAGAAAAAAATCTGACACACAGACAAATACAAATACCAGGCTTGTGGAGAAGGTAATAACCAACCTGTCATGTCACATACACTGTTCACTAGATTATGAAGTGATTGAATCACAGTTGGAACGGCAGGGACCATTATACCTGTGAGAGATGTGCAATGTGGTTAAGTCATCATATTTATTGCCCTCACTTAATCTCTTTTGCTCTCTTCCCTTCAATAACAGTAACCTCCCTGCCCCCTCCTTAACGAGCTTAACCAAAGGCCGGGCAGCATCCTCTGTGCAACCAAACATCTTCAGTTCCAGCCAAGGCTTCAAATGATTAGCAACCAAGCAACCACCCCTCAAGGCTCGGATCTGTAGCAATAATACCCAGGCAAACCTAATTACCTAAAGAGATCAACCTTCCCCCTCTACACACTCCACGCTCCCATATCAGGTAAATCTAATAGCAAGGTGCAATATCAGAGAACAATGGCACCATTATTTTTCATCAGTGTTTCTCTGAAACCAACACCTTCGAGCAGCATTTAGCTGAAAGCCGCCTTCTGTGCCACATTTAATCGTGGGTGCCTGCTCCAGATTTCCTTTTGGTCATGTTGTGGCAAGGGGATTGAATTATTGCCTCAAATTCATGAATATGAATTATTACATGGTTTTCACTATCAGTGCTGTGTAAACAGCAAAACAGATGGCTCTTCACTTTATCACTAGTGTTCAATGACTCTTTAAAACTTCTAAGAATCTTCATTGTGGTACACAGGTGTTCACTTAATAGTTTTTGTTTTTCCAGAAGAAATGCTAAGAGCACCTTTACATCTATTTGATTGGCCCTTTTCTCGCTATCAAGTAGCATCACACGAGCAGGAGGGTCGTTGTTTCTTAATATCTGCTTGTGACTTACTATGTGCTTTCAGTACTATTGCGACTGTGATATTGCTTTTACAACAGTATAATAAACAAGAAGTTAAAATTGATTATGCAACTCCTCTTGACTGTGTTTGACGATTCCAGAATGTCAGTTTTATAGTTATGGGGATTTCATTCAGTAACAAAAGAAGTGACAGTCTACATGAGAGAGGCACTGAATCAGTCATTCATCCGATTAATTCAAAAATGCTGATTCATTCAGGTACGACACAAGTGACTGTCTGCGTCCGAAATCACACACTCTCTTGAGTAGGTACTTCTTTTAAATAACTAATTACTTTAAAAGTATATTCTATATAGTATGCATGTGTGTAGTATGGATGTCATTCGGACGTACTGCATTCACCATGTTGTCATTATCATGTGACCTTCCAGCATCAGTCGCTTCACTACCATTCACAATCTCTCCCGTGGCCTCCTGGGATAGTAAAGTGTCCATCGTATGCACACCTCAGAATCTTGCAGATAGTAGTAAGTCACCCGGGTCCTTTTTGCCTACTCTTTTAAGAGAACAGTGAATTCAGACTTCTTTTGTCACATACTGTTTTTCACCTACTATATAGTAATATAAGGATATGAAGGATGCAGCCACTGTGTTTATTGAGTGAGTCATTAAATCATTCACTTAAATAATTAGCCTAATTGTAAATTTGTTGACAAAGTAACTGGTGATATTGTATCTAAAATGTAAGTTACTTAAAGGGGTCATATAATGTCATTTTTGCACAAGCTAATATGATTCTTTAGGGTCTAAATTAAAAGTTTGTAATATACTTTAATTAAAAATTCTCATTAGTATTGTAAGAAAACACTAATTTTACCTGGTCAAAAACGGCTCTGTTTTCAGCACGCCGTTTTCAGTGCATGTGTCTTTAAACGATAATGAGCTTTGCTCACCCCGCCCCTCTGTTCTGTGCGGACACCGTTTGTAACACAATAACACAATAACCATAACGCGTTGTTCATTATAAACATGGGATTATGAATTATATTGAGAACGTCATACATATAAAACATGCCGTAATGTACCCTGAGTGTAAAAATAGCCACATTCATCGTGAAGCGTGCAAGCGATTTGCAAAGATTAATATAAAGATTATTATAAAGGTCAATAAAACATTACACTCACTTCAGTTCTTCTGGAGGTGCAGCAGGAACACGAATAGTTGGTACCGATCCTTTTTTTCAGGAGCAGCTTCTTAGCAAACCAGCTTTTTACTGATCCTCGTTTGTAAAGCAGTCTGGTGTGTGAAATGATTCGCGCAAACATGAAAGCATTGACGTTGATCGTGGGGAATATTCCCTTCGAAAACAAACTCAGCCACTGCGTCTTCAGCGGTTCGGATTTAGGAACATCAATATGACTGCTGTGTTTGTTATTAGACGCAAGAACAGAACACCACAATCACTTAGACGCCATTCTACTCAGTGCTCCAGCTTAACAACAATGAACACGCCGGTCGGCACGTGCTATGATTGACAGCTCGCTCACGAGCGAGGGCGGGGCTGTGTTGAAACGCTGCTGTCAATCAACCATCGTGGGAGGGGCGTCGATTTTGTGACATCACAAAATCGAACAGCTTGATTTGAGATGGGAGGAAACATATAAGAAGATTTAAAAAAAAAACACTGGATGGATTTTTATCATTTTATGATGGTTGTGTAGCCTACAGGCACTGCCAACACACATTTCAGCACAATCAACTTGTAAAAGTTCATGTACCATTATATGACCCCTTTAATATTAACTTGTTTATAAACTCTTGTCA
This sequence comes from Scardinius erythrophthalmus, assembly GCF_964197995.2. Classification (NCBI taxonomy): domain Eukaryota; kingdom Metazoa; phylum Chordata; class Actinopteri; order Cypriniformes; family Leuciscidae; genus Scardinius; species Scardinius erythrophthalmus. The sequence continues at coordinate 16,144,065 of NC_138233.1, read as the reverse complement.
CACTTGCAATTTTGCTGTTGTTTCAAATATCAGTTCAAATTTACCCTTAAATGCACGAATGTTTCGCCAATCATTATTACATATTCAGATCTTTAGTGACCCGGATCTATATCTAACATGGATGGATCGCTATTCGCTACATGTCGCGATAATATAAAACTCTCCTTATATTAGAGTAACAATTACAGCAGAATAAAATAAAGCATATTTTGTTACCTTTTTGATCTGGCTCATATTTCGTGATCTCAAACATATTCTCAAAACTATAATTTTCAACATCTTCAAAATCAACATTTTGATCGCCGACAGCTTCTTCACCAGATCCACCATCAAGTGATGGTGACACTAATGTTTGATTGCGTTCAGTACTTGCTCTGCAGTAAATTGCTGAGCCATTTCATGTTTCGCTGATGATCCTTCCCATTCTTTTGTTTTCTGCCTGCGGGGAGTACATTGTGTATCAGACATTGCCACCTTTTGGAATAAAGGTGAATGGCACTTATTTAGTCATCAAAGATTCAATTATTTTGTGCAGAAAAAAGTCTCGGGTTACGACTGTAACCCTTGTTCCCCGAGAAGGGAACGAGACACTGCGTCGTCGTCGTGACGACACTTTGGGGAACGCCCCCAGCGTAGCGCATCTGAAGTATGAATGAAATCTGTCCAATCCTGATTGGTGCTGCGTCATGACGTAGTAGATGACGGCATAACCGGAAGATACAAAGGGACGCCGGCACAAACACACGTTAGCTCCTTTGCGATGAAGCAAGCGCTCTGCCCGTGATAGGTGTGGCGACGAGACGCAGTGTCTCGTTCCCTTCTCGGGGAACAAGGGTTACAGTCGTAAACCGAGACGTTCCCCTTCGAGGGAACTCGCACTGCGTCGTCGTCGTGACGACACTTTGGGGAACGTAATGCCCACTATGCCACACCGTAATCACGCCCGCCCTAGCATGAAGCTGGAAGACCAGGCACACTTAGGACGCGAGCACTCTGGCGCCAGGCGTCACAGGGAGTTGCAGACTGTAGAACGTATGAAGGTGTGCGGGGTGGCCCACCCGGCCGCCTCGCAGATCTCCTGAAGCGAGACGCCAGAAAGGAGGGCCACCAAGGAGGCCATGCCCCTGGTGGAATGTGCCCTCACGGCCATAGGTGAAGGCAAGTTGCACACCTGATAAGCCGTGGCTATAGCCTGGACAATCCAATTGCTGATTGTCTGTTTAGATGCAGGCAGCCCTTTCTTGGGTGAACCAAAGCACACCAACAACTGGTCTGACTTCCTCCACTGAGAAGACTTCTCCAAGTACACTCTCAGGGCTCTGACTGGACAGAGCAGGTGAAGTCTCCCCTCTTCCGCTGTCACGTGAGGATGGAAGGCCTGAAGAACCACTGACCGTGCCACATTAGATGGCACCTTGGGCACATAGCCCGGTCTAGGATGTAAGATGGCCTTAACTCCGCCGGGGGCAAAATCCAGGCAAGTTGGCATTATAGCCAAGGCCTGGAGATCCCCCACTCTCCTGAGAGAGGTGATAGCAAGGAGAAAGGCCACCTTAAGGGTCAGGTTCTTTGCCTCAGCCGACTCCAGTGGCTCGAAGGGGGCCTCAGCCAACCCTTCAAGTACCACTGCCAGGTCCCAAGTTGGGACTCTGGAGCGAGCCGCAGGCCTCATGCTCCGATCCCCACGGAGGAAACGTACAACCAGATGGTGCTTCCCCAAAGGCCCATCACCTACAGGCGAGTGGAAAGCCCCAATGGCAGCCACATACACCTTAAATGTTGACGGGGTAAGACCGATGGAGAAACGATCTTGGAGGAACTCCAGCACTGAAGCCACTGGGCAGTTAACTGGGTCCACCTCACGCTCTCTACACCAAGTGGAAAACACATTCCACTTCAGGCTGTACAGTCTCCTGGTGGAAGGAGCCCTGGAGCTGAGTAAGGTCTCGACAACACCTGCTGACAGGCCAGCCTCTAGGTACCGGGCCCCCTCAGGGGCCAGACCCAGAGGTTCCACAGCTCTGGCCGGGGGTGGAATATTGTGCCCCTGCCTGCGACAGCAGATCCCTCCTCAGAGGGACCTGCCACGGAAGGCCGTCCAGCAGTGCTACAATGTCCGAGAACCATACCCGGGTCGGCCAGCGGGGTGCTACTAAAAGTAGACTGATCCCCTCCCGGCGGACCCGCTCCAAGACTCCCGGGAGCAGCGCGATCGGGGGAAATGTGTACAGACACAGCCTCGGCCACGTCTGCATCATGGCTTCCAGCACCTCTGGATGAAGTCGCCACTCCCCGGGCCTCAGCCCCTGCCTCGACAGGACGTCTGCTCCCTGATTTTGGTCCCTGGGGACGTACATCGCTCTGAGAGACGACAGTTTCCCCTGGGACCACAGAAGGATCTGGTGTGCCAGTCTGCATAGAGGGCGCGACCTCAGACCCCCCTGATGATTCAGATACGCGACTACAGAAGTATTGTCCGAGCGTATCAGGACATGGTGGCCGCGGAGGTCCGGGAAAAAGCTCCTCAGAGCTTTGTAGACCGCCAGCATTTCCAGGCAGTTGATGTGCCAGGAAGAATGCCGGGTCTCCCACAGACCTCTCGCAAAGCGGCCGTCCATGACCGCGCCCCAATCAGTGAGGGAGGCATCTGTTGAAACGGTTTTCCGGCAACATGATGCTCCCAGCACCGGTCCCTGGGACAGGAACCAAGGTTTCCTCCATATGACAAGGGAACGAAGGCATCTGCGCATTACCCTGATCATACGGAATGGATTTCCCCTTGGGGAAAACCCCTTGGCTCTCAACCACCACTGTAGGGGTCTCATGTATAGCAGGCCAAAAGGTATGACGTTGGACGCTGCTGCCATGTGCCCCAGCAGTCTCTGAAACTGCTTCACAGTGAGGTTGTGGCCTAGCTTCACTCTGGAGACCATCGCCCGTATGGATTCCACCCGTGCAGGAGACATTTGTGCCCGCATCGTCGTGGAGTCCCATACCACTCCCAGGAACATAGTCCTCTGGGAGGGCGTCAACACACTTTTCTTTGTGTTGGGTCTCAGCCCCAAGCACCTGATATGGGCCAGAACGACATCTCGATGCCGAACTGCCATATCGTACGACTTGGCTAATATTAGCCAGTCGGCGATGTAATTGAGTGCCCTGGAGTCTCAGCGGAGCCAGCGCTGCATCCATGCACTTGGTGAAGGTGCGAGGGGAAAGAGCTAGGCCAAAGGGAAGAACCCGATATTGGTACGCTTCGCCCCCGAAAGTGAACCTCAGGAACTTCCTGTGACATGGAAGGATGGATATATGAAAGTATGCGTCCTTCAGATCTATCGTGACGAACCAGTCCTCGAACTGGATCTGACTCACGATGGCTGGAATTGTGAGCATTTTGAACCTGAATCTCCTCAGAGAACGATTCAAGTGCCTGAGATCTATTATTGGACGCATCCCCCCATCCTTCTCGGGAACTATGAAGTACCGGCTGTAGAACCCGGACTCCCTGTCTGGCAGAGGAACACGTTCTATGGCCTCCTTGACCAACAGGGATTGAACTTCCTGTTCCATAACCCGAACCTGCTCTGGGCCGACCACAGTCCAGACCACCCCGTTGAACTTCGGGGGAGGGGAGCTGAACTGCAGTCTGTAACCCAGCTCTACAGTATGCAGGGCCCACGCAGATATATTCGGAAGCATGACCATGCGCCAAGATAATCTACTAAGGGAACCAGCCTCTCAAGGCTGGCCTCGGGTGTCAACCGAGCCTCATTCCTGACCCCCTGAAGCGGCTGACCGGCAGGGAGCAGTCGAGAATGATTTTCGGTGTGCGGACGCGTTCGCTGCCCAGCCTCATGTCTTTCTAGAGGCGGCTGGAGCGGCGTGCGTGCGCGGGAAAATCAGTGTGGCCCGAAGCGTACAACACGGCGGGAACACAGCACTGATTTCCTGAGAGCTCCAGGGGGAAGGCGACCTCGATCGCTCCGCCCCGGGGGGGACAGCTCTGAGCGGTCCGGCCGCAGCTAGGACCGCTTGGCGGAAGCCTTCTTTGCCTGAAGGACGGTCCTCAGATCGACCTTAGGCTCAGAAGGCTTACCGCGAGAGCGCCGTCTCCTTTGCCAAGCTCCCTCGGGAGGGGCGCGGGAGGCGTCACTCTCCTTTTTGCACCTGTCGGTGCGAGGCTCAACATTTTAATTCCTCAAAATTAAATGTAGCCAAAAACACTGGATAAGTGAAATACGGTCTGGATGGTAGGCTGAATTAAAATATCTAACTTCTCAAAGTCAGATAATATTCCATCATTTTAATTCCATAGAATTAAATGCAGCCATAATCACCAGACAATACTGTTTAATATTTATTAATACGGTTTCGTAATCTACGCGCTGCCTCGGCAAACGCGAGATTCGAGCCGTCACAATATATCGGCATTCATCCCTCGAGAAGAAAGCCAACAGGTGCGAGGTTGAAACATCTGACAGCGCACGGCTTTTTTCTATGCACGCGCGCCGAGATATTTCTCAATGAACACTTCCAGCACCCTCAGGAGCTGACTGTGAATGCCTCGCACCCAAACAGTATTATTTCACAGATCGCGTGTGTCCCTTTTATAGCAGACTCGTAATCTACGCGCTGCCTCGGCAAACGCGAGATTCGAGTCATTGGCTTTCATCTCTCGAGAAGAAAGCCAACGGGCGCGAGGCTGAAACACCCGAAACGCACGGCTGTGTGCGTCAAGATATTTCTCAATGAACACACAGCCAGCACCCTCAGGAGCTGACTGTGCATGCCTCGCACCCACACAGAATCTTTATTGCAGAGCAGCCCCGTAATCTACGCGCTGCCTCAGCAACGCGAGACCCGAGCTACTATAGAATAGATTCTGTATTGCAATTCAGACATTAATCTACGCGCTGCCTCGGCAAACGCGAGATTAGTCACAGAATCTTTATTGCAGAGTAGCCGTAATCTACGCGCTGCCTCGGCAAACGTGAGATCCGAGCCACTATAGATTCTGTATTGCAATGCAGACATTAATCTACGCGCTGCCTCGGCAAACGCGAGATTAGTCACAGAATCTTTATTGCAGAGTAGCCGTAATCTACGCGCTGCCTCGGCAAACGCGAGATCTGAGCCACTATAGATTCTGTATTGCAATGCAGGCATTAATCTACGCGCTGCCTCGGCAAACGCGAGATTAGTCACAGAATCTTTATTGCAGAGTAGCCGTAATCTACGCGCTGCCTCGGCAAACGCGAGATCCGAGCCACTATAGATTCTGTATTGCAATGCAGACATAAATCTACGCGCTGCCTCGGCAAACGCGAGATCCCAGTCTCAGAATCCTTATTGCAGAGTAGACCCGCAACCTACGCGCTGCCTCGGCAAACGCGAGATCCGAGCCACTAGATTCTATATTGTAATGCAGATGTTATATGGGACAATTCTTATGGGACAAACAACACCAAATAAGACAAACAGTTTCACACAGAGCGCTTGCTGAAGAGCAAAAAGCTAACGTGTGTATGTGCCGGCGTCCCTTTGTATCTTCCGGTTATGCCGTCATCTACTATGTCATGACGCAGCACCAATCAGGATTGGACAGATTTCATTCATACTTCAGATGCGCTACGCTGGGGGCGTTCCCCAAAGTGTCGTCACAACGACGACGCAGTGCGAGTTCCCTCGAAGGGGAACTATACATGCACTGTTATACACCTCTGGTCATTAGTGACCCTATACAATTATTATTTTTTTAATAAATGGAAATACAGGCATTCTTTAACAATTTGATTGTTTTTCTTGTTGTATTATTTATAATGAATTGATTGAGGAATACTAAGAAGGTTGATGTCTAACTTTAAAAAATGAATGAAGAGTAAAGTAGAAAATGAAATCCCCGGTCACTAAAGACACGAGGTATGCGTTTAAGGGTTAATATTCAGTTCATATTTAAATTTTATTCAGTCTATTTGAGTACAGACATTTACTAATATTTTAATATTGCATATCCTGCTGGTTAGTGACCTTGGTAAATACGAGTTTTACATCCTCTTTGTCTCGATGTTGTCACAGTGTCTGGTTTGTGTTTCCCTGGGTGTCCACTAGAGGTCCTCTTCCTCACGGTGTAATTCACATTAGGAACTGCATTCCCCACAATCCTTGTCTGCACTCATCACTGTTCATTGCACCCAGCTGTTCCCCATCATGATTGTTAGTTTCTGTGTGTATATAATCCCTGCCTGTGTAGTGTTTGTTACGGAGTCCTTGTTTTGTCACACCATTTCTGAGTACTGCTTTCTTGCCTGTTTTGTATTGTTCTTGTTTATTGGATTGCTACTTTGGTTTTTGACCCCTGCCTGGACTGTTTTATGATTACGGATTACCCTATTAAACTGCTTTTGGATCTAACCCCTGTTTCCCGTGTGTGGGTCGTGACAGATGTCAAGTGTAGTCAAGATTATTGTATTCTTTTCATTACAGTCTAAGGGTACGTTTACATGACAACGATATGCTTAAAACGGAGAAGTTTTCCGTGTACAGACGACACCATTTTCAAAACGGTCCCCATTCACATGGATTCGCAAAAACGACTAAAAACGCTGTATTCTGCTGCCAGGCCGTTAGATGGCGATGAAACACTATACACTGAACACGTAATACGCATGTGCATGATGTCATCGTTTTCAGTGATTCGCGGTTTGGCTGTTTACACAAAGACCGTTTTCAAAAACTTGCACTGTTGAAACCCGTTTTCAAAAGTAATTTTCCCAAAACGCTGTTGTCGTGTAAATGAACAGCCAAAACGCATAAAAAGTGTTATGTTTTGAAGACTTGAACAGAGGTCACTCTGGAACTACAATTGGAACAGCAGGTGAGATAACAATATGATTTTCACGTGACAGTAATGGTAGTACGCTTAGTCTTCACAGAACAGACAAATATGTTTTTGTGTTCAGTGATATTGTGGTTATGATGTAGCTTATCATTATTGTATATCAAAGAAACATGAGAAACCACCTGACTCAAATTGTTACCATATCTGAGCAGAAAGTGTTTGTTATTTCTATATAAATATTTATATTTACAGCTTTAAATCTGGGATTGATATGAATCCTAAATGAGTAAACACTGATTCACCGACTGATCAGTATATAAACAGAAAGCAAGAATGTGAAATTATCCTTCACATTATCTCTCTTTTATTCTAAGAGAAAGTGACATTGAAAAAAGAGGCCTGCCACTTCCTATGCCCACCATAATTGGCAGTAATGCTTGTTTGGCAACTAGTCCGTGGTTGCCCAGCAACTATGTTTAAGCTTTCAATTTACAAGCTAACCAGAAAATAGAATTTTTGTCATGGATGTTTACAGCAGATGAAAAACAGCCAACAGTGTGTTAACTTGTGTTTTATTTTTCATTTAGTTTTCTGACATTAGTCTGACCAGTAAAACCAATTGCGGGGCTGAAGAAAACCGTCCCTCTGTTCCTTTACCGATATGGTCCAGTGCTACCAATACAAACTGTTACAGCATAGGGTGCAAAGATGGGACTCTTTTTGGCAATTCTTCTACTTTTTAAAAATAACAAGAAGGAAAAAATTAAGGTTGGTGTTGACCAATAAACGTTTTTTTTTTTTTGGTCCAAAAAAAAAGGTGCAATGTACTCTGGACAAATATTATCAAAAACATGTTTGTACACTTTTTGCCAGTTGCGTGCCTTAATATGTGTATTTATATGCTTGAATATGAAAAAAAACTCATCATGCACTATTCATCAACCTAATATGGGGTAGTCATCAGAATGAGAGGCACACTGTTGAATTATGGATATGGAACACATCACTGCATGATTATCATTCAAATGTGACTTTAAGAGGTTAAGTATTTTAGTCTCCAACACTGAGGTGAATTGAACGTGATTGCATTGGTTTCCTGAAATGTGTGCTTTTTCTTGGGTTTACTAGTCAAAGAAGTTTTAACTTGGCCAACCTGACTCCAAATCCAGGTAAAACAAGACAGGTCAAAGTGCCAAAGCTGTACAATAACTTCAGCCGCAACGGTTTTAATATTAATAGTGCAACTCTTGCAGAAGGAAAAGCTAACAGGCAAAAGTTTGACTTTCAGGTAAAGTTTGAGGTTTTGTTTAAAGGAGAACTTGGTAGCTTTTTTAACTTAATAAAACTGTCTAGAAATCATTTGGATGGTTAAACAACCTGTTCTGGTGATATTGGTGACTTTCCCCGCTCCCCCCAGCGTTCCCAGGCGGAAAACCAACCTTGCAACTTGTTCACTACCGTCCCGGCAAGATAGAAATTGGAAGTCTCGTGAGAAGCGAAAGCGAGAACGAGAACGAGCGCGAAACACAAATCGCTTTACGGCAATTCGACATAAACACACACGCATGTATGATGTATTACCAGATTACCCACCTCGATAGACATAGCTCCACGCGATACAGTTGGCTTGCTCCGATCAAAACAAACGCACATGAGCAGCGGTAGAGAAGGGGAGGAGGCCGCCGCAAGTGAGTTTTTTACGACTGTGTTGTGAAATATACGCCCCACCACAGCTGTAGGGGGAGCTCGTGGGGAAAACATGCGACAACAAAAGGGAAAATCAGCGAAGAAGTGACTAGAGTTCGCTAGAGTTGCCGAGTTCTCCTTTAAAGAGCAGATTTTCTGAATAAAAGGAGAGTGTTGCACACTGAGAACATGTCTAGATATTTAAATACAATTTCTTAACTACTTTAATGTGTATACTCAAGTGAAAGAACTCTTTGATAAAAAGATATTTAGCAACTGAAGACAGATTTGTTTTAAAGATTTTGTTCTGCCACCAGATCTGTTCTTATTAAATGTATAATAAAAAAGGGATCAGTTTGGTTGCGTAGCTTGGCTCTGTTAGACCATGCTGGTGGATGCCATAACTGTGCCATTCCATATATACTGTGTATATCTATGCATTTGTATGAATAGGAACTCATTCAGATGCTGACAACAGTGGACACACACAACTTTCCAGCACTTTGCTGCATATACTTGTGTTTTTTGTGTCCACAATTCCCTGGCCTGTTCAAAGTTCACAGCGAGCCCGCAGGAAAGTCACCGGAGCTCACACCATTCAATAAGTTATTAATACTTGATGCCAGCGGCCTCTGTGCATTATTTAACAATAAATGATAACGGCTGCTCCATTATAGATTAAAGGAGAAGGGCTGCCTTTTTTAATCACACTTTTCGAAAGGCCACAGGAAAAGAACTCCATCAGAGACAAAGAAGAACAGTAAATGCTGTTCTTGTCTGTGGAGTCGAAAGGCTGTCAGTTGAATGTACATGTAAGGATCAGTGACCTTTCCTCTTTATGCAAGTGACACATGCATTGAGCTGATTAGCAATAATATGTGAATGGAATATATGCGTTTTCTAGGTCTTCCTGCAAAGGCTGAAATGAATACAGGTCTCACAGTCATCCAGGAAGATCTTACATCCAAACAACACAGGGAATAGATGTAAGATCAAACAGATCAGAGGCCTCTCTGATCATATGGTATGTTCAGAGTGTTCAGAAAGCAAGAGTGTATTCAATGTAATATTTACAGGTGCTGACCTATTCAAGCAGAAAATGTTCCTGGATTATTGTGGTCCTTGGTAATTGTGATCCATTCATTAAGGGGTTGCTGTTCTCATTCACATGATAGCATCACCTCACATTTATACAGCAGCCACAACAAGTATTTGGATGCTTACACTAAACATAAACATGCCTACATGTCGTTGTATTTAAATAACAGTATGAAGAGATACTGTAGCCGCATGAGAATGATAAGATACATAGATGAAACATCAATTACACAGCTAATATGCATAATTTGCCACATTATGTTGCACAGCACTTAAAAAAAAGTCCTGTTTTTGTCAGGAGGTCAAAAAGAGAGAGAAACATGAAATTGTCCAAAGAGCCCAACCAAAATCACTTAAACACTCTGTGTAAATACAATTTTCAAAATTAATTATTCAGTTCCCTGTGAGTTTACACAGCTGTAGTTCATCACATTAACTATATAGACATGTTCAAATAACGTTTGACAACCTGGAAGTTTTCCAATAATTTGACATTTAAACAGTGTATAATTATCAAAATTAAAAAAATGTATCTTTCTTTCAAATAAAAACCACTTGGTTTGGTATTTTGCTATCTAATGCAATGGCATCAGTGTGGCTTCAGAGTCCAAGTACTTTCTGTGGACCACTGTAACTGCAGAGGTAATTACCTTACACATTCAGTAACTGATCATTTCCATTAAACAGTAAAATATGAAAGAGATTCCATGAAGAGATAAATGATGACATTGCTAGCTACCTCCAGGTTAGGTGTGAAGTGGAAGGTAAACTAAGCATCTTCAAAGCTAATGTTCTCTTTACAGGAGCCACGGACGTACAGAGCCTGGGTTTGCATTCAGAGTATTCAAGTATGGCCTGCTGCATTTTAAGTCTGATACCAAAGACTCATTAGCTTGAATGGTTGAAGGACTTGTATTAGTCTTGCACGCTTATTCTCAGAGAAAGATCTAGATACATTAAGTCTGCATTCTCTTACTTTTAAAGCTAGTCCAGTCTTTGCTTGCTGAAAAGTCTGTCATTCCCCTTCTGGACCAGAAGTAATGGCAAGGTAGTCTTTGCTCAAGAGTGTGTAATTGCTCTTCATGGGAGCGTGGTGCTGTTGTAACTGCCATTTCGGAGTCAGCTTCAAGCCGTGTTTGAGCTGAGAGGCGTGACACATTCGCAGGCCTCTTTGAGGGCTGCTGCATTGCTCATTCAGGGGTGCTTGTCTGGGGGGCTGTACTGACTCGTGAACTACCCGCTGCCAGCTTCCATTTCAAAAAATTCCAGAGGCTCTGAGAATATTAACCAAACTACACGTAAGTGGTCAGATGACAAAAAAAGTACTGCATTTTTAAGTAAATCTAAAATCATCATGGTCATCATTTAATCCTCATTTAATGATGCCTCTGACCCTGTGTTCTTTTCTTTCCTCTTTGGAGAATTAAATTAATTTGTTAGACAGAATGTCCAAGCTTCTTTTCCCTTTACAATGACATTCTGTAACGATTTATATTGCTAAAAATGAAAATAATAATAATAATAATTTGCTATATTGCATGAAATGGACCAAACTTGGAGTCATTCACTGATAATCATGCTGGCAATCTTGGTATGCGCTTAAAAAATTGGGGTCAGTAAGACTTTTTGAAATAGTTTTTCTATACCCACCAAGGCTGCATTTTTTTTATTAAAAAATATTTAAAAAAATAGAAATATTATGAAATATTATTACTTTTAAAAATACTTTTTTTTCTATTTTAATGTATGTCAAAATATATTAATTTATAACATTTATTCATTTAATTTATTCCTGTGATGACAAAGCTAAATTTTCTACATTTTTTAAGTCTTCAGTGTCAGTGAACAATAGTGTAAATATTATGGATTCAAACATTTTTAAAGAAATTTAAACAATTTAAAAAAAACATTGAATACTTTTTTGATTAGTAATAAATTACCATTCACCGTCCGACAGAAGCTCATTAAATGATTACAAAATGTTATCTTTACTACAATAAGGTCTCATTTGTTAACATTAGTTAACACAAGCTAACAATGAACAATACTTCTCATTATTAATCTTAGTTGATCTTAATTCAACATTTTCTAAAACATTTCTAAAATCAAATGTTGTTTATATTAACTTGTATGAATAACATGAATAGCCTAACTGTTTGTTTTTTTTTTTATGAATTTCTCGGTCCAGGTAATATGAAGAATGAGTAAACATTGTTCATTTACATATACTAATTGACATATAATAAATGACATCATAACAATACAAAGCCACCCCCTTTTTCAGCGAAGTTATGCATTAACTAATGTTAAGAAATGAGAACGTATTGTAAAGTGTTATATAAGTAGCAATACAACTGCATGTGACATTCAACATTTACTACAAACTAATATATAGATACTACAATAACAAATGCCCAAATGCAATCAGTTTCTGTGCTACTTTGATTTTTGTAAAGGCCTATAACAGAGTGACTTGGGGAAACATAACAAGACGGATTTCACAGTAATTAGAATAGAGGAGATCCCACTGTCCCCTAAGTGCATTTGAAGAAGTGTTAGCAATCCACCCTCCTTCTGTTTTCACCCACATCCTCATGCCCTCTTGTGAGCTCTAACAGAAATGTCTTTAAAGAAATTAGTTTTCAGCTTTAAACGACTTCCCAGAAATAAACTGCAAGACATATTTTTGTGTCCAAGTGCATCGTTTCATTTTAATGCTAATACTATTTTGTCCGTGTTATATGTTCTCAAATGTCAGGGTGCCGCAACTGCAAACATGGGTCTATTGTTTTTATGAATAACAGTAAGCATGATAATGCATCATCCAGAGGACCCCAGTTGACCCTTGTGGCAGAGTGAAAAAATGTGTAGATCTCTCTCAAATACTGATTAAAATAGCTACTTTCAATTATGGGTAGGTTGGTACGCCCAATGTAAGGTGGTACAACCAATGTAAAACTAGGAAAATGCTATTTTATCATAAACTTCTTAATTGTATTTTTTTTTTTTTAAATATATATATATATATATATATATATATATATATATATATATATATATATATATATATATATATATATATATATATATATATATATATATATATATATATATATATATATATATATATATATGCCTGAATTTGGGGCATCCAAGTTGAAGCCTGTACATTGTAAAATTAGTTGCAAAAGTCAGGTGGTACAACTGCAACGAGTGTACCTGTATGAAAAAAAAATGTATGTATATATATATATATATATATATATATATATATATATATATATATATATATTAAGTCTATCTAATTTTAAGCTTAGATTGACTATTATTTTTTATTATTATTGTTCTAAAATGCTAGTTTTAAGTTAAAGATGTTTTACGCTTTCAATTATTTTCGTGATTTTTTTTATGATTTTTGATGCCACTTGCAGTGTAACAGTGTAATTGTAGATGTCATTGCAGAAATTTATTACGAATGTAATATGCAAGCTTTTTAAATATAAGTACAATGTAAAACATCGAAAAGCATATTCCCTGTTATTATTAATGTTGTCAGGTGGCACAACTGATATTCATCAGGTATTCATTCATTCTTGATTTAAAACAACAAAATAAATCAAAGTAAACAAATGGCTGAAAACAAATTATATTAGATGCATTTACTGGTATACTTGTATGATTATTTTCCTGTCTTTAAAGGTATTTGGATGCTTAATTAAGATACTAAATACCTGGCCACTAGAATTAAATAATTATAAATTAAAATGAATAAAATACACAACCACAAAATAATAATGTGTTAGGCACTGTAATGTATAAAGCTTCATGACTTTAAATCCATACACAGTCAGCGTCATTTCTCTGAATAAGTTGTGAAGAGTGTATATTATTTTCTGATGTCTTTTTGTTGACCACTTCAGACCACTTGGAACCCGTTAAAAAGCCACAGGTCATGCCTTACAAAGCATTAATCTGTATTCATAAATCATTGTATCATTTGTAATGTAAATGCTGAGATGTCTCGTCCGTAGGTGATCTAATATTCACTACTGAAATGATAAGCAGGGAAAATCCTGACTTTAAACCAACCATGTAAACACTTAGGCCATTTTCGTTGTAAGAATACTCGTAAGGTAATGTTTTCTCCTTAAAATCAGATGATTTCCTATCAATTCAACAGAATGTGAGGGAATACGAGGGAATATCAATGGTGGCACAATGGCATCACTTTTTATGATGTCATGACTTGAGCAATCCAGTCATTTAGACTAGTGTTCCTCGCTCAAAAATATGCATTACATCAATTTTCCTTTTTTGAAGCTTTATTTGTCGTTGATCCATCTACTGTAACATATGAAAGCTTGTTTCCGCCACTGAATAATAAATAAATAATAATAATTGCGACTTTTTATCTCACAATTCTGACTTTTTTTCACACAATTGCGAGATATGAAGTCAGAAAAGTGAGAAATAAAGTCGCAATGGCGAGATATAGTCGCAATTCTGAGAAATAAAGTCGCAATTGGGAGATATAAAGTCAGAATTGCATGATATAAAGTCGCAATTGCGTGTTATAAAGTCCGAATTGTGAGATATAAACTATTCTGAGGTAAAAAAAAAAGTCTTTTTTCCCCTTAGAATTGGACTTTATATCTCACAATTGTGAGTTTATATCTCACAATTCTGAGAAAAGATGTCAGAATTGCGAGATATAAACTCGCAATTTTGTGTTATAAAGTCAGAATTGCGAGAAAAAAAGTCACAATTCTGACTTTATAACACGCAATTGCGACTTTATTTCACGCAATTCTGACTTTATATCTCGCAATTCTGACTTTTTTAACACGCAATTGCGACTTTATTTCACGCAATTCTGACTTTATATCTCACAATTCTGATGTAAACTCGCAATTGTGAGATATAAAGTCGCAATTATCTTTTAAATTTTTTAATTTTGTGGCGGAAACAAGCTTCCATCATAACAAACACATGGTATATAACAATAATATAAGTAACCATAATGATTGTATGTTGTGTTATTGTGCTTAAAACAAATAACATTATATATGATACAGTGTAATATATCCCTATGTGTCACAATGAACCTGTGAGACTCAATGTGCTCAAAAGAAAGAGTGTACCTCAAGTCTCAAAGTGTTGCAATATTGTGAGAAAAATTAATATAGCAATATATTAAAATAATGCTTTAAGTTACTATTTTTAATTTAAAATAATAATAATAATTAAAATTACTACAATTTTATCTTTATAAAGTTTATAAATTAAATTATGAAAACTTTATTTCATTTTGCATGTGTATTATTTATGTAAATGTGGCTTCAATATAATTTAGTTTACAGCTTTTGTGTTTACAGCTTTTGTGCATGTCTGTTTTCCAAATTACAAAAGATATTGATTGATAATTATCACAAAAAAAACTACTAAACACTGCAGAGATTGTCTTTCAGTTAAAATGAGATCATTAAGACGGTTTAGTGTCCCAGTAAGTCATTAGAAATTTAGATGTCATTGCAATAGCAATACAATGTGTGGCAATTGTATTGTACTGTAAATGATTATCTGATCAAATTTATATGCTAGGGTGTATGTCATCCCACCACAGATGGTAGCTTACCATTCTTTGGAGATGTTGATTGAAGTGTCACAGCGCAGTATGTCAATCCATGTTGAGTTTGAATGTTGTGCCTCAGGAGGACATTAGACAATACTGCAGCTTTAGCTCATTGAGATCTTCAGGGCACCCCATCACCACTGAGTCTTTGTCTCTGTGAAATTGAGATTATTTGATACAATTATCGCACAAAACAACAAGATTATCATCACAGTGGTAATAAAAGGTCTATTGCGCTGAAACAGTTGGACAGATGTGGTGGTTGAGACACCAGCGTTTGAACAGGGCCCGCATTACGCCAAGAGACAAACAGTGCCTTCTGATAATGGCCTCTCATTTGATCCAGTTCAATTCAATACTGATTGAATCAGGCAAAACATTGCCCTTTCATTCTCTCTGAAATTGCATTCCTCAAAATACTGCGGGGTGGGGGTGTTGGGGGGGGGGGAAGCTGTGGAGGCAAATAAACAAAATAGAGGGAATAATTTGTTGTGAAAGATTAAATGGCACTGGCTGGCCCATCGACCTTGATTGTTGGAATCAGTGCACTTCATCCACTTCAACTCAGAAGAAAAACGCATACGGGTAGACAACATTAATGGAAATATGACTAATCTCCACTGTGTAATGCACAACTATGGAAGTTATTACTACCCTTAGCTTATCTTGACATTATCTAGATTTAGGTGTGTATGTTCACTTCGACTGGATTTGTTTGTTCTTTTAGGAGCTGCAGAGATAATGTAGTTTTTGTTGGTCAAGGACATCTCCTCGTTCGTTTTAAGTGTGTTAAACGAATGAAGGTCGCTTGCATATTTTGTAGGTGTATTCATATAAATCAAAAGACTCAATCGTGACCCTGCTGAAAAATCAAGCATTGCTGGTCACCACAGCATATGGTATGGGTTTGTTTCCAAGCAGACTGGGGAGGAAAAGGAAGTAAATCCTGTAAGGAAGGAGTTACTAATGTTCTTCATGTGCAGAAAATGCAGTAGATATGATTAAACAGCATTATTCAGGTGTTTGTGGGCTGTAAACCTGGGTCCTCTTTCCCTGAACCCCTCTCTGCTCAGCTTGTCTTCAGCTCAGATTCTTTGATTTTTTTGAGATTTGCTTTTTAATTAATTTTCTTTAAATGTGTATTTTTCTGCCTTCGTTGCTTTTTTAACAGATTCTTTCTTCAAGTACACCTATTTTTAAAGTGAATTCATAAAGTGACTGTGATTCTTGTTTTTCCATGCTAAATCCATGAAACCCAAGGGAGTTGGCCATTGCGAACCAACAAGGGAAGAACTCAAACAGCTCTAATTAAAGGGAACAGCATGGAGGAGGATAATATTTAATATTTCCAATACCTCATTTCATTTCATCACACATCTATGGTTCATTATCAATCTGCAACTCAACAAACACAAGTCATTGTGTTGGTTTTAAACCACTCTCATTCAACAAATTTGCATGTAATACACATTCTACCACCAAGACATACTTGACATGTAATGCTGTGTGTTTACAAAAACTGTTTCCCTGGCACCAGGGGACCATCTTCAGTCCCCTCTGTGATTTCTTTTTGCATTTCCTTTTATGGCTGTCTTTAAGCAACCAGCTGCTGGCAAAGCAGAGAGCAAAGAAACAGCTGAAAAACGGAGATGTTAGACCCCCAGTGGTCTCTGCACTCAGGGCAATACACAAGGGAGGAACATAATTATTTAAAAAAAAGGAAAAAACTAGGAATGATGCTCTGTGACCTTACATAAACATATTTATGTAATTTATATCTGTGTCTCCTTCAGTCTCCCACTTCTTAACCACAAAAGGGAGACTTGCATACTAAAAACATACAACCTTGCATGTTTGCCTTGCATTTACATAGGAATTTATATTTTACATAGGCATTTCCTATGTAAATGCCTTGCATTTACAAGGCATTTACATAGGAATTTACAATGTGATGATTTCATATGAATTTGTACAATGTGAATTTGTATGATTTTTAGAAGAAAAAAAGTAAGAATATACTACTCCTACAAATTTACAAAGGAGATCATACAATTTAATATGAATTAGCCACCAATTAACCGAAATGTAAGGTTTAGCTATCTCTAACCCTCTCTCTCTCTCTCTCTCTCTCTCTCTCTCTCTCTCTCTCTCTCTCTCTCTCTCTCTCTCTCTCTCTCTCTCTCTCTCTCTCTCTCTCTCTCTCTCTCTCTCTCTCTCTCTCTCTCTCTCTCTCTCTCTCTCTCTCTCTCTCTCTCTCTCTCTCTCTCTCTCTCTCTCTCTCTCTCTCTCTCTCTCTCTCTCTCTCTCTCTCTCTCTCTCTCTCTCTCTCTCTCTCTCTCTCTCTCTCTCTCTCTCTCTCTCTCTCTCTCTCTCTCTCTCTCTCTCTCTCTCTCTCTCTCTCTCTCTCTCTCTCTCTCTCTCTCCCTCCCTCCCTCTCTCTCTCTATGACTCTCTCTGACTCTCTCTATAAGACAATGGCTTATACCATGAGATTAGGATCAGATAAAAGTCTGATACTTTAGTCCCAGTGCAACATTCTTTGATTCAAACGTCATTTCAGTGCTTACTTCTAGCTGTCAGTGCCTTGTGACGGATTGCATGCAGAGTTCAATAAGTGTTTTCATTTACAATCTGTGTCTACAGCCTTCTCTCATTTCAAACATTTCCCAAATAACAAGAGATGCTCTTCTGACAAACAGCCCCCTAAAGAAAAGTATAAAGCATCTAACAGCTCCGCAGCTCCGACACGGCAGCTCTTAGGTGAGTTGAGGAAGAGGTGGGTGTATTTTAGACAAATTGTAGTTATAATAGAGCCCTACAGTCACGTTTGAAGATGGTTTATCTACAGGGCATATCTATAATTGAACAGACTAGAATGAACTGCTTCTTTGAACCTGGAAATGAAGTGGTGAATAGTAACCTCTATGTGTGGGGTTAAAATTACGAAGATAAAGTACATAAAAAAAGCTTGTAATCTGCCGCACTTTTTGACATTTGTGACCATGCAACATATTTCTGAAATCAAGGCCCTGATTTAAGATTTGTATGTATTCAAACACATGTACACTGACGGTGACGTGCCTGCCTGTACACAGTGTACACGCACTTGCATACATACTGTAGACATCATATGCATTTCAATATAAAGGTTCTAACATTATTTCTAAATAATTGTTAGTAATCATATGCCAGCATTTCCATTGTGTTGTGACTTTTCTGTGGCTTATTATTTATTTATGTATTTGCTGTGGCTTATTTTCATTGTGTGGTAAATTCGGTTGTGCTGGAAATGGTTGATTTGTAAATTCGGCTGCTAAGCACTTTGGGGTTCAGGGGAATCATTGTAAATTCACCGTATATTGCTTTGGGTAAAAGTGTCTGCCAAAAGAGTGAATGACACTTTGTTTTGAATACAAATGTGTATTTATTTTAAAAAAGGTTGTATTATTGTATCTATATTCAATACATTTAGAACTATATTTAGAGAGAAAGAGCTTAGAAAGTGAGCTGTTTCTTGGTATCCATTTTGCATGTCTTTTTGTGCAATTATTTTTTAGAAATCACAAGAAAGAAAATTATTTACAATGCACACACGCAGGATCAGATTGACTAAAACCTTCCACTTAGCCAAGGTTGAGGAGAATGTACTTATCTAAGAAAACCTTTGTTGTAATTTGACGTTGATGTGAGTGTACGCCTGTTTACGTGTTGTGAGCGCTTCCTGACCGTACCTGTGGTTCTGTGGGTTTATTCAGAGTGTTGCAGCCTTCGATGCTCCAAAAAAGGAAATAATTAGGAAAAAACCTCTTTCAGCAGAAGATGCTAAAACCTACTGCCGCTCTTATCTCCGTCTCACGCCTAGGTATTTACCTCTGCTGGGAGAGAAGCCATCTGAACGCTAACTCCGGATTAGCGGTGGGGCACTGTCAGCCCTGCTTCACCCAGTTGCACATCAACACTTATTTGGCACAGTCAGAGTGAAGACCAGAGGAGGCATCTTCTCTCTCCACCCTCTCTCTCTCTCTCTCTCTCTCTATGCTGGCATAAACGAAATGACAAGCCTCTTTGCTAAGCAAGAGTAAAGTATCTCAGAGGTGCGCTCTGAAGTGAGGGCTGTGTCAGCCGGGAGGATTCCACTGGTCACACAGCATCAATTTATGCTCTTAAGTGGCTCACGATGAGAAAGAAATCCTTTAATGCCAGGAATAAAAC
The DNA here is from genome assembly GCF_964197995.2 of Scardinius erythrophthalmus. Taxonomy (NCBI): domain Eukaryota; kingdom Metazoa; phylum Chordata; class Actinopteri; order Cypriniformes; family Leuciscidae; genus Scardinius; species Scardinius erythrophthalmus. The sequence goes on along the minus strand of NC_138233.1, from coordinate 16,124,599 downwards.
ACGGTATTTTTATATTTGCATTAGGAAGCGTTTAAATCCACTAAACTAAAAGCAGAGTTTACTGAACCTAAACCTTGCATAATCCATGAAAGAGGAGTTTATATCATTAAAGGAGGTGTGAGCTCTCAGTAGTACTTGGTAATTGCATGTCTCAATTAAATGGTTGAAAGTGAGGTTTGTCTTTGTAACAAAGTCTCGTGTCTGTTGTACCATAGGGTAAATGGTAGAACAGTGTGTGGTAGTGAATCTTGCATGTACCCCCAGTCCAGCCCACAAAATGTATCTTTCTCTGGCCCTCAGTTAGGAACCAGAAAGGCTTATGACTCTCTGAAGACGAAATCATGCATATCTGATTTCCTCCCCTTGCTTTCAAAGATCTTTTGATTGCAAGCGAAGGTCTTTTGAGTGTTTTCATAATCAGTGTTTTTGTGTCAGACAGTCTAAGAAAGTATTTATGAACCGCTGGGCTGGAGTGCTCTCTAACATTTAGCTAGAGGAAAGTGTCTTGATATGATTCATATGTATCCTCACCAAGGGAATACAGTCTATCACAACCATTTCGTATCTATGTAAAGGAATTAAGACAAGCCGTAGAGGGATAATTAGAGGCACTCTTGTCTATTTGTGAAGTACAGTATTAATGCTCTTCACAACCAGACAGCATTTTACATCATAAACTTCCTCCCCAAAGAATCCATGATAAATCCATTAAGAAATTTTAAGAAAGTCATGCTTTATGACTGCATACACCAAAATTAATACTTATTTATCTCTTTTTATACCAATGGTTCCCAGTTTGTTTTGTATAAAAAACTTGTGCACCCCTAGTTGTATCATTTACATTTATTAATTTACTCTGATACTGTCACGGTGATCTCAAATCAAACTGTAACTATGGTAACAAACAGGCAGGGGATGGAGGATGACAGAACTAATTAACAAACTAGAAGCAAACAACGAAAACCAACTCAAAACTTGACAGATAAATAAAAAAGAGGAGCCACATGAAGTATCATAACAGTAGTCCATTTGATTTGTGTGCTATATTCCAAGCCATTCGATCGCTTTGTGTAAAAAACAGAAAAAAAATTAAAGCTGTTATTCACTCAAAGTCTTGCCCTCTCTTCTAAAGGCAGCGGATTGAGCGTGCATGTGACACCATATAAGGAAACGGGGTGGAAGAGAAGGAACTACACATATTCGGGACCTACACAGAGTTCTCCTCTGGTCAACGAATGAACACGGTGTGATTATGATCCAGGCTGCACCACAATCGTGATCGGTAGCATTCAAATATTCATCCAGTTCCTTTTGCTTGAAGATCTGATTCATCACGCCGGTATTAAGCCGAAGCTGGTCATAGGTCTGTGAGGAGGACCTGTCTAGTCCTTGTGCTCTTTGCTGAGGATCTGTGCCAATGGCTGTCATGTCGACAAGGCCTTCACAGGGGATTGTCTTGTACAGTGGTCCTCATACTGGGGTACTTGAGGTGACACAGGGGGTATGCGAACAAAATGCTGAGTTTTGCCATTCATTTCATTCTACTCCACCTCAAAATAACATTAAAACTGATCATGTATTTCTAGCAGGTAAAATGCCATAAATACATGACATCCAATCAAATTACCTCATCTTTCGCGGACAAAAATGACTGCATCCACACAAGCCAGCAAATCAAAAATGTACATTACTGCCATTCTCGACAATGTACAGTACCTTTGTAAAAGTGCAAAGTTGGGATTTAGCACTTACTAGCTAGCCTGGGAAAACCCAGACTACTTCCGGCGAATTTTAATTCTCTCTCCAGGATAGTCTGGAGAAGAGCCCATTCAAACTCATTTCTGTGCCGCCGAAATCGCGGCACCAATCAGAAACGTTTGGGGAGGGATTTACATGATGACGACAGCGCAGCGACGCTGAAGGAGTTCTCACGCAGTGAAAAATACATTGCGGAGCAGAGAGGAGACTGACAACACGCTGGCAGACAGGACAGAGCAGGCTACTTTTCGGTTACGTTTTATATTAAACAACAAATTTGGTAATTTTTTAAAAGAAATTTAAACAATAAATACCGTTTTGTTGCTCTTTAATGTGCCGTGACAGATCGCTGTAGAGCATCAGCTAAAGCTGTTCTTGTGAACTGATCCATCTCTTCCTTCTAGTTAATTTATAGCCTCAAATAAACATGAACAAACATAAGAAGGAATGTTGTTTTAACCACGGAAAGGCGTCAGTACACTCCGTTTTTCAAGTTCAAATCCTGTTAATCTACTCTCCTGACTGCTTTGTCGGACAAAATGGCAGATGGCAAAGTATGATTGGTCAGATCACCTGTCAATCAAGCTGAGCTACGTCGGTTGGTGACGCCCCTTTGGAAATGATTTGTCTACATAGCTTCTCCAGACCCTACACTCAGTTTCAACTGAGAAGGGTCTGGTTTTAACCAGGCTACTTACTAGCATGACGAACAAATACTGTATAGACACAGACTGCGCGTGGAGATCGATTTAAGATTCAAACTCTCTTCAATACAAAAACATACTCTGTGTGAGTTCTTGTTTTAACGTTAATCATATATTAAGCAAGAATGCAATCACAGTATTGTCAGTATTTTTGCTCTATTTTGCAACAAAATAATGCTTCCAACTTCCAAACGAAAGCCACAGCAGAAGTTCAGCACACAGTGGTGTTTGTGAACGAATGTGCGGCTTTGAACGAATCGTGAGAGTCAATGATTCAATGACACATTCATAAATACAGCCACTTGCTTTGTTACTGAATGAATGGATGAATGACTCGATGAATCACTCATAAAGACATTGACATACTGCCACTTACTGGCTGTTAAATTAATATTTAAAAGTATCACTTCGTTTTTATTTCTCTATATTGAACATTTTTATTTAAAGCATTATTTATTTTATAAAGGTATTCATAAAGGTAAAAACTGCACTGAAAAAATAGATTTAAGGGGGCAAATATTGTCCCTGAATGAAAAAGGTGTGACTGCAGAAGAGAGGGGGTACGCAGAAGGATGTTAAATGCCTCGGGGGGAACGCCACTCTAAAAAGATTGAGAACCACTAGTCTAGTAGATCCAGTCTTTGCTGACCTTCTGGGCTTCGTTGTGGTCCTGTCTGGATATGGACCAGACACTGCTGTAAAACACATTCATGTAACAAAATTATGACATTAATTCTTGATCTTAAACCTTATTTATAAGCAAACTCTCATGTTTTGTTTGTCGCCTCAGAGATCTAAAAGCTCTTTCTATTTTTTTTTTATTGATAGCGTTTCAAATTTCCTCCATAAAACAATTCCATTGCTTATCTCAGTGACCCAAAATGCTTTAAATCTATGATAAAATTATCAAACTGTTTATGACAGATTTGACTAAAAAGTCTGTTAAAAGTTCATTTTGATTAGGTCGAGGGGACGTATTAAAAGATATGTGTGTGTGTGTGTGTGTTTGTACACTATATATATAAGAAAAGTTGCATAAAACTAGTCTTAATGACATATTGCTTGTTGCTTGCACTACAAAGTATCCAGAAAACCGATCCACATGTAGTGCTATTGTTCAAAAATGTCTTTGCCTGGCTCTTTCCTTCGGTGTACAAATGGCAATTTTGTGGTCAGAGGATGAGTAAGAATGCCTCAATTCGTGGGGGGATTACTCGTGCTTTGCTCCATTTATCATTCTTCCTCTTTCCTATATTGGAACGAGGACTTTTGTGAGGATTTGTTAAACTCCACAGTAGGACAGGACCACTAGATAGAGCCCCACTAAGCATCGTTGGCAAGGAAACTTAAGTAGAAAAGAAAGAAGGAAAGTATGGGGGGAAAAAAAGTTGAGCTTGGCTTTGAAGACCAAGCAGAGGGCTTGTCTAATCCTGCAGGCAGATTTAAGCACAAAGAGGAAACTAGCACAGGCACAATGGCGAAAAGAGAGAGAATAGAAGAATCTTGTGCTATAGGCTTCCACAAAGCATTTCTCCCCATACCTTGTATCTTTGTTCACTTTTTTCATCTTTTACACCACACCCTCCATCTTTTGCTCATGCACTTTCTTTCTTTCCCGTTTCTTTTTATTCTGGTAATCTTGCTTGCTTTCAGCTCTCTTCGTATGTCAGGAAGTGAGAATCTAAGTGCTCCGTGTTCCAAGCATCTACATGTCTCCCAGGCTGAGTGACATTAATGGTCTCTTTCTCTTTTTCCCTTCCTTGACGTGCCTTAATGGTTGGCAAGCAAAGCTGCGGCCCATCTGGAGAATGAGAAAAGGGACATGGGAGGGGGGCATATCAGAGGTAAAAGAGCTGGAGGTTCATATGCCATTCCCTCAGTACTTGGATCCGGGCTTAATGAATCATACTGCCTCTTATAGCGGCATATCCTCAAATGATGAGTTCTAGCAACGGGAGCTCTCCGAGGCTCCTGCCACATTCCAGCAATCCCGGGGCCCGCCTCAGCGAGGACTCGAGTGGCCCCGGCACTGCCCGCAAGGAGGACGCCTGGGCTCTAATGCAGCTCAGACCATGCAGGATATGACAGGAGGGAGAGGAGGAGGAGGCCATTTGACAGAGCCTGGTTTGCCTCCAGCGCTCATTACCACAAACATTAACGCCTAATGGACAGCATAAGGAAGTGAAAACACATTACCCATACGTGTTTTGTTCAAGTGCCTTCATTTTGTATTTGATTTTAAAGACCCGTAAGAGCACACTGTAAAAGCAAACACTTTCAAGTCTTTTTCATTTGGTACATTGTTCCATTGCTAAATATTGAAACAAACATTGCAATGCCCCTCCCAGTTAACATACTGTTTACAGCTTGCAAACAGCATCTGTGCGCACTTGTGAATTAGCATCCCTCTTTTGTCGTCGAGCATTTTGGTCCCTTTTTCTGTAGCCATAATGGAACTCATTAATGCAAAACATGATGGACGCCCAACAAATTATGATCCCTGACACCGGAGCTGTGCAGGACGCTTCCAATTTTTTTAGACCCCGTCCAAAGAGCTAGCAGAATATCAACCTCGCTAAATATGTGCCATTAAATTAGACCGAGATAAATAAATGAAAGAACTTGGTCGAGTGCCAAACCTTCTAGGGGAACTTGCGTGCTTACTTTTTCACATAAGATTTCTGCCACTGTGCTTATAGTATTTAAATGTATGCATCTCTTCTAATCATCTGTGGATCTCTAATCATCTAAATGGTTATGAATAATTTAATGATTTATTTCTTAAATATTGTATTGGCCTATAGGAGGCTTTCGGAAATGTTTAATAGAAATGTATTCATTGCTTTTTGATTATTTACATGGCAAGAATTAACAGTAACCTAACAATATGTCAATTAATAGCTAAAGTTGATCAGTATATGATTGATAGTTAGCTTACATGAGGGTATCTTGAAGTTTATTTTATTTTTATTTTTTTTTATCTTTTGAAATATTGATATCTTACTTCATATCTTCATTGCTAATACTTGCCTGTTATTTCCCAACAAATGAGGCTACTTCCTGGAAAATGATGTCTATACAGGCTGACATCTGTTAGACCAAAAGGATTTTATAAAAAGAATAAAAGGAGTAAAAGTGAAACTGTGACACAAAAAACCTATGAAGAAAAAATTCAAACGTTTGGATTAGATAAAGTGGAGGAATATGTATATTTCTGATTGTGAATATTAAATATTTCTTAAATTGTCAGTATTTCATTTTAGAAGTTAGTGCTGAGAACATGTGGGCCAAAATGGCAACATGCATTCAAAGCAAAGAAACAAACTTATTTAAAAGTATAAATTGTGATATTGTGTTAAAAGAAAACTGATTCCCATTCCCATTGAGTTTATTATTTTATCCCAGTATGTGATTGCGCCATGAAAATTTATTGCATAACAGGAATTTTATTTGAGTCTGTTTAATGTAGCTTTTGTCAAAATAGGTATTTTTCTCCATTATCTGTGTTTTAGTGTGTTTATATTGGTATATCTGTGTGGGAATGGGTGGGTGCATAAGTGTCGATTCAGTGTCAAAAAGCCCTCTTTTACAGATGATGTTTTTATATATATTCTCACAGTTTCTATGGGAACTCTATTCACTGTGCAGGTGTATATTCATTATACACAAAGAAGTAGCCTCCCACTTTAAAAGAGATATATAATAAGCCAATCAGGGTGTGTGCAGTTTATAAAAACAGAAAAAGCAGATGAAAGTAATAAAACCAAGTACAACCGAGCATGGTGGGAACGAAAGCCTCTTAGCGCCGCTCAGTGAATGACGCATTCAGTGCCTTTCTGCTTGATTTGATTCAGCCTTGTCCACAACAACCTTGGGCTTTTGTTGTGCAGCATAGACTAGATGGTACTCAATTGGATCAGATGGTTTAAGAGTGGCATCACAACCTTTGCATATTCTCTCATAATGTGAGGAAGGAAAAGTGGAAATAGTTGAGAAGCATGAGGTCTCCTATATGAGGAGAATTAAAGCCTATAGGTCTGAACTATTGAGATGTATTTATATCATTGTAAAATATGAAAATACTTACTGGAAGTCTGGGGCCTCCCTCTCCTTCTGTCAGTCTATCTCAGTTCCTTCAATGGTGAGAGACGTTTATGACTACATCTCAGGTTATGATGGGAGGGGCAAGGGGTACCAAAACCTGGCAGATTTCCCTTGTGAGATTAATGGCACGGTGAATCATAGCTGGTGTCGTCGAGGGGCGACAGGCCGGCGTTCCCCCTGGCTGCGGCTCATTTAAAAGCGGTAGAATCCCGAGCGGCATTGACGGCGTGTATCCGCAACCCAACCCCGGCACTGACAGCTGCATTAGGAACTGCCACACTCGCTTCTCTTTAAGAAGTATTCCTCCTCCTCCCTTTTTTGTCTCTCCAATATGACCCTCTATTTTAAGACCAAATCATTTTTCTTTTACCAACTCTCTATAAGTTCTCCTAAATGTGGCAATTTCATTTCTTGGTTTCATATCGGCTTTTTGTTTATTTAACTTTCTTGTCTTTTGTTTTTCGTCCATTTTCTTTTCTCTCTTCTCTATTTAATTTATTTCAGATGACACAATTATGCACTGTCAGAAAAAAAAAACTGCAAAATTTTACCCTAAAGGTAGGCTACTACTATGAATGTTTACAGTTAAAGTTACACTGTCACTTTTTTTTTTGAAAAATGTAAAAAATTTAAATAATGAGTCAATGCATTATCAATCCTTCTTCCAAAACGTGTTCTTGTCTTACCCTCAATCACTATGGAAAGCCTATTATACAGGTTTTTGTTTTAGACCGGATGGGATTGCATGGCTTGACTTTTCAGATATGGTGAGAACTGAGGGATTTGAAAAGTTGTAAAGTGGACTTGGAAATGGCATTTGTTATTACTCAACAGGTGAGTAAGAGTTCATTGCAATGCGTTATCTATTGTGAAGGGTCATATTCATTCACACAGTCACGCTGAGTCGAAGCACAACCAAAACAATGTTCTTCTGCAAAATGCATGCAGTTTTGTTTAACCTCCAGAGGGCCAAAAGTTACATAGTTTACCTTTACATAAGATACAAAAATGTTAAGAATAAGGATACTGCCCCAGTGTTAAGCTGTTGTACCCCTAAATTTTTACCCAATGTGTTTTTTTTTCAGAGACTGTAAAACGATTTCCAAAATACATGTTTGTGCTCTTGAATGGCACTACATAAGAGGACATTAGGGGACATTCCAAAAATCATCTAAATCCTTTCATAAAGGTCTCTTCCACAAGGCTTAGTTAATAGTAGATAGTAGATGTGTTCGACTTGAAGCGGCGCAATGCAAACGGATCGTTGTATGACATTAAAGTACCGCCAGAGTGATTTGAATGTGTCACGAGCGCACTGGACCCTCTCTCACCTCCATGCTTACTCATCCGATCACACTTTCCAGAATACTGATTGGACTCACCTGAAGACAATCATCAATGCACCCTGTTCACGCTCTTAAGACCTGCCATTTCATTCCATCATTGTCTGGTCTCGTAAATGGTTCCTAGACTGTGTTCTTATGGATATTCCTATCCTTGTGAAGTCTACTTACCTGTTTCCTTGCGAAAAGACTTTGTGCAAAGTCTTTTTCAAGGAAAGTCTGTTCAATCGGCGGCCGTATTTGTGATGCCTCCCAGCAGCTATCGGGCATCCAAGTCCTATCTATTTGAATGAGGGAATCCTAAAATCTCAAAAACTGCTTGACGAACTCACAATTAAATAACATATTTCAAATCAGCAACAAAATCTGACATGACATCTATCAACCATAAATGTTGTTTCTCGTGCTCAAATAGCTTTTAAAAATCTTACTTTTCAGGCTAGACCAGCCAATGCGCATGTGCAGTCCTAAGCATGAGTCTCAGGTTAGGAAACCGATGCTTCTAACGGCAGCTGCAGTGATGCAATGACTTTACCAATTGGCGATTGGCTCTTTTATTTAGAAGGCAGGACTTATTCCGCCATTCCGCAGCCAGGGTGGTCTAGCAACTCTCCATTGGCTTTCGAGCTGGAAAAACCAAACTCTAGTCAGGCCAGTCACATCATGTATAGAATCGGCGGGCGGGCTTAACATAATGATGACAGAGTTGCGACGGTTCCCTGCTACTTGAAAACAAAGAATGGCGGCTGCTGCTGGCGAACAGTGGTCTTTTGAATCGGCTTTGGCCACGACTCTGGGGGACTTGGAGCTTTTCTTTGAGAAAAGAACAAAGAAAGGCACTTAAGTCATTCTTAAAAAAGGAAGATGTGTTCGCAGTTTGGCCGACCAGATAAAAAGTTTGATCTATCAACTAGCTTTGCTGGTGGGAAAATGCTCTGGGGTGCGTTTCCCGAAAGCATCGTTGGCCAACTATGGTCGCAAGTTCATCGCAATGTCCATTGAACTCTATTGGTAATGAGGGAACTTGCGACCATAGTTGGCCAATGATGCTTTCGGGAAACGCACCCCTGGTTGGTTGTAGCACTATTCTATTGCGTGCAGAGGAAATTTGAAAGACAACCGTTTATCCCCTCCCTCGGATTGAGCCCTGCCAATGGTGTGTTCCCAGACCCAACATCTTGATGTGGGTCTGGCTTGCCAGGCTAATAAACTCCCACACCTGAGTCCATATCACTCTCTGAGGCAAGGACACATTTAATTAATTAAAACTGACAGAAAAGAAATTTACATTGTTACAAAAAATTCTATATCAAATAAATGCTGTAATTTTTAGATTTGTGTATTCTTAAGAAAAAATACATTATGCAAATATAAAACAACACAACAATATTGCATGGTATAAAAATAATATTTCAAAATATTATTATTTTTACTGTATTTTTGATCAAATAATTATAGCCTTGGTAAGCATAAGAGACTTATTTAAAAAATATCACAACATCTTACCAACCTAAAACTTTTGAATGATGCAAGTGTTTTATGTTATAAGCACAAATTAGTGCTTCATTTTCTGATTCAAAGTATTTAGAGCATAATAATAAATAATAGCTGAAGTTTAGATCAGATTCTTCCATGCTACATTTATACATTTATAATGATAAATACCAGGAAATGAGCTTCAATCAGAACTTAACCTCAAAATATCACTAAACTAACAAACTGCAGGATATGTCTATTGCAGCAGAACCGGAAAACCTCAGGTTGGAACATTGGGAGAAAGAAGTTGTGAGATATTTTCATGGTCTCTACCTGGCTAAACAACTCTCCAAGTCTTCTCTCCATCAGCACCATTTTCCAAGCCTGAGGAAATATGCCTCCCTTTGAGAGATGAGAGATGTGGCAGACTCTGTTAAAATGAGTCTGAGTTGCCTGGCGGTGTATCCCTCTGCGCCTTTATGTCTCTCTAATGTGCCTCAGCGTATCTCTCTTCTTCTGTCTTTTAATTGTCTCTTTATTACCTGAGTTCTCTATTCCTTTTAATTCTCTTTTCATTTCCCCCTTGTTTTTTTTTTCTTCTCTTCACTCTCATCTTTTCACCAGCCCTTCTAACCTCATTCCTTGTACCTCCCCTCTCTTTCTCTCCAATCTCTGTGATTC